>NC_090939.1:495018110-495332147 GCF_040938575.1 Ambystoma mexicanum
AGCTCACTCCACCTGGCTAGTCTGTTCTTCAGCAACCTCGATGACGGGCCATAGCACGCTGTACAAACTTGCCAACCGTGGTCTGGGCCAAGGCAACGTAGACCGAGGGCGTGGGGGTCTGAAGTTGGGAAGAGCCCGTTGCAGGATGGACAACTGCTGAACCCTGTGGAGACAAGCGCCAGGAAGAAGTGCGACGCCTGAGGACAGAATACCTGAATGATTAAAAAAAAGACAGTATCCGTGCATGGAATTACATAGCCGAAGCCAAACCCAGGAGCGCTGGCGAATTCAGCTCGTTCCCATAGATGCGAAAAGGGGACTGAGGTGTGGCGGCGGAGTAAGGGCAGCGCATGCTCCCACGGCCGCACCCCCGCATGACTAAATTTAAAGGGGAAGGTTTTTCTAGTGAAAAAGGTTCCGCCTCCCGTCCCTTAGAAGGGACGCCCATACAGTATGGAGTAAAGGGGACGGGACGTAAGAGTCTGAATGCCTGTTAGTACAGTACCTTGTAGTTTGCTAGTGTTCTTACATCTTTGATACTGGTATACTCATTTCTACCTCCTTCATTCAACCGCACATGTAAAACAAGTATTTAGCAATTCTGAGTGCTATTTTGCTCAATTTCAAGGGTTTTTCAATACGATTTTGCCTCCCATTCAGAGGGGGGGGGTCGGATTTGCATTTGGTTTTTTGCCTAGTACACATGACTCCTTGCTACTCCTTCCTACCTATATTAAATGTATGATTCTCATTGGAATTTAAAAATAAATAAATATTGTATTATTACACACTGGCCTGGTTCATGGTCCATTGTGACCCGGGGTGTTTGTAAAGGTGGGTGTGAGACGGGTTGGGTGCCTTCTCAAACTGCATTCGTAATAAATAAAATAAGCGTTTTAATTGTGCGCTGTATCCCCAGTCAGTAAAAAGAGTCCTGTCTGCAGTGTACTGTGCCTTTGAAATCCTTATGAGATTGGGGGCTCATCCGGGATTTGAGGTAAGTGTTGCCACCCGTGACAGCTTAACACAGCAGGCTAACCAAGAAAAGGTAGTGATACTTTTTGTGGTTAGAAATCTGTTACACTGTAAAAGCGCCTTCCAAGTATCAGGCCTCAGTGTAAAAATAAAGTAAAATCAACCCTGAACTAGACAAAGTAACAGAATACAGGTTTACTCTTATATAAATAAATAATGAAAGAACACGCTCCATAATGACCACAGTAGAGATAAACATGGCTAGGCAGCACCTTCTGTACAAATTATTTGTCAGAGGGGAATGAGCACAGCAAGATGAGGTCTGGCTAGGAGAAATGATGCAACAGGTCACCGCCATGAACCTGGATGTGTGGCAAGATGGTGGCCTATTACATCAAGCCTTAAGAAGGTTGTATAGGACTCCGAAAATTAAGGAGCAGATTAAAATGGTTAGGATCACAGCCTACATACATCTCCATGTGGGAGTTATGGAGGCAAAATATGAAGAAAACAGAGCCCTGGCACAAAGCGAGTCTGAGCTCTTAACCCAAATCCACAAACTAAAACTAGGAGAGAAATTGCAGAAGGGCCAAGATTCTGAGGTAGGATTGGAAAATTACATTAAACAGCTAACAGAGGACTTGGCTCTACAACAACAAAATAATTTAGACCAAGAGGCCCAATTAGATGCATTCAAAGTGGAGTATCAGGAAAAGGTTGACTCTCTAGAAGCTGAATCAACAAATAAAATATAACAGCCTGTTCAGAGCAGATAACCACTTTATTAAAACCGGTGGACACATTGAAAGAGGAGAATAATAAATCAGTAAAGAACTCCAACTCCAGACAGAATTTAACCAAGAACACCAGACTGTACGTACAATCAAACAGCAGGATGACCTGGCTGAACAGAGGGGCGCTCCGTATCCAGAAAAAGATGCCCTTTGTCAGGAAGTGAGCAACCTAAAAACAGATCTACAGAAAAGAGTTAGACCTCCAGAAACTAAATGAACTAAAAGTAGAATATGAAAAGTTATTGGGGCACACCAGATGAGTAGAAGGTGCTCTAGAAGAGAACACCCAAACAAAAAATTTGCAAAATCAGGAGCTGAATCTCCTGCAACAAAAATGGTCTCAGTATTTCCAGACCATACAGGCAGCACAAAAAGACAATGAGGCCCTCTGTGAGGAGAACAGTGGACTCCAGAGTCAGGTAGCAGCTCAAGAAAAGGTCGTAGAAGTAAGTCAATCTCTGATAGAGCAAAAGGCTCAGGCCTTTCCCTACCGTCAGGAAATAGGGGCTGAGAGGGAGAAACTGTATGCTAGGCTGAATCCAAACTTGAGGGACCCGAACAAGCAGAGCGGGACAGGGCAACCCCTGATCACTGTGTGATGCCCTCTGTACTAAGGGCCTCAAAGCCATTTACCAATTTGTATGCACAAGGCACTGATGACTTCATGTCCATCAGCTCACAAGAACTGGCAGTCATGAGGCAGCCAGACTTAAATAGACCTAGCAAGATGGAGCTGGTAGGCCACGGCCCATCAGAGAGTGATGGACGGGCATCCCTGCACAGATTCCGAAATGTTATGGCTGAAATATCTGATCAGGAAGATTCCCATTATGAGAAACTCGGGGAGCTAGACCTACAGAAGCATCACTTACAAAAGGAACCATTTGGTTCACTTTGCAGAAAAACAGCATTAAATGAGGCCCCGAAAGAGCATTCTAAAAACCTCCATCCAAACAGGGCAGTGGGGGGACCCTCCACTAACCCTGGAAGCAGAGAGGAGTCAGAAGACCACTCTCCTGTTTGAAAGAGGGAGCCCAAGGGGAGTGACCCAGAGAGCCCAAGGTACAACAGGGAAGAAGAAACTAGGCCTCACCCTTCTGAGGGCAAATCACAAGTTCAAAGAAATTATAAGTTACTCACCGTAGTGACTAATGTACTCTTAGTCCATAGTCCCCTTTCCTCCATACTGTATGTCCCTTCAAATTTAGAGGCGTGCAGGGGTGCAGCCCAGAGAACATGCGCTGCCCTGACTCCGCCCTCCGGTGCCACACCTCAGTCCCCATTGACACATCGACATATTTAACATTGCCTAATGACACCAGTATTATTAGGGGGGAGGTTGCTGGGACGTATGGAGGAAAGGGGACTATGGAATAAGGAGCTGGAATGCAATGGCCGTTGCCTTGGCCCCGACTGCGTGGGCATGCATGTTGGCCGGCAGTGGCCTGTGCTGACCCTCTTATGCCTCCTTGATGGCAGAGACCATACAGCAGGATATGGAAGCCTAAGAGGCCTGATAGCCTGGCCTCAAACCTCCGAAAGTGACAAACAGGGCATCCGACTTGCAGAAGTCCTTGGTCCGGTCAATGTAGAATTTTAGGGCACGCCTGACATCCAGGCAGTGCATCACTCTGTGCTTCGTCCTTGGGATCGGGAAAGAACATAGGAAGGACTATTTCCTCGTTCAAGTGAAACGCATATGGAACCTTGGGCAGAAATGCCGGGTGCGTCCGCATGACTACCTTGTCTGTGTGAAAGGTGGTATATGGTTCAGAGGCGACCAGCGCCTGGAGCTCTCTGACTCTGCGAGCCGAGGTAACACAGACTAGTAAGGCCGTCTTGGTGAACAGCCTGATATCCACGGACGCCATTGGGTCGAATGGTTTGTGTGCCAGGGCGCCCAAGACTATATTAAGGTCCCACACGGGGTGCAGTTTGACTGGTGGGTAGAGCCTAGCGAGAGCTGTCAGATGTTTAACGATAGGGTTGGAGGAGGAAAAAATGCCTTCCTGCGAGTTCTTGTAAGCCCCATTGGCTGCAAGGTATGAGAGGCAGGTGTCCACCTGTATGCCCGAATGAGCTAGGTGCGCCGAAAAGGAGAGCACGTCGTCCAAAGTGCAGGCCAGGGGGTCAATTACCTTGGAGTCTGCCCAGTGGCAGAGTCTGGTCCATTTGCTTTTGTACTGGGCCCTGGTGGCTTTGCTCCTGGTGCGCCTTGTATGATCTCCAGATTGGCCTGTGAGAGGCTAAGGTGCCGAAGCGTTACCTGTTCAGGGCTAGTTTCCCTGGTGCAGGGTGGATGATACTGCCCCCTGCTGCACAAGAAGATGTGCTGGGCCTGTCGGAAGGTTTATAGAGGGCACCTCCGAGAAGCTGAGGGGCTCCGAAAACCATGGCCTGGCTGGCCACCATGCATCCATCAGAATGAGGAGTCGGTGAGACTCCTTGATCTTGCAAATTACCCTGTGGATCAGAGGAGTGGGCGGAAAGGCGTAGGGGCCAGAGCTCTGACCCTGCCAAGATGCGAACTGGGGACACTTCTTGTTGTGCCAAGTGGTAAAGAGATTCACCTGGGGGTGAACCCACCTATTGATCTCCTGAACAACAAGGTCGTTTAGCTGCCACTTGTAATTGTCCGCTCCCAGCCTGCTGATCCTGTCTGCTTCCAGGTTGGATTCCCCCGGGAGGTGGACTGCCGAGAGGCAAATGTCATTTTCCAAGGCCCATTCCCACATGCTGATCACCATTCTTCATAGGAGGGGATCTGGTGCCTCCCTGCTTGTTGATATAGTATATGCTGGTCGAGTTGTGTGTCTGGATGGGGAAACCTTGCCCTTGAGAAGTGGTAGGAATGCTCAGCGCGCTAGCCAGATGGCGTTCAGCTCCAACCAATTGATGTGGTATTCCTGCTCCCGTCGAGTCCAGGTGCCGTGGACCGAGAGATCGTCCAGGGTGGGTCCCCAGCCCTCGAGCGAGGGGTCTGTAGTGATGAGTCCTGCGGGGAGGGCGGCCGAAAGGTCTTGCCCATCCATAGGTTGCAGTCCATGGACCACCATCTTAGGTCCGGGTGGAGAGATGGAGGAACATTGATCTCAGATTGCCAGCCCTGCTCCTGATTCCATGAGGCCGCGAAATGCAGCTGAATCCTGCTCATCCTTAATCTCGTGTGCAGCACAGCTAACAGGACCGCTGCCAGTAGACCCAAGAGATGTTGGTACCACCATGCAGAGGTCACCTCTCTGCTGAGGAAGTGGGTGGTGGCCCTTTTGGTGGCTGAGATTTTGTCCTCCGATGGGAAGACCCTCTCGGAGCACGTGTCCCAAATGAGTCCCAGGAACGTCAGTCACGTCGGCTGCAGCTGTGACTTCTTGAGGTTGAGCGAGAAGCCCAGATCATGCAGTGTGTTCATAAGTGCATGAAAGGAGTGGTGAACCGCTTCCGGAGGTGTAGCCCTGACGAGTCAGTCGTCGAGGTATGGTTAGATGTGGAGGCCCTGCGCTCTGAGGAGGGCCGCCACAGCGTTCATCAGTCTGGTAAAGAACCTGGGGGCCAAGTTGAGGCCAAATGGAAGGAATTTGTATTGAAAATGGTAGCCCATGATCTTGAACCATAGGAAAGAATGATGGGGCTGCCAGATCGGGACGTGTAGGTACGCGTCCTTCAGGTCCAGGGAGCACATCCAGTCTCCCCTGTCCAATGTCTCCGCTATAAAAGCTGGCGTAACCATCTTGAATTTTTGTAGGTGTAGGGAGAGGTTGAGGGTGGAGAGGTCCAGCACAACTCTCAGGCCTGTCTGGTTCTTCTCAATGGCAAAAATCCTTGAGTAAAAGCCAAAGCCTCGCTGGGAGGCTGGAACTTCCTCCACTGCCTCGCTCTCTACAAGCGATCAGATCTCCGCCAGAAGAGTTGCTGTCCCAACTTGTGGGAGTGGAGGGGAGGAGAGGCTGGGAAAGGAAAGCGGTACCCTGTGGATACTACGGAGAGGATCCAGGGGTCCGTGAAATTCTGGCGCCCGAATTGGGCATGGAGAGCAAGCCTGCCCCCCCACCGGAGACACATGGACCCGAAGGGGCGCGTCATGCCTCCTTTCCCTCGGAGGCTGATGCGGAGGTTCTGCGACAGCGAGCAGTCCGGCTGCCTGGATCTGCGTTCCTGGAAGCCGCAGAACCTTCCATATGTACGACCCTTTTCCGAGCACTGCTGACATTGGGTGTACGATTTGGGCATGGTCTTTCTAAGAATGGATAGAGACTTTGATGTAGAGGAGTGGCAGAGGTCCCCTCCCCCCCACCTCCGAACAGTAGATCTAGAATGCGCTCCTGGACATCCGGGTTGAATTTCATTGCCTGGAGCCAGGGCTGTTCCCCTCATGTCTGGCAATGTAGGTGGCATGTCCTGAGGTATCTATATGAGCCACTGGATTCCATGAAGTCATGCGCCACCATCTTGGCTTCAGCTAGCGCCGCCTTAAAGCATGATTGGCACTGGGTGGGGAGTTCCAGGAGGAAGTCTGCAATTTCCCGCCATAACCTTTGGTTGGTGGCAGCCAGCATGGCATCTGCGTTGGCCTGACAGAGGTGCAAGAATACATTGCAGTAGATTTTCTTGCCGTACAACTCCAAGATCTTCTCCTTGCCTAGCAGTGCTGCAGAGGAGGTGGCCGAGGATGACTGAGGCTTGGAGTATAGTGATGCCACAGTGATCCCCGAGGAGTATGGCCGAAGATGGGTCGAGAGCAGGAGTGTATCCCCCTCCATCTGCCTGTACTTGGTGTCCAGGCGTCGATTGACCAGCTGGACCGAGTGGGGCTTGAGCCAACCCTTCGTGGTCAGTGAGACTATATCGGTTTGCAGTGGAATCCCTGTGTTGGCAGAGGGGCGTCTAGTGAGGACTTCAGCCAGAACCCCCCTCTGCAGGCTGCTCGGAATCACCCACTGAGGCAATAGAAGAGGCACCAACTATGAACACAGACATAAGAGAAAATCCTACTCTAGCTGAAAGCCGGCATTGGCAGCCTAGACAATAAAATGGATGTCTTGCCCTCAAAGGTAGACCAACTACAGCATCGATTAGACAAGCATGGTGACAGGCTAGACGCGGTAGAACGCCGCATCTCAGCACTTGACGACAACTCAAGTTCACTCACAGCTAGGCTCTCTACACTGGGACAAATGAAAGCAGTCATCACCAAAAATTAGGACTTGGAGGGTCGGGGTTCGTGAGCAACAAAGCCCTAAGAAGATGGAGGATCTGGTTGAAAACCTATGCAGAGATCTGTTTGGAGCATTGGCTCTTTCATAACTTTTTGTGGTCGAAAGAGCCCAGAGTCCCCACTGCCCGTCCGATCCCTGGAGACGCCCCCAGACAGATTATTGCTCGGCTTCTAAACTATAAAGACCGCAACACCATCCTATGCCTGTCCCAGGAAAAAGGAGAACTCCAATATGACGGCGCCAACATTCAGCTATTTCCAGACTTCTCACTGGCGGTGCAAGCCCAAAGAAGATCCTTTGCAGGAGTGAAACGTAGATTGCAAGACAACCAACTGCTCTATTCCATGTTATTTCCAGCCAAACTACGCATCCAATACGAGGGAAGAGCACAGTTTAATATACCAGAAGATGCAAACTCCTTCCTTGATCGGGCTGGCTGCAAACCAGCAGACAATAACCCACGACCGCCCAGAAGAGACCGTACGAGGAAAAATCCACCATGAAGTCACTCTACACCCGAACTCACTTCACTATCCAGAACTCAACACACGCAGAAAGAGCAAACAAAGAGCTGGAAGGGAGCCTCACTACTTGGAAAGCCAATAGCACCCCCAAGCGCAGCAAAATCCACTATGTTGTTACTAGGGAGGGTTAAGAGTACGGGCATGTTGGCGGTTGCCTGTGTAAATGGGAGGGAAGACAAGGGCGAGTTGGGGGTTGCCCAGACAAAGAAGGCTCACAGTTCCAAACATGGACCGATCGAGGTCCTGTCACCCAGTACTCGACCCCACCAGAATTCTGTTTCACATCACATCAGACCGCCAAAGGGCCATCAACTGACAGACAATAAGAGGACACTGCATCACAGTCACAAGCACAGAAGGTACCAGGAACTCCATCAAAGAGATAGCGATCAACCAACAAGTTCAACCTAGCCACATGGAACATCAGGGGAGGCAACAAGCCGACCAAAACACGTAAAAAAAACTCAATATCTGCGAAGGCACAAAATTGACGTGGCCCTGATCAAGGAGACACCTTCTCCCTAGCTCTGAAAATAGCTGGGCCCAGGACTGGGCTGCCAGATATTCCACCTCCTACTCCTCCTTTGCCTATCAGACCACTTAGCAGTAATCCTTGAATGTAACACCAAGTGGCATTAAAAACAAACCGCATTGGAGGTTGAAACCAGGAGGCCTCCAAGACCAAGTCTTTGCAGATGAGCTCCGAGCCGAGATACTATCTATTGAGATAAACCAAGGTTCCGTAGCGTCGGCAGGCACATTCTGGGAAGCATTAAAATGCTACGTCAGGGGGATGGGCCTGGCAAAAGTGAACGGGATTTTGAAGCCGATAAGGAGAGAACTGGCTTTGAGCGAGGCCTGACTCAAAGAACTCGAACATGAATACTCAGCGTCAACCGATCTTCAATCCTTGGCAGCACTCAAAACAGAACTAGAAACGT
Organism: Ambystoma mexicanum; assembly: GCF_040938575.1. Taxonomy (NCBI): domain Eukaryota; kingdom Metazoa; phylum Chordata; class Amphibia; order Caudata; family Ambystomatidae; genus Ambystoma; species Ambystoma mexicanum. The sequence goes on from NC_090939.1 coordinate 495,026,558, forward strand.
TCAGAGCCGCAGCAGAAAGAGGTGAAATTCCTGACTAGAAACCACAAAATATGCCAATATGGTGAAGGACAGAAACCCGGAGCCCTCCTGGCACGACTTGCGGCAGCCGAAAGAAAAACTACCCTGGTTGAAAGGATTTACGACCAAAATGGCGATCTTGTGTTCAGCGAAGAAGAAATAGCCAAAACCTTTCGCAAGTTCTATCAAAAGTTGTACAACACCTAACTACACTGCCGATTCAACTGACCTGGCCCGTTACCTAGATAACATTGAACTTTATTGGACGAGCGCCACACTCCAAGAACCACTCAACAAGCCTATTTCCTTAGATGAAATTCTCGAAGCAATTAAAGAACTACCCAACACAAAGGCTCCTGGCCCAGATGGCCTAATAGGCAAATTCTACAAAACCGTTGCACAACTATGGGCCCCTCTCCTACTGCAGCTGTACGACAAGGCCCTGATGACCTGGAGGCTTCCACCAACTCTCCGCATGGCCAATATAATCCTCCTCCACAAGCCTGGTAAACCAAAAGAAGAATGCGCCTCATACAGAACTAGCTCCTTAATAAACCTAGACAATAAACTGGAGAAGATCCTGACAGCAAGGCTGCTCCCCCCCACCCCCCCCCGATGCCTGCCATGGTACTAGCTGACCAGGCAGGCTTTATTGCAGGCAGGAATACATCATTCGGTAGAAGGATGTTTGGGGTTATGGAGGCTCTCGACCCGGAACGCCAAGCGATAGCGGTACTGCTCGATGCTGAAAAAGCCTTCGACTCCATCGAATGGCCTTTCCTCTTCACCATCAAACACTTTATCAAACTAATCACCCTCCTATATGAACAACCGACGTCCAATATCTTGGGAAACTCACAATCAGCTGACATTTGCCTACAAATGGGGACAAGACAAGGCTGCCCACTGTCAGCAGTACTATTTGCACTAGTAATGGAACTCCTAGCCTCTGATCTCCGCCTCTATTTGAACAGGGGCCTCTCACCGGGCCCAGACAAGCTGATCATATCCTTATATGCCGATGACGTTGCCGTCCTTCACGATCCCGCAGAGAACCTGAACCCAGTGATGTGTGCAAATTCGGCAACTTCTCAGGATTGAAAATTAACCACTCGAAATCCATAATATTTCCCCTGACCACCAACACTCAAGAATTCACGGATGACTTTGGCTTCCAGTGGCAACAGTCGAAAGTCAGATATCTGGGCATCTTCCTGTCCAAGTTAGCCGAGACATCATGCAAGATAACTAGGAAAAAACGGTGGAATCAATCCAAAACAAGGTAAACCGGTGGAAACTTCTCCCGCTTACGCTTTGGGGAAGAGTCTCCCTGGTCAAAATGGTCATCCTACCTAAATTCTTATACCCATTCTCGAATATCCCACTAGTGTGAACACAGCGGTTCCTTCAACATATCAGAAGCTTGATCCTTGACCTACTATGGGCAGGCAAGGCAGCAAGAGTGGCCTACACTACGCTGATTCTACCTGCGACGCAAGGTGGACTCGCTCTCCCAGACCTAGAGCGCTACTATTGGGCCGCACAAGCCCAATTTCTCAACCATTGGTACGACAGACACTTTATCAGTCCCCATGTCCAGATCCAAAGAGCCCTGGCGACCCGCTACCTCCTCAGAGCCGTCATCTTTGGCCAACTAAGAGCACCTCGCCAATCGATGAACATTGTCTTTACTATGTATACTATTTGGAAAAAGATCACCCTAAAAAGTAACATGCAAGTCAGATTCTCTCCTCTCATCTCAGCAATGTTCATACAGGGAATACCCATAACCACTGAAAGAATCCATCTACAATGGACCAATAAACTGCAAATAAAAACACTAAGTGACCTTTTCACTGAAGGCACATTTCTATCGCAGCAACAGGCTCGTGACAAGGGAAGTGACAACGCCCTAGACATGTTAATCTATTTTAGACTACGTCATGCCCTCCAGACTAGCCTTGCCACCTTCCCACGACAACCACCCACATGGCAGCTTCTCCATGGGGCGATACAAACCCAAGGTGAAGGACGAGTGGTCTCCAGAATCTATAGGTCACTCCTGACCGAAACGACACTACCACCCGCAAACCCCAGAAGGAGATGGGAGAAAACCCTAGACACCATGATAGCAGACGACGACTGGGACTACATATTGCGACTTACTCAGAAAGTAATTATCAATACAAGATACAAACAAATCCACTTCAAATACCTCTACCAAGTGTACCATACACCAGAGAAACTCCACACACAACGGCCAGAAATATTGGCAGCGTGCAGCCGCTGCGGGGCCTCAGATGCAGATTTCATACACCTAGCGTGGTCATGCCCAAGCATCTCATAATTTTGGAGCCTGGTACTTGAGAAAATCTCAACAATTATAGAGACGCAACTGGAACCCAGACCCATTTTAGCACTCTGAGGCCTGACCAAGCACCTGCCAGAAGCTGAATGGAGACTGGCAAACCTCTTGTTAGTCTTAGCACGCAGAAGGATCGCGATCAACTGGGGGCACGAACCTCCTCCAAGCCTACAGTGCTGGCTAAACAATGTGACTTGCTGCCAGGACGTAGAAATGTGCTTCATAAAGACATTACCTCTGCATGCCTGCCCCCCAGACATCTGATATCCACTACAGATACATTATCTTCACAGACTCCGTCCCCGGTTTCAAACCGGCGCTCTCCTACACAGCGAGAAGAAACCAGCGGGAATGTGTGATCCTGGTTGTTGCCCGAACTTCCTGGGTTAGACTCAGCTACAGGGAAAAGGAGGTGGGGGGGGTTTAGGAACTTCACTGCAGCCGGTGCATGGTCTGTTATTTCATGTAAAAACCAATAAAGAAAGTAAAAAAAAGAAAAAAAGAAAAAAGAAAGCTCTACCGGCTGTTCGACCTTGGGTTTGGGGAGGCCCAGGTACTTCGCCAGGCCAGCCAGACGCTCGTGGAAGGCCCTGGCTAAGGATGCAGTGTCCGGATCCTCCTCATCGGTATCCTGCGGATCTGGAGGATCCTGTGGAGGAGTAGATGGCGGCAGAGGCTGGGGTACAGGCACCGCAGCCAGAGGCTGAGGAGGCAGCTGTGGAGCCACTAGCATGGCGGGGATGACTTCCCTGATGACGTCTGATAAACCCCATCTGAGGAGACCTCATGAGGCCAAGGAACTTTGCAAAGAGCACCTCCTCACTGTTAGGGAGAATTCTCATTCTATGGCCAATTTCCCTTACCTAGTGAGTCCCCCAGCAGCTTTGCTGGATTTCTGGAGTTTATTTTTTCCACTTGGTAAGAGTGTGAGCTTGTCCCCCACTCTTACCGGTATTTTGTCATGTGTATGTCATCTGTTTTTGTGATTGTGGACTCTGGAGTACACCACTTCAGTAGTCACACTCTTGTGTCACACAGCATTCAGTGCAGTGACACAGGGTTGTCTTTTAGACTTCCCACCGACTCCATTTCTGGGGCCGACTACTGCCATTAACTTTACTTAGTCATTTAACCAGAGATCCAGTAAACCCCATCTTACATGGAGTATTGGAAAGGGTTAATTCTTAGACCTTTTTATCTGTACCTTCTGGAGCATTGTTTCGCTCCCTTAACATTAAGACTTGTCTGGTGGCAGTGGCATCTACCCTAATTTTCCTACTGCGATTATATTACATAACATGGTATTGTTTTAGGCTATTTTAGTAGCCTCGTACTTTAAATCCGCTAGCCCAAATGCTTTTTATTTTGGCTCCGCTTGGGTTTAATCGCCATATTTTTTGTTAACATCCTTCTTGGGTCTTTTTTTGTGCAGCAAACCAGGTTTGCCTCCTTTGTTCGCCGACCTTCGGCAGGCTTCTGACCAGAAGCCCTCCTTTGGCGTCTGGGTGTCTAGGTGGGTTGAATGTGAGGGAGGGGTGTAGTCACCCCCTGCATAGGGTCTCCTTGGGGACCGAGTCGCACTTTGTGTTGATTAGCTGAGGTGGTTGTCTGGGCTGGACCACCCGCCTGCTGAGTGATTGACAGCCAGGCTGTGTGAATGGGGGGATTTTGGCATAAAAGGCAGGACTCTTGGGCTACAAGTCAGTCGCCACTGGAACTGCAAGGAACCTAAGAGAAGCAGAGAAGAGGACAGCTGCTGCAACCCCGAGTCCTGGTGAAGCCCTGCTGCAGTCCTGAGCTATCTACCCTTCAACGACAAGAGAAGATCCAGTCCGGAGTCTTCTTCCCTTGAGCCTGGTGGGATCGACCAGCTCATGTTTTCTTCAGACAGAGAATCCTCTCCTGGGTCGAAATCACTGCTGTGCTGTAGTGGTCCCGCTAGCCATCAGAAGAGCCCTCTCCTGATTTAGAGGAGCGCACCTTTTATTCATCGTTCTTTTCGCTGCTGCTGGCCTCATCCCTGGGTAGTGCAGATCGCTTCAGACGTCGTCCTTGTCCCCATGACTGAAGCCGCAGGAACCGCAAGTCTGCAGGAACTAACAGGAACAACTGCCGTGGCACCAGCTTTTCCCCAACGGAATAAGGTACTGTGCACACTTGGTCATTCTCTCCATCTGACCAGCCGGAATCGGGGTGAACCCTTTTCCTCCACAAAGATTTGTTCTTTCTTCCCTCCTTATAACTTTTCCTTCCATTTGACAATCTTACGAACTCTTGGCATCTCGAATCTCGAACTGTTCAACATGCGATCCTCAGCAACTGAGCATCTGCTCCATTGACACTGGCGCAGGCATATTGACTTCAATCTGTATCTTTGAACAAGTCCTCGAGTCTCCTTGCCTTGAAAAAGTATTGCCTTGGATTTTTATTCACTTTTCCCTTGTTTGAAATTCTTAAGTACAAAGTCCGTTTTTTAACTTCGTGAGCATTTCTATCCGCAGTTACGCGTTAGTATCAGAACACCAGTCTGTCAAATTCATAATGTACTTACCTTGAATTTACCGGCACAAGTGGAATTGGTTGTGTGTAGTGTATTTTACGTGTGATTTCGAATTTATAGAAGTGAAGTGTTTTATAACAGATGGTTTAAAAATAAATGTACTTATATTTTTTTACCTGAAACCTTGAGTCAGTGTTTGCTTGAGTCACAGTAATTGTGGTCCCTTTTTCTCTGGTACTGCTCATATACTCTTGAGATAAGCCTGGCTATTCCGCTACTGCTACCACTTTAACATTGTAGTACAGGCTTGTATCAAAGGAGAACTTGTATTACCACTTGTAGTCTTAATTGTGTGTAGTGGTCCCTAAGGGCTCTGCACAGGATTCTGCCTAACTCACTGACCAAGGAGGCGGCAGGGGGTACCGACGGGGTAGCGGGAGGCTGCTGAAGCCGCTGCATACCGTGTCCATATGGACGCAAAGGAAAGCTGCCCTGCGCAAATTAACGGTAGACTGTAGGCCACGTACCTGGTTGAGGCCAGTCACACCTTGACACTAGTTCTTAGCCGAATTCCTGGAACGGCGTCGGACGGGTGTCCCTTACTGGCGCGGCAGCCGTTTTGTCGATCTGCCTGCCACGTTCCTGCAACGTGGAGCTCGGCCTGCTGGGCCCGGCTTCATCCAAGACTCTTGCGTGTGGATCATGAGGAATACCCTGCTCCTCAGGCCTCGGCCTGGTAGGTGCGACACCCCCGACCCAGATGTGGGTAGAGCAGCATTTAGGCACCCCCTCACACGTATTGCCGGTATTAGGGAGTAGCCCCTCGTCCTGGTGCCAGTAACAGGGTGGAGCCCCTCAGGTGTAAACTTGGTACAAGAACCTTCCGGTCCCTCAACACCGCACCCGAGTGGATCCGAGGATGCCTCGACCCGAAGGCCGGTAGCTGCAGCAGCCTCGGTGCCAGTGCCAGTAGAAGGACCTGGCCAGTCCCTCCCGCACAGGAGAGTCCCTGGGAAGGAGTCTCCCTTGCGGGTTGTGCTGGAAAATATCGGCCCTACCTCGGGCCTGGTTCGATGCCTCACAAAGTTCTTGAGATCCTCTGGAGGCGACCACTGGAAGAGCTCCTTCCACCTGGCTAGTTTGTTGTTCAGCGTCTTAGAGGGCAGCGAGTCACATGCCGAACATGATTGCCAACCGTGGTCTGGGCCAAGGCAACGTAGGCAGAGGGCGTGGGGGTCTGAAGTTGGGAAGAGCCTGTTGCAGGATGGACACCAGCTGAACCCTGTAGAAGTCGGCATGCGTTGGGGAGGAGCGTGACGCCCAAGGACAGAGTACCTGAATGATAGATGAGACAAAAGAAGTATCCTCGCGTGGAATTACATGGCCGAAGCCAAAACACAGGAGCGCTGCTGAATTCGGCCCGTTCCAGTCGACGCGGAAAAGGGGACTGATGTGTGGCGCAGGATGGCGGTGCCAGGGCAGCACATGCTCCCAGGGCTGCACCCCTGCATGCCTCTAAATTTAAAGGGGAAGAAGGTTTCTGGGGAAGAAGGTCCCGTCTCCCGTCCCTTGAAAGGGACGCCCATACAGTATGGAGGAAAGGGGACGGGACGTTAGAGTATAAGGGAGCACCTAGAAGATAAAGAGGGGACCTCAAACAGTAGCAGCTCTAAGTCTGAGGGTGAGTAGACTCGGGTAACGCGGCAAAAGAAGATCAATCAACAAAAGAGCTCTGGTGAAAGACCCCATTAGACAGATTAATACTTATAGGAATTGTATAACTCTGTATCACAAAAATGTAAAATATTCTGTCTGGGAGCATCTGGAACTATATGAACAAATGATTGACTCTTTCACATAAAAAAAATAGCCAGAACTGCATAGATTATGCCAAATGGACATTCTCTCCAGAGTACTCCAGCTTCCTTTCGGACCTGGAAGACCAGAACCATTCGATGTGGTCCACCTATAAGGTGGCCATCTTGAAGCACTTTTCTGCCCACAAAAAGCAAAAAGGCCTACAATCTCCAATGCGGAGAGGATCAGGCCCCAAGAGAATTTGTGCAGGAGCTAAAACGCTCCTTTGCACAAACCACCAGGCGGTGCGCACGAATAGTAGAGAATTCATAACCACCTATTTTCATGCGCTCCCAAAATATATAATGACCCAGTTGGTAAGGGATTTTCATGACAACAGGACCCTGGACTGGGTAATAGAGCAGGCTACCCAGATCTATGAGGTCCAAAAACCTGCAGAAAACCAAAACCAGACAGAAACCCCCAAACCAACCAATACCAGTGATGCTGCTAAGGTGGCGGAGGTGACGGTTGCCCCCATTTTGGGTCTAGAAATGGGGGGCCTAACATACCTTCCCAAAACCAGCCAAATCAGAGGCAAAGGCGGCCTTCTGGTCAATCAGCAGCAGGTGGTAGTCAGGTAGGTAACCCCACCAATGGGACCCCTAACTCTCCTGATTACATCAGTCCCAGATATAAGGACAACAGACCTATCTTGGGGTACGTATGGACTCCCCACGCCCAAGGGGGGATCCAACCAGGTGAGTACTGCCCCAGGAAACTTCCCTCCTAACTTCCCTCAGGAGGGCAGTAACCCCCCCCCCAAATCCTGGGTTAAGTTTCTACCCCCCAGTAACTTCCAAACCCCAACCTGCAGGAGAATCCTCCTTTCTTTCCCGGGCTTTCACAAGTCCAGACCACCCAATTCAGGAGAGGGGAGGGGAGGGGAGGCCAAGGGTGGAGGGTTAGCAAGGGAATCCCCAATACCCAGGGTACTCCGGGAAAAGGGATAGTTAACCTTCCCGAGAACAACCTAGGTTTGAGCAAAGACCCCCGTACCAGCTGGAACTCTTAACAAAACCCTCAGATGAACATGGCGGCTCAGGACCACTCAAACCAAGGCTCTGGCACTCCAGAACAATAACAGGGAGAGGATGTTCCGGTTCCAGGAGGTGGCACGGGAGAGCAAAGCCCTAGAAGAAGATTCCTTCCTCACCTGTGAAAAGCCCCTGGACACCCCGAAACCAGAACTAAAATCTCTTGCCCCAGGAAACCTGCATCCCAGGGAACAGAGGGTGGGTAGGAGAAACAAAGAAATCAAAGGACCATTTTGTGGAGTATGTCAGTGTCCTCCAGTTTGAAGGGGAAGAATCCTTAGAGGATTCTGGGAAGAAAATCTCCTTCAGGGACGCGGGAATTCCTCCCAAAGAAAAATGGGTCCCACGTGACCAGAATGAAGACTGGGTGGGTGTGGGGACTGATTCAGAGTCACCCATCCCTGAATCCCAGAATGGACATCCTGAGAACAAAATTTTAATGGAGGGATCCTCCCCACAAACTGGTTCTAGTTATTGCCACCAGGTAAAGGGGGGCGTCACAGAGCTAAGGGAAAAAGGGGATTCCGAAATTCCTCATATTTCAGGATGCCACATTTTTGTTAGATTCCCAGACTGGCACAGAAAACTTCCCAAAATCCCCCAATGTCGGAGTCCAAAATAAAGAAATTTACTGCCCAAAATGCCCATTACCTTTGCCCCCAGGAGGAGAAAGGTAGATTATACGCCCCCGTCCAAGTGCAAGGGCAATGTGCATTTTCAGCACTGGTGGACACCGGATCCCAAGCCACCTTTCTGTCAAAAAGGGTTTTTGAGCAGCTAAATTCAGGAAGCGGAGTGGTGGATGGGCGGGGGTAGGACACTAGGTCCCCCCCTCACCCCTCTTCCTGGACAACTCCAGAACTTCAACGGGAATGAAATTCCTGTCAAGGGGCCTGCAGATCTGGAAATTAAAACTGGGTGACATAAGGTGAAGCACCCAGTCATAGCCGTGACTCCAGAGGGGACCCCATGTCTATTAGGTAATGACCTCCTGCAAAGTGTCAACCATGTTCGTTTAAATGCACATCGTTATTTCATTTAGGCGTTGTCCCCACACTATGGTGATAATCCCTACTACCAAGTGAGGATTCAGTATATCTCTTTAACCAAACGAAGGGAAACATACATTATCACTAACAAGACATGTTACACTCAGAAACATTAATACAGCCACTTAACAAATATAGGCTGTATGTTATATGATTAATAACATGTACACATTCATTGCAAAAATGTCATCTTTTTAATTCATTTACTTATTCGTTGCACAAGTATCAAAAACGCATTAAAAAACACATACACCACATAAAAGTATACAATGTTAAAAATAGTGTTTCCACCACACAGAATCAAGTTTACAGATGCTTGATACAATCCGCAGTAGCAACTTAATTACTCTTGCTTCCTACTACGGAAAAAAAGCCCAACTTATATAAGTTTCTGTCCTTGGTGTTCTCAATAACTGGACATTCTTCAGGGGCAGAAATGTGTCTTGTGCTTTCTGTAGTCTTCTCTATTCTTTCCTCTATGGTTCCAGTTCCTATAACTGAGGGTACATACAAACAACATATTACTAACAGGGCATTGTCAGTTAGTTTTATTAAACCTAGCCATCCATAATCCCCAATAGGGTTCCACAAGTATACAATTCTTAATATACCTGTACCAAAAAACACTTGTAATCCTAAATTTTTACAAGTTCCTTAACAATTACAATTCTTGTTAATCACCTCTTAAGTGGTAGGGAGAGTTTGCCTATATCTGAGCACAGCACCTAGGTCATTTCTAAGTATATCATACCCAGACAAACAACCAATCGTAGTCACTTCCCTCTAAACCTATTGAGAGAAACCATATCATAGGTATAGGATAATATCCTCACCTCGGTCACAGAGACTGGTATTCTCACTCTTGAGGAGGATTGTAGTTTCTTACTTAAAATCCCACAATGTACCATGGCCAATGCGGGTCATTTGTTCAATAGCTTTAATGGAAAAATGAAACCTCTGGGTTTTTAAATTGCAATTTTAGAACTACCTAAACTACCAAAATCTTTGCAAAATATACCAAGGCCCATTCCTTCATACAGGCTGTCTGTATATTTCTAGCGGGTCCTTAGGTACCCCACAGGTTATGTTCAATGTCAAGGGATTACTTTCACCTTAACTGGGTAAATAGGATTCCAACACCTCCCTGTAGTGAAAACAGACCCATAGTGGATAGTATACCAAGTCCCTATCTTCACTGTCAAAACATCACAGCCCACTCCGGTCTATAACTTACCTCTAACTCTTGGGGACAGCGTGCCCACCGTGTTCATCCAGTCTGCAGATCTGCACACTGGAAACACCTGGGATTGAGCCGCTACATACTTGCAGGAAGCTCATCTTGTCGCGGTTTCGCACGGGATCACGTAATCGCGTAGAAACGTACCGCGTAGGCGTCGCGTCACTCGCGGTAGAGAACCAACTAATGGTGTATAATTATAAGGATGTAAATAAGGCTCCTAAGTCCCTTATCCTCTGGAGGGTCTTACAAAACTGCAACCCCAATCCTGTTCTCTTACCCTTCAACGTCAAGTAAATCTCGCTCTTAGTGCCTGGACTCTAAGCCGAATACTCCGGGTAATGACGTCTTCACGTCCTCTGCAACGTGGAGACGTAACGTCATGACGTGACTCAGTCTTACTATAGTCATAGCAACCTGTGCAGGATCTAAGTGTCTAAAGTCCCCAGACGAGTTCTATTGCCAAAAAACTGCCACTAGTCTTACTGACATCCTCTGAATGTATGGACTAACCCACAGGTAATTCTAGCACCACAAAAGCACCTCTTCATACACAATGAACCCAGGCTCTTTTTAGATAATGCAGAGTTTAGATTAAAATGGAGCTATGTAGCCAGCAAGTGTGGGAGAGATTGGCTGGTATTAATCATAGAAACAGCTCAGGAAACCACAAAAAAAATCTTGGTAGATTTAAGTGCATTAGAAGAAGATATGAAAAGAACTTTGACATCGAAATCTTCAAAACTAAATTAGAAGCCCATATGAAAGAAATGCAAGCATTTAAGGTTGATTCAAGTACAGAATGAATAAAAAGACTTAAAAAAGATCTAGCAAGTTTGGGATATGATAAAGCTTTCCAATACGCGACTAAGGACTACAACTATGGGGCACTTACTGGAGGACAGAGACCGAATCGCAGAGTGAGATTTAGGAATACGTCCTATAGTTCGAGTGACGAAGGAGGAACATCTAATGAGAATGAAGACACCAATGCAGGGGGCCAGAGAGGAAGGAATACGAATGCCCCAGTATAAAGGGGTCGTAATTCAAGAGGAAATCAAGGTGCAAGAAATGGGTCCAGACGCCCACCTTTTTTTAGGCAGAGGCAACAGCAGGCAAGAATGGACGACAGATCAAATGCAGACACGCAGCTTCCGGGGTTGGTAGTCAACCTATCCAGTGAGACTCTCTCCAAGGAAGAACAACACTGCTTGAATAAAGGTCTAAATTTCGTGGTGTCAATGTTTCACAATCCTTTCGAATTCAGATTGGAATTCAATGCATTTATGCGGAAAGTACATCTGAAAGAATTTTTTGAAGACCGACCAGCCAGTATCCATACCAATTTTAGTGGCCTTAGAAATCCATCGACTTTTTGTCCCCCGTATCATACTCACTCGCCTGAATCATTGGTCTTTGAAAAGAAGGTCTTACGAGATGTTGAAAAACTTGAAAGGCAAGGTATGTCTAAAAATTCCATTTTGAGCCAATCAGAAGTTACGATGTTACGTAGTTTGGGTAAAAATGACAAGATTGTTATTCGGCAGGTGGACAAGGGTGGTGACATTGTCATTTTAAACAAAAAAGATTATATCGATGAGTGCCACAGATTATTAGCAGATAACAACAGCTATCAGAAAATAGATCAAGATCCGAGTCCTGGCCTTACCCTCAAAATAAGGGAAAAGGTGGCTAAAGCAGTAGATGTACAATTAATTAGCAAACAGGAAGGGGACTGCCTCATTAGGGAAACAGCGAGAATCCCCATTTTCTACATCTTACCGAAACTACATAAAAACAAGGAGAAACCACCTGGCAGACCCATAGTATCTGGTGTGAATTCCATTTTGGAGCCCTTGTCTAAATACGTAGACTTATTTTTTTAACCAACTTTACTTTCATTTTGTTTTTTTTACTTAAGACAATAGTTGAGCTTTCATTACAACAAGTGTTAAGAACATTGTTATCAACAAGAACCTCTTATTCCACACCCTTGAACTTTCTTGTAGAGTCTAGTATTGTCTTCATACCCCCCCCTTCCTTTTATTAATCGAACCAATCAAAACCATGGTTGTAACCAGAACAGTTCCAAGCGGCAACCCCTCGCCATATCTTCTGCTGCGTTTATCTGATATGGATGTTTCTAAGAGCCCGGGGTTTAAAGTATTGATTCTCCCGCTCCTCCACATAGTCCTGGAGTGGATCCCATATGGCCAAGAATTTCAGATATGTCCCTGATTTTGTGGCGCAGAGGTTCTCCATTGCCATGACTCCCCACACTTTCACCCACCACCATGGAGTTGTAGGGCCCTCCACTGTCTTCCATCGTTGGACCACTGTCATCCTTGCTGCAGCCAGTAGGTGGGTTATGAGGGCCGCTCTGTTTCCCGAGGCTGCATATTTCCCTTCTGCCACTGCCCCCAGCAGAATGACTTTCGGGGACCATGGTAGGTCTGCGCCCGTTATGTCCCTCATCAGGCTCAGTATTTCTTTCCAGTATATTTTTATCTTTGGGCACGACAACCACATATGGAATATGTCTCCTCTTTCTCCACACTGACGCTAACATTCTGGGGGGTACGTGGGGATCATTCTGTGTATTCTACTTGGAGGCGATAACAGCGATAACAGTTTGTATGCCGATTCTTTAATTGCCGTGGATTTGGATAATTTGTGCGCCCTCCTCCAGATTTGACTCCATTCTTCCTGTGTAATCTCCTCTCCTATGTCCCGCTCCCAGTCCTTCATGTACTGGAGGGAGTTGTCTGTTTGCGCCTTATCCAGTAGCTTGTATAGTCTAGTAATCCCTTTTTCATGTGTCCCCTCCCGTATTGTTAGTTCTAGGCCTACCGGGAGGTCGTAACTCTGCACTTTTTACCTCTGGGTGTGAGATCCAGTGACGCAATTGAATATATTTAAATTTATGCTTTTCACAGAGACCGAATCTATGTTTGCATTCTTCGAAGGTAAGTGGGGCATCATCCTGATACATATCTTGTAGGGACAATGGGTCTGCTTCGTTCCAGCCTTCCCAGAAACTTTTGTGAAGGCCAGGTGAGAAATATGGATTATACGTGATAGGGGATAGTGGGCCCACACCTAGTTTGACCCCCCTGCTACGGACAGCCTTATCCCAGTTGTGTAGGGTCGTTTTAGTGGCCGCTAATAGGATACCTCCCGTATCTCTTGCTTTTGTTTTTAGGAATGGTAGCTTACCCAATGGGATATCTGTCGCAGTCTGTTCTATTTTCCCCCAACCTGGAAGGGGGTCTTTACCCGCCCATTTCAATGCTGGTGCCAGTTGAGCTGCTAACATGTATCTCCCCATATCAGTGACTCCCAGCCCCCCCCCCCAAGAAGTGTGGGCCGCATCAGGATCCTTTTTTGGATCCTCGGCTTATTTCCCCAGATAAATTTAAACAGCCTTTTGGAGTTCTTGGATCTGTTTTGGGGGGGATGTCCACTGGGGTTGAGCTTACTACATACAGTAATTTGGGTAGCAAGGTCATTTTTATCGCCGCTATTGTAGCAAACCAGGGAAATTCCTGGGCATCCCATCTCTGCAAATCTTCCCGCAGGCGCTTCCATAGAGGCGTAATGTTTGCCTTGAACAGATTCTTGACAGTTCTAGTGATATGGATTCCTAAGTATTCAAGGGACTGTTTTTCCCATTTCAGGGGATAATGTTCCTTCAGGAAGGCTATGTCCCCACTACCTTCGGTTATATTCAACGCTTTAGATTTTGAATAGTTTATTCGGAACCCTGATATCTTTTCGAACTTCTGCAGTTCTCGGATTATTCTGGGTAATGTGTGTCTTGAGTCTGCCATATAGAGCATGATATCTGCGTAGAGGGCTATCTTGTTTTGGGTCTCCCCGATGCGCACCCCTCTAATTCCCGGGTCTTCCCTTATTCTGCAGGCAAATGGTTCCATTGCACTGGCAAATATGAGCGGGGATAGAGGGCACCCCTGCCGAATACCCCTCCGGATATTGATGGTGTAGCCATTCACCATTAGTTGCGTAGATGGATGCTGGTAATTTGCCAGAACCATCTTGGTGAATATCGGTCCACAGCCAAAACCCTCCAATATCAATTTTAGGTACCTCCAATCTATGCTGTGGAATGCTCGTGTGGCATCTAATGCGGCGATCGAGAATTTTTGGGCCCCCTCTGCCCCCCCAGTCTATTATGTCAATTACGCGCCAGACATTATCCTGAGTGTGTCTCCCCCTTACGAAGCCTGCCTGGTCTTTGTGTATTATCTCGGCAGTACTGCTGCCAATCGATTCGCCAGTATTTTTGCATACAATTTTGCATCTGTGTTGAGGAGAGCTATGAGGCGGTAACTGGTGCATTCTACTGGGTCTTTCCCAGGTTTTAGGGGTAATATCGTGGTCGAGTGTCCCGTATCCTTTGAAACTGCTCCCCTATCCCTGATTAGATTGAAAAGGCGAGTGAGGGGGGTTGCCAATTGTATCTGGAACATTTTGTAAAACCCATTCCCTAGGCCGTCTGGGCCTGGTGCCTTTCCCCTGGGTAGCGCTGCTATCACATCACACACTTCCTGTATTGTGATGGGGTCCCCCAATTTTTCTTTTTGTTGCTCCGATATCTGTGGCAGTTTTACGGCTGACAAATAAGACACTTGTTCTGCTGCATTCAGGTTCTCGCTAATCAGCAGTTTTTGTGAAAGTGGACCATCGTTTCTAGTTTTTCCTCATCTCCCGTTTGCAGTTCCCCTGTACTATTTCTTAGTCGGTTGATATGATTACGCGCCTTCTGTTTGCGTAGTTTAGCTGCCAAGAATTTGCTCGCTTTCCCCCCCTTGGATGTAATATGATTGTTTCGTGTTTAGCAGTGTTTGCGCCGTTCTATCTGCGGTATGGTTTTCTAGTTTGGCTCTGGCCTTTTTAAGGTCTCGCCAGGCTCTGGGCATCTGATGGGTCTTATGGAGCTTTTCAGCATTTCTAACCTCTTCTTCTTATTTGCGCGTTATAAGGGCTCTCTCCCTATAGTATTGCGTTGCTTGTGCTATGAATTCTCCTCAAATTACTGCTTTCCCCGCATCCCACACCACCCTCCAGTCCACCTCCCCATTGTCATTTTCAAGGAAATAGTTCCCTATGGCTTCTTCCATATGTGCCCTAAGTGCAATATCCCTCAGGATTATTTCATTTAGCCTTCATTGTGGTCGGGGTCTATTTATTGTCCCTTGCAGTTCTATGCAGGTCAAGACAGGGGCGTGATCAGAGAGGTATTGGACACCGATTTCTATTTTTTTGACATAGGGGATCAATGTAGAGGACACCAGAATCATGTCTATTCTAGAGTAACCCCTGTCTACTGCTGAGTAGTGTGTATATTCTCGGGTGTCTGGGTGGAAAAATCACCACGTTTCTATCACATCCAAATCTCTGAAAAGCTTTCAGAGGGCCTGTCTGTTTTGCTGATCTGCTGCGGTTAGGGGGGGTGGAGGGGTGCTGAGGGTTTTATCTAATTGCGGGTCCATTACACAATTAAAATTCCCTCCTATTATCACTCGGCCTTCGCACCATCCTCCCACCTTCTGGAGTAATTTAGGGATGTACTGGTCTTGTTTTTCATTGGGGGCGTAGGGTGCTAGTATTGTATACAATTGGCCATAAACAGTACCCTTTACCCCCAGGTATCTACCTTCCTGATCCTTCAGTGTTTGTTGTTTGCGAAAGTCTAAGGCTCTGCTACATAGGATTGCCACCCCTTTTGTTTTTGTTTGGCTTGAGGCGAAAAACTGAAGAGGGTATGTTCTGCTCCGCATCCTTTTTTCATCTTTCTGGTGCAGATGCGTCAGCTGTAGGATCACTATCTTTGATTGCATAGCTTCCAGTCTACCTAAAATCGAACGCCTTTTGGCGGGGGAGTGTAGTCCCGGGACATTAATCGAGACAGTGTTCACTTCCTCCATTACTCCCTAGGTGAAGATTGTCTGCCTATGGGTCCCTATGTTCTCGTTCGCAATAGCTTACTCTGCCTGTTCTTGCTTCCGTTTCACACAATCGTGGAGCTGGCTCCCCTTTCTTCCTGGTCTTTTGGTTCCCTGCTTTCCTGTCCTTCATTCCAGTTCCCTCCCTTATCCACCCCCCACCTCTTCCCCAATCCCAGGGGTGCATGAGACCTGGGCCCCCAAGGTGCCCCCCGCTGGTCACCGACTCCAACCCTTCCCCAGTTCACAATAGTCAGGAATTGTATTACCTGACCCTGCTTCCAAGATTTATGACCTCCTACCTCCATCCAGGTGGTTCCATTCAGCCATGCCGTTTCCTCACATTTGGTTAGCACTTCACTCGTTATCCGTGTGATGGGCCGAGTTCGGATCTGTTGGGCCTCTCCGTTCCCGGTCATGAGCCGGCTGTGAGCTTCCGGGTCTTCCTTTCCTCCCTCGTCTTTGCTTTCTCTCCGTTGACCATTCCCATGGTTTGCTAGACGGGCCATTCATGTTTGGGCATGGTTGCTCAACCTCCAGGTGCAGCAAAGCCAGGCCCTCTGCGCAGTTCCCGATTCTCCTCCGTTTTCCTTCCCATGTAAACGACAGGCCAAACGGGTACGTCCATCTATATCGGATTTGCTGTGTTTGAAGGGCCTTCATAACAGGTTGCATTAGCCTTCTTTTGTGGAGAGTAATCAGGGCAAGGTCCTGGTACAACTGTATATGGGACCCATTAATCGTAAGGTCTCCGTTTGTTCTTGCCGCGCGTAGCACCTCCTCTTTCAGACCATAAGATGTAATTGCTATCAGGACATCTCTAGGTCTCGACCCCGGTTCTTTGCGTATTGGGCCAAGCGGTGTATCCTGTCAAAGCCGATCGTCTCTGGTTGGACATCTGCTAGCAGGCTGCTGAAGCAGAGTTGCATGGTATCTTTTAGATCCTTGTCCTGCACCGATTGCACCAGGCCCTTGACCCTGATATTGGATCTCCTTGAGCGATTTTCCAGATCCTCCGCCTGGAGTTCTAGATTGTTTGTTGCGATCGCCAACTGGTCCAGTAGCAGGCTATTTTGGTTTGTTTCTTCCATGACATTCGAGAGGCCCCTTTCGACTATGTCCACTCTTTCACCAATCTCTGCCATTTCTTTATTGACCTCCTGGAGGGATGATTTCAGGTCCTCCCTTAATTGTTCCATTTGACTCTGGAAAGCTCTGGCCTCCATTCCTTTCAAGCAGTTTAAGAGTTCAGCTTTGTCTGTTGCCATTATGCTAGTTGGGAGATCCTTTGCTGCAGGAGTCGGCCCCGGTGGAGGGGATGGTAATTCTGCGTGCGTTTGTCGCTTTTGCCGCCAGCACTTCTCAATTTGCCCTTCCTGGGGTCTCACTGGGGTTTTTGCTCTGGTTGGGCCCGCTTTGGAACTGGCGCCCGGCATCTGAGTTGCTCTGACCACTGTCGGCAAGCTTTATTCCCAGTGTGGAGTATATGTTGCTATCGTTGCCAATGCTTTTAGGTTTGGCCCGAGTAATCGGCTATTGTATGTCCGTCGCAGGCTGTCACAGTTCTCGGGCCCAATCCACCGCCTGGGGTGGGCTCCTCACTTCTCCAGGCAGGGGGCTCTGCCATGCATCGGGCACATCCTCAGACCCATTGCTCACGGGTGTTCGATCGGGGTCCTGTTGTGGGCTGTGTCCTCCCACATATCTAGAACACAGAACTTGCCCTCCGCCGTTGTGTACCTTGCCTCGGCAAGTTTTATTTCTTGTGTTGCCCTAGCTGTGTCTTTGCAGCAGGAGGTTAACCAGGCTTATTATCGTGGATGAGCGAACAACTCCCACTTGATGTGGGTCTCATGATGGCCTTCTGTCTCAGCTTCAGGCCATCCCTGTGCACGTGAAAATATTCATGGAATCTCCCGAAATATTCCAGTCTCAGAATTCGGCACCAAGAACATCAGTGCGACTGTTAGCATTTCCTCCACCAGCAGACCTTAACCATCACTCGCCAGTGCCTTGTAATAAATTGTTAGGCCGTGATGCTATCACTGTATGCCATTCGGTTCGAGCTGCCTGTTAAACCTGCATACTGCCTGCAATGCACAATTGTTTGAGTGCACTTACTATATGTCAATGCAAGCAGATGACGCAGATTGACAGTGATTCTTAGTGGGTGTCATCCCACCCGCGGTGCAGAGTGTGCCGGCAATGTGTGCTACTCTCCCCAATACACTATTTCACAGTGCAGTGAACCCGGCGGTAACCAACGCCCTCCGCTGTGCCAATGGCGACGGGTGGTTCGGGATAGCAATAATATTGTCGTTTTAGGCGAATCCCCACCTGCCGCTGACTCCTGGTTGACTATAGGCGGGCACACGCCCTGGGAGTGAACCCAGGGGCCACCACCTACTTTTCCGGGTAATATGCCACTGCCCTTCTGTCTGTATAGTTTATGCAGGCCCGGTGTTCTCCTGGGCCTTTCGGGGGAGGCACACCCTCCCAGTCAGACTCCGTGGAGGGGAGCCATCCACTCCGCGGGGCCCCCAATGGTCCGCGTGATCTTCTTGTGGGGGGGAGCACCGGGGCAGGATCAGGGCTGCCTGGGGCGGGGACGGCGGCCTCCCTGGGCCTCGCCGAGGCCCATCACCGCCAGCTTCTGCCTCCGGGCCAGCGAAGTCGCCGACCCGCGTCCGTCACGGGAGCCGAGGGGCGATGTTACCCAGCTCCCACTGTTTCAATGCCTAGGGAGGCCCGTGCTCCCAGGAAAACTTTCTCCCGCTCGGGTGGGGGGAGGAGGGCAGGAGGGGGCCTGCGTCCCGTTCGGGGGGCCCGCTCCGGGCTCACTGGTGCTGTTGACTGCTCGCCGGGCCCCCTCCGACGTGTGCGGTGAGCTGGCTGAGGGGGGAGAGGGGCCCGTCTTCCCCCGCACGCTCCACGGGCTCCAGCGGGCCGCGGCTCCACTAGTGGCATCACGGCCGTGCAGCTCTCCAGCCCTTTCCCCCCTTGCAGGCCGCGGCGCTCAATCTCAGCCCCACAGGGGTCCCCAAACGTCGCTCTTTCGAGCGGGGGTAGCCCTGGGGGGGCACCAGCCGGATTGGCTGATTCTGTCCACCTGGGGGATATCAGGGGGGGGCTCAATCTCCTTTGCCGTCCTGGCTTTGGCGGAGCTCTGCAATCAGGCAGCCACTGCCTGTGCTACCCCTGGTGGCCTCCTCAAAGATGAATACGTAGACTTATCTACGTCCTTTTGTCAAGAAAATGAGAAGTTATATACAAGACACCAGGGATGCCATTGTAAAAATCGAGGGGTTGCCTTTTGATCCAATCAGAGATGTTCTGATCTGTTTGGATATTCAATCCTTATATACCAACATCCCGCAAAAAGAGCCACTTTGGAAGTGGTGAAAGAAACTGCTACAACGAGAAGATAATCATCCTGTGAGCAATGCTTTCATTGTATGGTGTGCCGAAACAGCCCAGACCAACAACCTTTTTCAATTTCTGGGGCAATTTTATGTACAGGTGGAAGGGACGGCCATGGGGACAGCAATGGCGCCGAATTTAGCCAATTTGTACGTTGACATGGTGGAACAAACGGTTATCTACTCTGGGGTCAATCCCTTCAGATCATTCATAACACAATGGTTAAGATATATCGACGACGTCTTTGTGGTATGGCATGGTTCGATGGAAGAAGCAAACAACTTTCTTGTGTGGCTGAATAATCAAAATAGATATCTCAAATTCACAGTGTCAATGAGTTCCATTGAGATAAACTACTTGGACCTGACAATTTACCATAAAGACAATCAACTTCTGGTGAAACCATTCGTGAAAACGACCGACAGAAATGCCTTGCTCCATTACAGAAGTCATCATGCTAAACATGTATGGGACAATTTACCATATGGGCAATTTCTGCGCCTGAAACGCAATAGCAGTACTAAGATGGCCTATGAAGAAGGTGCCAATATATTGATTGACAAACTGACAGACAGAGGGTATCCAGCCAAAATAATCAAGCAATCAGCCAAGCGAACTTTTAATAACCATCGAGAGGCTCTTTTTGAAAAGAAAGATAAAGGTAAACAAGAGAGTCCTCTTGTGTTTGTGAATACCTTCAGCAAATTGTCCTATAAAGTAAAAACATCATTCGCAGGAATTGGAGAAAGATTATGACCATTCCCCAACCATTAGTGGCCTTCAAAAAAAGTACTAATATTCGTAAACTAGTCATGAAAAATGATATTCAGAAAATAGGCAACCCAGAAGGGAGACAGTACACTCTGGGGGTTACCGAGGGTAGTGGGACACCACCCTTGTGGTGACTGCATCATGTGTCCGTTAACACATAAGATGATCTCTGTCAATCGAGGTTTGAATTCAGAGTGGACAATGAAAGAACATATGAATTGTCAAACAGATAATGTAATTTACATGATTAGGTGTCCTTGTGCATTGCTGTACATAGGAAAAACCAACAGGAAGTGTAAGACACGTATGATCGAACATAAGAGCTGCCTCAAGAATCACACCAATAAAGTCCCACTAGTTACATTATGAGAAGGGTCATTCCTTAATGGAATTTGAGTGGTGCATTTTGAAGAAGATTAGGAGGGAAAAATCAGGAGGAAATCAATACAAAATTAATCAATCTGGAACAGAAACTAATTTTTCTAACTAATAGCCATGTGGCAGGGCTGAATGAGAATATTGAGTGGCATAATATAAAATAGGAACTACTCAATAAACTACCAGTTGGTACAGAGTCTTACATTTCTGTTGGTATTCCCTAATGATTACCTGGAGGCATGTCACAACTAGTTGGGGCGACTAAATATGTATTTTAAGAACATTGTGGTAGTCCATACTGCTGTAATTTCCTAAATACGATCAGAGGCTAAGTTGCAATTGGTCCTTCCTACTATTTATGTAGTGCAATAACATTGTCATAGTCCATGCTGCCCCAGGGTGTATATTGTATTGCAACCAGTAGAATATAAATGAAGAATATATTGTAAAGCAATTGGGGTATCAATTTGTGATGTTTGCAAGAAATAATGTTTCATCCTACCTGGTTATTTGGTAATAGATGTATGTGACAGAGTTACTCAGTCTATCCCTGGTAGTTGTGGGGCCCTGATGAAAACCTAAAGGGAATTGTAGTTTGTTCAATCAATAGTGGAATAAAAATCAGAAAAGAGGGACCCCCTAGATATACAGGCTGTATCAACCAACATGAAGAAGAGGTGCTTTTGTGGTGATAGAATTACCTGTGGGTTAGTCCATACATTCAGAGGATGTCAGTAAGACTAGTGTGGCAGTTTTTTGGCAATAGAACTCGTCTGGGGACTTTAGACACTTAGATCCTGCACATGTTGCTATGACTATAGTAAGACTGAGTCACGTCATGACAATACGTCTCCATGTTGCAGAGGACGTGAAGACGTCATTACCCGGAGTATTCGGCTTAGAGTCCAGGCACTAAGAGCGAGATTTACTTGACGTTGAAGGGTAAGAGAACAGGATTGGGGTTGCTGTTTTGTAAGACCCTCCACAGGATAAGGGACTTAGGAGCCTTATTTACATCCTTATAATTATACACCATTAGTTGGTTCTCTCCCTCGAGTGACGCGACGCCAACGCGGTACGTTTGTATGCGATGACGTCATCCCGTGCGAAACCGCGACGAGATGAACGTCCTGCGAGTATTTAGCGGCTCAATCCCAGGTGTTTCCAGTGTGCAGATCTGCAGACTGGATGAACACGGTGGGCACGCTGTCCCCAAGAGTTAGAGGTAAGTTATAGACCGTAGTGGGCTGTGATGTTTTGACAGTGAAGATAGGGACTTGATATACTATCCACTATGGGTCTGTTTTCACTACAGGGAGGTGTTGGAATCCTATTTACCCAGTTAAGGTGAAAGTAACCCCTTGACATTGAACGTGATGGGTTAAACCAAGGACCCGCTAGAAATATACAGACAGCCTGTATGAAGGTAAGGGCCTTGGTATATTTTGAAAAGTTTTTGGTAGTTTAGGCAGTTCTAAAATTGCAATTTAAAAACTCAGAGGTTTCATTTTTCCATTAAAGCTATTGAACAAATGACCCGCGTTGGCCATGGTACATGGTGGGATTTTAAGTAAGAAACTACAATCCTCCTCAAGAGTGAGAATACCAGTCTCTGTGACCGAGGTGAGGATATTATCCTATACCTATGATATGGTTTCTCTCAATAGGTTTAGAGGGAAGTGATTACGATTGGTTGTTTGTCTGGGTATGATATACTTAGAAATGACCTAGGTGCTGTGTTCAGATATAGGCAAACTCTCCCTACCACTTAAAAGGTGATTAACAAGAATTGTAATTGTTAAGGAACTTGTAAAAATGTAGGATTACAAGTGTTTTTTGGTACAGGTATATCAAGAATTGTATACTTGTGGAACCCTAAGTACTGGCCGCGCACCTGCCAAGTACATCCTAAGTACTGTTGGCTGTGGCTGGACTGACCGCGCTACTCTCCGGACTTCCCCTGCAGCGCCGCCTTTGTTTTCCGCAGGTCTACTCCCTGCCTTTGGACGCCGGGTGTACTCGGAGCTTTGCAAACGCCTGGAGGACGTCCTTTTGGGACACACACAGTTTGCCTGGCCCTCGTTTGCGGAAAGGAGGCCCCGCCCCCTTTTGTCGAGTGACGCCCAGGAAGCCTTGTTAATAGCAACCTCCTCGCGCACCCGCGCCGCGCACCTGCCAAGTACATCCTAAGTACTGTTGGCTGTGGCTGGACTGACCGCGCTACTCTCCGGACTTCCCCTGCAGCGCCGCCTTTGTTTTCCGCAGGTCTACTCCCTGCCTTTGGACGCCGGGTGTACTCGGAGCTTTGCAAACGCCTGGAGGACGTCCTTTTGGGACACACACAGTTTGCCTGGCCCTCGTTTGCGGAAAGGAGGTGACTGTTTGCTACGCCCTAAATTGTCCCTGCCCATTGAACTGAACTGCCCATTGAACTGCCTATAACTGATCTCCTCTCTGGGCAAGGGCCTTTCTCTGTTATGTTAGCACCTGTCTTCACATTGTTTAAATTGTATTTCCCGCCTTGCATTGCTTCGGAGGTGTGGTTAACGTTTATTTTGTTTTGTGTTTTGCTTTCTTAGGCCCCGCCCCCTTTTGTCGAGTGACGCCCAGGAAGCCTTGTTAATAGCAACCTCCTCGCGCACCCGCGCACCTGCCAAGTACATCCTAAGTACTGTTGGCTGTTCGCGGTTCGCGGTAGCGCGGAGGAGGACTGTAGGCTCCTAGCAGCGTCCGGAATGATCTAGAGGCACAAGTGGTTGGTCACTTATCGTTCATAGTTCATTTCAACTCATTTTGATATTTTCGATATATTTTTGGGTACTGTGCCCCATCTACTTCAGGAGTCGGGGACGCCCCCTGTCTGGGAGGGCTTATTGTGTGATGCTCCGTATAGGGTGCCACAATCACTGTGTCCATAATTTAAACAAAAGGGAAACACTATTGTCAATTTTCTAAGATGCTATTTTCATGTGCTTAGAGGCCATGCATACCTCTCTGCAATTTCTTAGGTAAACCCATAGTGGCTTCAGCTTGAAGGGTGGTGTTGTGCCTCTATACCGCTTGGTTTACTGTTACCTGTCCGCATTCCTTATCTTGGCTAAAAAGGGGCGAGCCTTACGGCTTGGTTTTGGGGTGTGTATCGATCCTGAATATGAGTCCGATTTTAAGAAGTGGCTGTAAAACCGGCTCTCCCTTGCAGGACCTCGCCCCAGAGGCCACTACCAACACGCCATCGCCTCCCTCTCTTCAGTGCTCGGCAGCCACTGCCCCCTTTCCAGCTACGACTAGCCTCCCCACAGAGAGAGGGGTGGGACGGGGTCGGGTGGGACACATGGACCCTGCCATTCCAGCTGCTCTATCTTTGGCCAACTCCCCTCCACTGCATGGTCCGTCTTTGGCATTGGCGATGGCAACCTTTTCAGTCCAAGACGCCAATGACTACGTTGGTGATGAGGGTGAGCTGTTCAACCATGGGCTTGTTGTTGACTGCCCCTCTCCACAGGGCCTTCGTTGCCCTCCTTGTCTCACAGACACGTCTATCCTGGCACCCACGATTGTCAGTGAACTAAGTAAAAGAGTGCGGCTCTCCTTGGGCCCCTCGTCTCCTGCGTCATCCGCTTTTCCACTTCGTGAACAAGTACACTTTTACATCCCCCCACTATCTAATAGCGAACTAAATGGTGACCATGGGACGGCTCCATTGACTTCTCAACACAAGGCCTTGGAAGGGGGTGTTGCCACTCCTTATGACAATATATCGTTTGGCACTGAGACGGCAGCAGAGTCTTTGTTCATAGGAGGTGCGGTTCCCCTTTCCCTGGTGAATGAAGAGGCTGCCGTCACTCCTCCAAAGGGTGAGGTTAGATCGGCTTCTACTCCAGAGGATTATTGCTCACATTCGCAGCTAAATGAACCCTTCAATTTTCCTGTTATTTCACGCATCCTCAATTTATTGGATAAGGGACACGAGCTGACACATTGTACTCTGAGGGAGATGCAATCTTCATTCTCTCTTATGAAAGACAAGATGGCCAGACTTGAGGGCTTTATTCTAGCTGAAGAGCATTCTAGATCCTTCTATCTGGCCCATTTTGAAAAATTGTTGGAGAGTGTCTCCCTCAGAGCCTCCCCACCCTCAACCGCTATTATGACTTACACTCAGGGCTCTCAGACCGAGCCGGGAATGGGCTCTATAGCTGTCCCACAGATGTCCTACTCTCAGGCAGTGTCAGGGGCTAATCCATTGACGACGTCACATGCTACCTTGGAGGCCATCGATTTGGTGGAGGTTCTCAAACTTCAACACGAACGTCTATTACAGGTGGAACAGCTTCTTTACAAGCTAGCTGACACTAAACAGCTTTTGGATCCAGTGGCCCCCTCGAGAGAGGGTTCTAATGTTACGCAAGGTCTTGCTACTTCCTCGGATAGTCCCTCCGCCCTGACTGACATCATTGAGGCTCCGTCCAGTCCCGCACTGTTGGCAGTAGACTTGGGCTCGGACCTGGAGGAAGGACCCGTGGTGCATGATGGAAGACACTTTGTCTCACGTAAAGCGAGAAAGTCCTTCCTACGAGCACAAAAACGTTTAAATCTCACCAAGGCAGGCCTAAAGAAAGCTACCACTCATATACCACCTTCAGTTCATGCTACGACGATCCCCGACCCTATAGTAACCTTGGGTACGGGGTCCAACCACGATGGTTTTGGCATAACTCTCTGTGACCTTGACGAAGAAAGTAGAACACATCTTCAGATTCCAGCTTTGAAATCTGGGAACACACACATCGCCCCTCGTGGCCTCCATGGCACTTCCACGGTCAAGCTCCAATCACAGTTACATTCCTTTTTTCCCAGCATCCAACACAGAAAGGCGACCACGACAATGCCAGCTGAGGCCTCAATTACACCGGTTCTGAGTCCAAGTTGTGTGCCCCCTCAGTTGGATCCCATCTTGGCTGGGTCGGATGTTGTTTCCATTCCCTTAGCCCCCCAAGGTGCGGTAAGAGCAGATCTTGGTCGTTCTCCGCCTCCTTTAGAAGTACCCGGGGTCTCTGTGTCTCCTAATGTGGAGGGTATGCATTTCCAGCCTTCAGTGGCAGGATCATCTCTACCAGCCGTCTTGTCCTTTTCGCACACACCAAAGGACATGAAATTAATCCTTGGCTGGACGAGTAACCCAGATACAAATGGTCCCGCTCGCATAAACAGGTCATTTTTGATGAATTCATTCTTCCAAATTCCAGCCCTTAGGAACCTCTCATCTAAAGATCTAGACTGGGTTAAACTGGCAACCCACAACAATCATAGAGCCCTGTGCAGAGTCCAATCGCAGATTATTACTAAAATGCTGTTGGACTTTGCTGAGGACTTCCATTCGATTGGTCTGACACCATGCCTATTTCCGGACATGGACAGTGCATGGGCCTATCTTGATTGGGTAGCTCCCCCTTTGCCAGAATGTCCGCTGGGGCAGGCCATAGATTCATCTGACTCCCAGGTTACGCAATTAGCCCTCCAACTAGCATCGCTAACCCAAGCATTGAGTGGGCTAGCTTGGCTGGAACCCTTGATAAAAACAGCTGCAGCCATCAAAGGGCCCCCTTTAGGCTCATAACAGTCAAGCCTGTCTATTGCATCTTGGAATTGTTGTGGCCTCACCAACTTGGTCGCATGGCACAAGCGGGCTGCCCCTGCTTCGAAACCTGACATCTTATTTTTGCAGGAGACGATGAGCCTATCGGAGCTCTTTCTCGATGGATACTCCAGTTTCTCGGTTCCAGCCAGTCGCACTCTTATAGGCCGCCCTTCTGGCGGCACTGCTATCCTTATTAAAAATGGTCTAAAAGCAGTGGCCTCTATCCTTGACATTTCGAAATCTTGCATTCTAGTGGAGCTGTTGTTTGAATCCATTGAGGTTGTCCCTTTGCTCCTAATGTCGCTGTATTGGAATCCCAAGTCCGTTTCCTTTTCCCTGCTCGTGGATGACCTTGACAGGATATTGGGTCATGCTTCAGTTTCGTGCCCCAACCACGAAATTGTGATTGGAGGCGATTTAAACTCATACCTTCAATACTTTCATTCACCAGGATCTCTTTCTTCCCTTTCTTCCTACGCCCAACAGGCTGCTTATAGAGGGGACCACTTACTAAGATTCTTTGAAAATTGGGGTATCTACCCAATTCGCTTTGCACCTAATTCCTCTCATATCTCATGGTCACGAGGCAACCTTTCATCCCTTATTGACTACATCCTAGCGTCTAAAGTGTGTTCCGGGTTGCTTGACCCAGTCTTAATTTTAGACTTGGGTCTGAGCGACCACCACATGCTGTGTTCCACACTCTATATGAAATGCGAGGTCTTTAGCGCTTCACCCTCGGTCTCTCTAGCGGTTCCTGACAGAAATACCATCTCTGTCAACTGGAATCCGGCCGTGTGTAGGAAATTGGTGTTTCTGGTGAATAGAGATCTTATATCAAACCAGGATGAATTTATGTCGCAGGGGCATATTAAAAAAATCAACGATAGAAACATCAACATGATTCAGCTTCACTTACTTTCCCTAGCGAAGGACGCTTTGGTTAAAGGCAGCCTATCGGATGTCAACCCGCTCCTGAATCAGATAGCAACATTAAAAAAGGAAAAAAATCGGGAACTGGCGACTTTAAGAAAAAAGACCCTCAGCCCTCTCTCCTATCATCGTGAAAAAAACCACATCATTGGGCGCTTTAAGCACCACATAAAGTCTCTTTCTCAGGCTGCCTCTACTCTCGCGAATCAACATATGATCAGTTTGCTTTGTAAAAAAAAAACTCGAGAGATATGGGCAATCCTGAGAAACCCCTCAGGTAAGGTGGATTCTCGAGCTGTGGCGATTATTTCGGGCTTGGAATGGGAGAACTATTTCTCTCTAAAATATGCTTTGCCTACTGCTTATGCCTCTACTGAGAGTTTAGATATGTGTTTGCCCATGCCGCGAGTTTGTCCTTGGGTCAAAAAAGACATCATATGGGCGATCTCCCAATTGAAGTTTTCCAAAGCAGCCGGTCCCGATGGGATTCCTCCTTGCGTTATAAAAGATGACCCCCATTTTTGGGCTAGTTACCTGCTTCCCTGTTACCAGCGGATCTACTTAACTGGTAAGATCCCGGAATCATGGTTGACTGCCATAATCATTCCTATACATAAAAAGGGTGTGTTAAATAACCCCTTAAACTTCAGGCCCATTGCCCTTATAGACACCGCTGCGAAGATTTTTGCACGTCTGCTTCTATTGGACTTGGAACGCTGCATACATGAGCTAACAATTCTTTCCAGTGCACAGGTCGGTTTCCGCAAAGCAATGGGCACCCAACTAAATGCTACGATCTTAGCCCATCTGCTCCGGAATGCACACACCGAATCAAATGGAACCATATACATGGCAGCCCTAGACCTTTCGGCTGCCTTTGATAACGTACTCCGTACCCGGCTCTGGCAGAAGATGTTGGCATATGGTATTCCTTCTCCACTAGTCGCATTAATCGCAGCACTACACCAGAAGACTTCTTACCGAGTCCGCATTAATGCGGAAGGGCTACTGTCTGACAACATACCCACGTACATCGGTGTCAAACAGGGCTGCAATTTGGCAGCAGTCCTGTTTAATCTCTACCTTGCCGATATTGATGAGATCTGGCTAGGATCCAATTCCTTCCCGGTTATACTGGGTTCTATGCGGTTGCATTGGCTAGCTTTTGCCGATGACATCATATTATTTGACAGAGTGCCATTTGGACTCCAAAACAAACTAAATCTGTTTGGAGAATATTGCAAGCTTAACAACATGACCATTAATTCACTTAAATCGCACATATTGGTTTTCACTGCTAAAAAAAAGCTTCCGAGATACAACTTTAAAATAAATGCTCAGGTGATTTTGAGAAAAGAGGAGATAAGGTATTTGGGCTATCATCTCTCGAATGGAATGTCAGTTAATATGTGGCACTCAGTATTGATTGCAAAGTTTAATCCCCTCTTGGCTCAAATGAGAATCATCTTTACCAAATATTGCCGTTATTCTCTTCTGCCTTTGATACAATATTACACCATGAAGATAGAGCCCATCCTCCTCTATGCAGTAGACATTTGTCTTTTGAATTTGGGGCCCCTCCTAAATATCTTACAGGGCAAACTTTGGAAGACCACTTTGGGGCTTCCCAGATACCTACCGAACGCCATAATTATCCATGAACTGGGTCTATATCCATTAGAAGACAGACTTACTTGGCGGATGGTATCTGCTTTCTCCAAGATGATCTCCCCCCCCCCAAACTCACTCTATGAGGACTTCCAGGAAATGGTAGCCGGAAAGTGTCCCAGCTCGATCACCAGCGTGAAAGTTAAAATACAAGCGGTCCTAACTTCCTTGAATATGACGCAGGATGAGTTGGTAAATAACCCCGCCAAAGTCAAAAGGTGTTTTTTCAAAAATTCATGGGCTCAAAACTGTGATCGGATAGGACGCTACTCTTCCTTTTCTTCATATGCCTCCTTTAGACATGCAGTCGCACCTCGGCTGCCTTATATTCTATCTTTTCCAGACAGAGGAGCAAGAAGGCATTATATGCGCTTCCGCATGGATCTTATCCAGACGGGTGCCCGCATCAGAAATTGGAACGGTTATAGGTCTCTGGCAAAATGGGAGGGATGTAGATTTTGTTTAACTACAACTGAGCCCGAAACTCTGACTCACCTCTTTATACACTGTAACTTCTTTTCCAGGCAGAGACAACGTTGTTTGGCCCCATACCTTACGTCGTTCTCGCTGTTTGAACGCCATCTAGTATGGTTGCGATGTATGCAGGGAAATTCCAACTCCATCATACTAGCAACCGTTAGACTTGTTGCAATAATCGAAGAACATCTGTTGTCACTCAATAGGACCTCCTGGAGAGGGTAAACTCTTAAATCTCTGAGACTTTGCATATTCAACGACTAGTGGTCTTTGCCGGTTGTATGTGATAAGACCCATGTTGGAGGAGGCTTGCGAAGCCCCACTAGCACTATCATATTGGGTAGGTTAGGTTAGCTTGGGTTAGAGATTTGGCATCATCGACCTTAGCTGTGTTTTTGTGATTCATTCTGTGATTCATGTTACTGTGATAATGTGATTTTGTGACTCTGTGAATCGGCGAGGCTATGTTTATGTGATCTTGCCACTTTGTGAGTCGGTGACTTTAAGGATCCTCGCTGACGTATCAGGAAACGTTTTTAACGTGCCAATGACTTTAGTATTG
Organism: Ambystoma mexicanum; assembly: GCF_040938575.1. Classification (NCBI taxonomy): domain Eukaryota; kingdom Metazoa; phylum Chordata; class Amphibia; order Caudata; family Ambystomatidae; genus Ambystoma; species Ambystoma mexicanum. The sequence continues at coordinate 495,056,434 of NC_090939.1, forward strand.
TTTGGTTGTGCAATCATTCGTGTTAGTGTATTGTTTTATGAGATTTTATATGTTTTATATATGTTATCTATAATTTGTAAAGGTGTAAATTCAATTTTGCTACCAAAACAAATAAATAAACAAAAAAAAAAAAGAACCCTATTGGTGATTAGGGGTGGCTAGGTTTAATAAACTAACCAACAATGCCCCGTTAGTAATGTGTTGATGTTTGTATGTACCCTCAGTTATAGGAACTGGAACCATAGAGGAAAGAATAGAGAAGACTACAGAAAGCACAAGACAAATTTCTGCCCCTGAAGAATGTCGTTATTGAGAACACCAAGGACAGAAACTTATATAAGTTGGGCTTTTTTTCCATAGTAGGAAGCAAGAGTAATTAAGTTGCTACTGCGGAGTGTATCAAGCATCTGTAAACTTGATTGTGTGGTGAAAACACTACTTTTAACATTGTACACTTTTATGTGGTGTATATGTGTTTAATGCTTTTTTGATACTTGTGCAATGAATAGGTAAATGAATAAAAAAGATGACATTTTAGCAATTAATGTGTACATGTTATTAATCATATCACATACAGCCCATATTTGTTAAGTGGCTGTATTAATGTTTCTGAGTTCTGAGGGTAACATGTCTTGTTAGTGATAATGTATGTGTCCCTTCTTTTGGTTAAAGAGAAGTTTAAATGCACATGCCACATGGTTGAACAAAAATCTGATCATATGAGTTTCGTTTCCAAAATAATCAAACACCTCACATTACAGTAATTGCTGTAGGACAACTTTGTTTCAAGTGGCATTCCACATTAGAAGGAAATACTTCAAAATTGTATACCAATTCACAATCTGAAAATCCAGACTCTAGTTTGAAAACCAGCTCAAAGTTTAACTGATAGTCAGAAAATTAGAGAATAGCTGTTCCTAAGCTGTTTGAAAAAAATATTTGTATATGGTTTACATAAGAAACTTTACAATTACATTTCATAGAAAAAAAGATGAAAAGAAAAATACATCTGACAATCAATACAACAAAGCCCTAAACTCTTAATATGTATACACAGCATACAAAATCAGTGCAAAAGAATATTATTTTATTTTTTTATTTTGTAACTTAGTTTTGAGAAAGAAAACAAACGTTTTGTCACAACTTGCAGTTAACACAATTAACATATTACTGTCTAGACTTCTAATTAACACTCCGACATACAGCATGATGTTATGGACTGGAAGTCTATGATTCGGTGGAGTCTAACATAACTGTCCATAAAATGTATGACTCTGCATGTCAGTTGCTGATTTACACCTGAAACCAAGCAACTCCACCACTCCTCCATATTGTCGTTCTCGGGCGCATGTTGACCAATGTGTAACGTGCGTAAGATAGATTGCTGTACAGCTAATCACCAGATGTTTCACAGACTCCACCGCGTGATTGCAAAAGCGGCATAGATTATCTGTTGTACTGCTGTCTCGCTTCAGAATCAATATCTCTTTGGTTATATAGAGGTTCAATCGCAGTCTAATGAACTGATCTCAATGGTAACGGGAAGGAAATCTACACAGATATTTTGGAAGGACACTGATTTCGTGCAAGGCCAAAATAACATCAGTCTTCATTTGTGTACGTTTCTCTTCGTTCACAATCCAATTTCATTGAAGAATCCGTTTTTTAGCAATTTGTGGCATGTGTAACACTTGTTCTAAAGGTATCTCTGCTTCCTTTAGTATCTTTAATACCTTGCTTTCCCAGATTCTAAAGAGATAATGTGAGATGTGCATTGGTTTCACTCTTAGAATCTCACAAGGTTTCACTGTGGGCTTAATTTGCATCTTAGGCAGAATCATTATAGATTTCCAAAAGGACTGTGCCGTATAATGAATCAATGAATGAATCAACTAATGACGGATGGCAATTATTGATACATTTTGAGGGAGCTTCAAAACTTTCCCCCAAATGTTTTCTTCCAATAGGTCCCAGAATTGTGCATTGATATTCCAAACCCGCTTCACTGCCGAATGTTATTGCGGGGACCACTTTTTGCAGATAGAATGTTACTACTGGAGACAGTGTGAATTTCCCAAACTTGGCGTGACGATTGGCTCCTTGTAGAGCAAACATCTGCATTCTTGACAGCAGGTCTTGCTACCAGCTCCATTCCTGTATTGAGGTATTAAAGATGACTCCTCCGTAACCTATTCTGTCAGTTTGTTGCAGGGGGTCATTTACCTTCCAGATTAAATTCTTGGATCGCGGTTGTGATTTTCGACCAAAAGATATTATCTTTGATTTTTGTATGTTTATTTCTAGATAGTTTGCCAACAGGTAGCATTGTAGGGCAGTGAGTAATCTTTGTAGGCCTAATTGTGTTAGGTCTAGAAGCACGATGTCGGCGTAGATCATATCATCCAACTAATTTGCTCACCATTGACTTTTGGAGGAAAGGTCCTAGGTTGCGTTAAGCCCTTAGGTAAATCTGAAATGAAGAGTTTAAACAGGAGTTCTTCATTAAGGTCTCCTTGTTTACTTAGCCTTACTCTTATCGAGGTGTTTGAATATAGTGCCATTATCGGCTGCAGTATGTTATCCGGACATCCCCAGGCCTTCAATTTCTTCCATAAGGTCTGCCTATTAATACAATCAAAGGCCTGTTTTAGGTCGATAAACTCAAGAAATAGTTGCTTGCTGTTTTTCAGGGCTTCAAGTTTGGTTATGTTGAGCAGCGTCAAGTTTAGCTCAACTCCTACTCCTTTGGTGAATCCGGTTTGCTGGTTATCTGTCACAGCTGTGACTTCTGCCCATCTTGCCAGTTTGTCTTGCAAAAATGTTGCAAACACTTTCCCCATTGCATTAAGAAGGGCAATCAGACGGTAGTTTTCAGGACGTCTCAATCGCCCTTCTTGAATATTGGTACAATAACCGCTTTTTTCCATGACTCGGAGTGGTTTGGACCTCACGATCTGATCAAACAATACCTTGATGAAAGAAGCCCATTGAAGTTTATTTTGTTTCAGTTTCATGTTTGAAATTCCATCAGGGCCTGGAGCTCTTGAGTTTAATTTTTGGATGGCCCTTTCTATGGTGTCTCGTGCTTCTATTACGGCCCAACTCGATGTTGTTAGGGAGAATTCTCTGTAAAGACTAATTTCCCAAACCTAGTGAGTCCCCCAGCAGCTTTGCTGGATTTTTGGGGTTTCTTTTTTTTCTCCTGCTAAGAGTGAGACTCTTTTCCTCCCACTCTTAGACATGATTTGAGGTGTTCCTTTGACTTTGTATGCGTTTTATGGGCTATGGGGTCCTTTACCCCATAGGGCTTCATGTGTTTTTGGTATACGGGTTACACAGCACCCTCCGTGCCCTAACCCAGGGGTGTTGTAGCGAACCCCAAACATAGACTCCATACCCTGGGACTGACTACTGTCTCCCAGGGATGCAAAAGTCACCATTGGCTTTACTAGTCTCAAATTGTGAACAGAACCAGTACAAACCATCCTATTGTGGACGTACTGGTCGCGGCAATTCGATTGCCCCGAGGTCTGTTGTTCGAGGGGGCACTGTCCAGTCCCCCCCGACCGAGTTTTGGCTGGTGGCAGTGGATACTACTTTTTATATTCGTATGGGATTTTCCCATTGTTCGAGGCTACCACTTTTTAAAATAGCCCCGAATATACCACTGGTTTATTAAATTAATATAAATTCACCGGTTGGTATTTTTTGCCGAAACTTGGTTCTAAAATGGCGTTTGTGTTCGCTTCTGTGACTCCAACCCAAGTCGAGCCCTTTGTTCCACTTTTTGTCAGGCTTCTCCACAGAAGCCTCCAAAAGTGGTGCCACTCTGTCTGGGTACCCCAGGAGGTGTGAGAGGGGGTTTAGGCACCCTGGACTGAGTTGCCTCGGCAACTCAAGTCGCACTCTTGTGTGATTGGCCCAAGTGGTGAGCCGCCCGGCTCACCACTTAGCATGTTTGAGTGACAGCTAGGCTGAATGAATGGGGGGGGTTTCTGCATATAAGCAGGGCTTTGGGGACTCGAACTTCAGAAGTCGCCACAGGACCTAAAGAATTCGAGGAGGGAGAAGCCGAGCTGACCTGCAACGACGACACCGGTGGAGCCCTGCGGAACCGTCTCACCACTTTTCCCGACGACAGAGGAGATCTCCAGTCCGGAGAGTCTTCTTCCTTTGACTGGTGGGGATAACCAGTTTGCCCGTCTTTTCGCCTTCCTGGACCATCTCGTGGCCGCCTTGCCCGTGCCAAGCACCCCGGCAACCGTAATACCACGGTTTACCACTACCGAGAAGAAAAGGGTGGTACCTTGTAACCGGGAAACTCCGCAGCTGGTTTCTTCCCTGGCAATGCACGACCTTCAGCTTTCCTCCACATCGAGACCTCTTCCTCTGGACGAAACACCGACTTGCACCCGCTGGAGCGTTCTTCCCACTTTCAGGTACTGTGTCCCGCCTGGCTTCCCTTGCGACAGATCGTTCGGGGTGACAGTAAATCCTCGACTTTCTAACCTGGGTTAGCCTGGGACCTGTTAACTTATTTTTCCTGACTAGATCTCAATCTTTTGTGAACTTTCTACGAAGACTCTTTGGGCATAACCCCACTGTGTGATCCTGGACAGATTTCGCTTGCTCTCTCTAAGGGTGGGCCTGGCATTTGAACTTCCTTGCTCTCCAGTAGACTTTGCCTAACCTGCCTCACTGTGGTTCTTTGAAAAGTATTGACATTTGTGTGCTTCCTTAACTCTGCCTTTTTCCCTCCTTTTTCCCTCCCTTTTTAATAACTTATTAGAGTGCCATCTTATGTTAAGCGCTCACCTCTGTCTGAAAATAAGTGGTGTTTCTCATTAAGACTTGTCTAATAAGTAATTAGGGTTGTATATACATAATAGTGACTGTGTTGAATTTACTTACCTCTTTCTGCTAGTGTAATTAACAAGTGTCTCTTTAAATAAATAATTATATACTTTTACACCAAAGCTCTGGTCAGCGTTTGCTTGTGCTACTGTATCTCTGTACCTATTGTGTATACTCTATATACTGCCTAACTCATCTTGAGAGAAGTCGACTGCTCAGCCACAGCTACCAGGTAAATCTGGGTGGTACAGACTGCTACCAATTGGGTTTACTGCCAACCACCTGTAGTCCTAAATCTTTTGCAGTGGTCCCTAAGGGAACTGCACAGGTTTCTGCCTAACAGTTGTCTGATGGCAAGATGGCATTTCTAAGGGTGTTTTGGACACAAAAACAGTCGAAAAGTGTTTAACCCAGTTTGCTGCGTTTACTCCGTTTGACATGGAGAAAGTTTGCTTTAGATGCCCGGTGTTTAATATTTCCGATATATGTCGACTGTCCTTTGATATAATCAATCGTAGCATTTTTTCGGCTTGATCTTGGTCCCAAATCATATTGAACGATTTGAGCCAGTTTCGATATCGCTGGCGTCGTTTTTTTGCCAATTCTCTAATGGTTTTTGATTCTTAAAATTCAGAGATCACTAGCTAGTTCTTTTTTTGCTTCTGCTACAGTCGTACTGTGGGGGTATTTTGGTGCCAGCATCTCCATTTTGTTGCCAGTAGTTCTCATTTTGAATTGATGCAATAAAGGTTAATAATTCACTTCAAAACCGTTGTCGTTACTGCAAGCCATTTTAGATGTCAAATGTGTTGCTTGGTTTGCATTTATTCGAAGTCTGTTATTTCCGTTGATGGCCAGGGTAGGGTTGTACCTTACAAGATTGTCTTCATTAGGCCACCACCAGGATAGCAGTAGGGGGTCGTGATCACTTTTCATTGTTTTTGCTGTTAGTTTGACAATATTGCTTAGCAAATTTCTTGAGTCCCAGATGTAATCAATTGTCTTAGTAATAGTGCCTCTGTGCCATATTTTTTGCTGCTGGGATGTCTCCTCTGATACAACCATTCAGAATTTCGCATTGTCATAATGCCATCTCTTCTGACCAACATTGTCCACGGTTTGTCCGATTCTCTGACTGATGACTGATGGTGAGCTCTTACAGTGATCAATTCATTTACTTTGTTGAACCATGAGAAGTTTAGGTCGCCACAAATTATGATAAATGGACCCTCAAAGACCAATAATCCATTATCAATTTGATTATTTACTGTTGAAATAAATTAGTTTTGTGAAATCATTGCTGGGTTCCAGTTCAGGTTTATAATTATTAACTGTTTTGGATTTGATAATTACTTTGTTCTAATATAGTAACTTGTGTAAATAAGTTTGGATTAGAGGAACTGATCATTTTCCAGTTATTTTTGTGCTTGATCATGGTAATTAAGCCAGAGTATGGTCGCCCGAATAGATTTTTTCCTGTAGCATTTTGGTATATTGAATAGCCGTCACGTGTTGGAGTTGTTTGCAGTCATGTCTCTTGCAGGCAATCCTTTTTATGCTAATTATGACTGATGTTCTTTATGTCAAGCGGATTGAGAATTTGACTGTTTGTGGGGCTGTTTTTCCATCGAACCTGGGGCTCATTGAATCGGTTCCACAGTTCTTGTCGTCGTTGTTCTTGTAAAGTGTGTATGGGGTGCAATCGCTGATTAGCTACTTGTGCTTCAGCAGGGTCAGCATACAGTTCAACATCGAAACCAAAGAACATCAAGTCTTCCTTGGCTTCAATTATGGATTTTGCAACAAACTTGGATCTCATGTGCAGGATCATCGAATCTGAGCGACATTCAGTTTTATATTCTACGATCGCGTTATCATCCGATCTTATGGTCCAGAGCGCTGGAATACTGTACAGCAGCTTAATTATATTGTTTCCGTTTAAGTTCACCTCATTCTTTTCTTCTAAAATATACTCCAGTTATATTTTCCAGATTCCATTTTTGGAATTTGATGTTTGTCTGGTCACTGACTTTTTTTGCTGTGTATCTTTCTTTTAACAATTGTCCTTTTGTTTGTCTTGGACTTAGTTTAGAGGATATCTGGGGCTCATATGCCCGACATCTATTCTTGGTGGATGAACTTCCTTTTCGCCATGTCTGCTCTCCAAGATTTCTGCTTCGGCATTCAATCTCTCAGGTTTGATTCCACCTCTATTGAGCGTGTTTTTGGTCATGTTTTTTGAAATTTCAAACAATCAGACCGTGTTTCCTGTGGGGCTTGTTTGTTGCCTGTTGAATTTTCTTTTTCTGCCACAGTTTCTGGATCTTCTTCAATGGGGCAAGTTGAAAATTCACATAAGTCAATCAAGGCGTCGGAATTTGAGGCTTCCAAATCTTCAACTTCGAGTCGGTCTTTTATTGGGGTTTGGGATCACTTGGGACACGAGTGGCTCCGTTTGTAATTGAGCCAGCTTAGTGGTAATTTTTCTTGCATTGTCGTTGCGATCAAATAGCCCAATCTTCGGCAGAGTTGTGAGATTCCTTATGAACTTTTTAGCATTACTTGTTCGCGCTCTTTTTTTGGCGCTGGTTTTCGGTAAATGTTTTGGGGTGGCTCACTATTTTGCTTTTGCAAAAGATTTTGGACCAGCTGGCTTCGCTATCGATAGAGTAGTGCCAGTAAAGATTCCAAATGAAGCTTTGAGGTAATCTGATTTTCTTGGTTCAACGTGCCGAGTTTGACGTTTTCATTTCCAACCGAAATGGCTGTTTTCTGGACGTCGTTGCTTGGCTTCGTCTTGATTGAATCGGTGCCAGCTGCAGCATGCTGGGGCGAAAATTCCACCAATCACACTTGCGTGTTCCTCCGTGACATGCGAGTTCAGCGGGACTTCATTTTCTTCAATTGGTATTGCCGGCATCGTTGGTATTATCATCGATAGCGTCTAGCAAGATTTTGCTGCCATCCTATTAGCCAAAGAAGGCGTATCATTCTGTGGCAAGTTAGTTTTCACCACCTCTTTGACAATTGCATGCGTAAGAGTTGCATGCTAGTCGTGTGGGTACATGGTGTCTGAGCCACTTCGTGCATTTGATCACTGCTTCAATTAAGTCTGTCTTTTCACAGGCTTCACGCTTTGTTAACTCGTGTATGCGAGATTGCCATTGTCTGGATTTTTCGGTTTCATAATCCAGTCTGTGTGTGATGTTTTCAGAGAGCTTTTCTAAAGTCAACAGCTTGTTATTGATCGTTACTAGAAGTGAGCTTTGATCTTGAATTGAGTCATTTATTGTCTCATAAAGCTTCATGAACGGTAGTAAGGCAATTGAGGTTGCTGCAAGTACGTTGTGAATCTGCACACTCGCAGCTGTTGACAAGTTTCCCTTTATATTTGCCCCTTTTTCCATTTGGCTTGACGATGACAATGTTTGATGTATTGCTGATGTGTTTCCATTCACGTGAACTTCTGATGTCGTATTTAAAGGGCTTTGCTTTGTTTCAACTTCAGAGTCTACTTGTAGTTTTGTTGCTTGTGGTCTGGAGGTTTGTATTTGCCAAGATTTGCCCTTGCGGTTGCTCTCCAACTGGACATTGGACCATAATTTCTCTCAAGGGTGGACAATTTAGTATAGCTGTTTTCTCTTTGGTCCGTGGAGTATTGGCATATTTCAGAGTGTAGCTGGCTTCTAGACGTTCATGCATGGATAAGAAATCGGCTTCTAGCCGCTCAGTCAGTCGTGCTTCACGTGCAACTACGTCAATTGCTGCTTTACTTTTCAAATGTGAAGATAAAGTTTTGTAGAGAGCACTGTAGCTGCATTATTTCCACTTGTAAATCGCTTCGTTGTACTATTGGTTGTTTCGTGTAACCCTGTGAGCTCTATGTCCTTTGCGTTATTGTTTGGGAGAACATTTTGTAAGTTTGGACTTCGGTGCTCAAATGAGCTACGACTGTACTCGCTCTCCCTCTCCCGCGCTCCTCCAGTGTTCGGTAAGGCATTTAATCCAGTGTTAATTCTCATTAACTGCATTCAAGCGATGTGGTTTGCATTGCATCGGGGTCGAGTGTCCGACTTCTGCAATGTGATGGTTATTAGTTAACTCCTTGGCATTGCTCTCATTCAGTGCAATTTCATGGACTGGTTTCTCAGAGACAAGACGCACACAAGGGTCGCAGGGTACGCTGAATGGTGATGCCGCCTCAAACGGCAAGCGCAGTTCCAACAGATCTCTATCAGTAATATCCGTAATATCGAAATCAAAGGGTGTTTCCTGTGCATTGACGTAGGCTGAGGAGGGCCTTGAGGGGTTCGCGTGTCAACAGACAAGACAACGCTGTTCACAGCGCAGTTTGTCTGATCACTTAACACGCTTGTAGCGCGGCTTGCTGGAACAGTGACTACGCCTTCCTTCACGCTGTTACAAAATTGATGACGCTAAGGAGCCTAACGAGGGAACCAGACTGTCGTTATTGACAGGGTTTCTCTGTGCCTTGTCAGTGTCAATATTATTGTTAGACAAATGTATGCTTACCTCCAGCGTTAAATCGTTTTGGTTTTCGAGTCTTCGCCGTTGTTGCAGAAGTTTATGGCGTGTTTGAGGACCCTGCGAACAATGCAGGCCTCCTGACAGTACGCTTCATAGTGAGGAGTGAGGCCGCTTCCTGGCCGCTTCCTGACATGGACTGAAGCAGACTGAACTCTGCCATGAACTCTGTGCCACGCTCCGCGCTGGGAGTTCACTTATGTAGGCTGTCCTTAGGATTAAAGGTGCAGGTACACCGCGAATACAGCATCGCTGCAGCTCCTTCACAATAGTCTACAAGCAGTAAGCAGACTGAACTCTGCCACGAACTCTGCGCAAAAGAATATAAAAATCGAACATTTGTGAAAGTTCAATATGGCTTCCTATTACATACAAGGCAGGACTTAACACTCATAGTTAACAGATATTGCTCCGATAGTACAGACATTGATCAGAAATAGAGGGAGTGTAGAGGTAAACGCATTAAGCAGGAGACTCAAATCAGGGATACATAGAGATCTAAAGATTTTATAAAGCCTGCAACCGCAAGGCCCTCCATAACATTAGAAATTGAGACATCTTGACCAGATGAACATTTCTGCCCCCAAAAGTCCCAAAGTATTGAATTTACCCAGATGAAATGCCCTTAAACCTTTTAGCGCTGCACAATCTAGAAACAGATGGTGAACAGTTTCAATAATCCCTGTCGCATGGCAGAAACGACAGAGGACATTTGAGTCTTTAATTGCTTTCCTTCTGTGTAGAACTTCCTTAGTAGGAAGAATATTCCACCCAAGTATAATAAGGAGGGAGCGATAATAGCGATTAGGAAATTGTGTCAAGATAAAGGACATAGTACCTCTTATATTCAAATTTTAAATCGCACAGAAGGATATGAATGGAATTTTTCCATTGTACTATTCTAATCATGGGAATAAAGGAGTTTTTTTTCCACTTTGTCCGGATTGGTCAGAGTGTCCCTGTCCGTAGACAAATCTAATACAGTCATATCACAGAGGTCTCTAAATTTCAAGAGATATAAATTACGATCCAAGCATCCCTGTGAGAAAAGAATTTTGCCCAAATAGACAAAGCGAATCCTCTTTAGGACAAAGCAGAGAACGAAAAAGCACCAGAACTCTCCAAAGGGTTTTGGCTTGTAAAGACACCAGACCCAATTCAAACCTTATGGCCACTGTTGGGAAGTTTCATAACCTTTCTCCAAAAGATACCCTCCAGGGAATCCCAAAAAGTATTGATATCCAAGTAGTGGAGTTCCATGCCATATTAATTTCAGAACAAAAAGTCTACCGCTGACTTAAAGGAAAACCTACCATACTTCTTATCCAACCTAATAGCCTGAGATAAGGGGTAACCACTTTATACCTAATAGATAGTCTAAGTTCACCAACTGAGGGTTGAGCCAAAATGAGGAATCCCAAATAAACAATTTTTTGTGCTCCAACAATTGGTTCCACACCAATTTTCCACACTTGGTCACCCTTTTTCCTTTCGAAAAGACCATTGTACGGGTTTTACTAGGGTTGATTTTTAACCCATTTATTACGGCATATTCTTCGAACTTACATATTAGTCTTTGTAAGCCGACTTTGGTCAGATCAAAAAGGAGAAAATCGTCAACATATGCCAACCACGAGAACCAGAGATGCCCCAATTTTGCGCTCACCAGTCCTGCATCCCTAAGGAATTCCCCCACATCGGCCAGATATAGGATAAACGGGCAGGGAGCCAGAGAGCAACCTTGTCTCACCCCTATACGTGTCTTTATACTTCTGGAGAGGGTCCTTTCTAAATTGATCCTTATATGGACCCTCGAATTATCGTATATGGCCATAATCAAATTAAGTAGGCCTGCCAGTAGCCCCCAATTAGAGAGTTTGGCCAGAGACGGGACCTAATCACTAAATCAAAAGCATTTGACAAATCGATCTATGCAACATATAAAGTACCACCAAATTTGCTCCATGCTGAGCCTTGTAGAGCAGTTAAAATAAAACCATTTAAGTTGGTTGAATGACCAGCCCTGAACCCCGTTTGGTATTTCTCTAGGATAGGATTCTCTTTAATTCAGACATTGACATGAGAAAGTAGCAGGCGAACAGCTTGCAATCCGCATCAATAAGGGAGATCGATCTGTAGTTCTTAATAAGAGTCCGCTGACCTCTCAAAGATGTGAACAATATGGGCAGTCTGCCAACTAGTTGGTATAGTGCCAGTTCTCACTATGTCTTGGAAAAGCATGCAGAGTAAGTTAGCCCATATTTCCAGTAGGGCTTTGTGTGTTATTCGTCAAACCATTAGGGCCTGGTGCCCTAGAGTTCTGAGCTTTAACAATTAGCCCAAATACTGTGTCATAATCATTTGCAGGCTCCCACGGGGTGTTCAGTACAGCCTCCCCAGTTGCAACTTCTTGAAGACCCTCTTCCCCTTGGCCGAAAAGCTCAGTATAGAAATCTACCCATTAGACCTCCGAGATGGGATTCAGTTGGTCAGTAGCAGAGACAGACTTGGGGTGAAAAGAGCCCAAAAAGCCCCGAGATGAGCTATGCATCATTCTTCAGCAAACTGGATTTTTTTGCTACACAATAGTTTTTATATTTGACGTATATATTTGATCTTGGCGCTTTTAGCGAGCTGGTCAATATCGAGATATCTGGTTTCTCTGAGGAGTTTACGTACATAGGTCTTTTCTCTAGCAAGCTCCTCATCAAACCTGTGGGCAGGTCTCTTTTAAAATGTCCCTTTCTCAGTGCATCATAAACACTACTATGGAGAACATTACAAAATCTATCAAAATGTTGAGTATTAAAGACAACTTGTTGCCACAGAAGAAAAGTATGGTTCAAAGAAGAAAGGAGTTGGACATTGAAAAGACTGTTATTTCCAGGCGACCAGCGTAACCCCCTACCTTGTCCCACAGTTTTTACATTTCGAGGACCCCCTGGGGCAGCTTTTTGGAGGGAAGAGAGAAGGAAACCGACCCATGATCACTCCAGGGGTTAAGGAGTACTTGGACTTCAGTGGAAAGAGGTAGCATGGCATGGTCTACAAAGAAATAATCTATAGTAGAAATAGAGGGACCTCTCTGCAAAGTAGGGAGGAGAGGGTAGGTAGAGTCAAAGGTACCATTCAGACAAATCAAACCCATCGATTCCAAAGAGATTCCTGAGTCTACCCCAAACATTTCTGGCCCCTCCGATCAGACTCCTCCAAATCTTGTCCCAGGTCGCCATAATCGATGGAGGACGTAGAACAATCAGAATTCAAATCACCTGCTAAAATCACTTTCCCCCTAATATTCACAGAACTCCAGGCTAGAATCAATTCCATTACGCTTTCCAAGAAGGACTCGAGGACGGCTAGGCCTTGATATCAATAGATGTTAATCAAGAGAATATGAACCGATCCCTCTCTAGATGCAGTCTCCACTGCCAGAATCGCAAATGGCGTATTGGAGATAATCATACTCCGGAAGCCAAGAGAGGACCATAACACAATAAGTAGGCCCCCTGAGGCTCTCCCTCCCAAACTAGGTTTGGCATTTTGAGAGTAGATTTCATAGCCATCAATATAGGGAGACGAGAGCAACCTGGTTTCCTGCAGATCGAAACAGTCAGCACCATTAATCATAGCTACTGTATTAGTAGCTGTCAGGAGATGTACATTTCCCCTAGTATTCCATGACATAAAATCCAATTTATTAGAAACCGTTTTATTTATTGCAAGGCCTGGGCTTATATTATATAGGTCAGTTCCACAGGCCAGAGGCAACCTGGGCATAATTTCAAGTGTCTCCATGATTCCTGGCCGAGAAATGCCTCCGTTGAGGTTGAGAGAACCTTTCTGGGTGGTAAACCATAGACAGATTTCCCCTATACTCAGCTCCATAAAACCCTCTTTCTCTCCTATTATCAGATCCAACACCACTCTTGATTTCAGGACAATATTGCTAAGGTCTGCACGATCCTTAAGAGGATGTTGTGGCGAAAATGTATGAGTAACCCTCACATTGCTTTTGTGTGTGCCCTCGTCAGATTATTAGTTAAAATTGAAGATCAACTTCTTCGAAAAATGAACAACTCTGATATTGACACAAGTTGAACATCTAGGGCGGTCAAAGTATTTCTTTGTTTGTCATTAAGAGGTTTAGAACAGGTCCTTTATCTGCTAATTACAGAGGATTTTTGGTGTCAGTCTCTTTTCCATAAATTAAGATAATTCAATGTAAGAATTAGGCAATTTTTAATGTTTGTATTTTATGTGGTCATGTTATATATTATTGTTGTGTATGTGTGAGCTGTTTTATATATTTTGTTGACAAGAAGTTTAGATACACTATCTAAATGATGTAACTGATTTCGAATTTTAATTTCTAAGTGTGAAAAGTTTTTTTGTAATTATAACACTATATTAATAATTCTTTTTTTTTTTTTTAAAGTAGATCCTTTCTAGATCATAGCTAGAGAGCAAGGACAGTGTAGGAATTTGATGTAAAATTCTCAGGATATTCCCTCGGTTAAGACATATAGGCATGTCTCTACCCCAGAGACAAAAGTTGTAGGATCTCTAGGGGTTCTTTATTTCCCAGAGGTTGAGGCAGGGAATCCAAGATATCCTCACTAAATTGATTTAATGGAGCATCTTGGGTTTCAGGGCCCCCGGTACCCCATAATATTGTCCCTTTCTGTACGAAGTGGGGACCCATCGGGAATCTTTCCTGGCTACCAAAGGAGCTTAAATTAGTAGGCTTTAATTGGGTGGAATCTGAAATCCTAGGGACATCGAGATTCCCCACTACTCTGAATCCCACCATACGGTCCCCCAAAACCAATTGGAGCAGGCTCATATGGACATCTAGAGGAAGAGTTGATTGACCAGCTATATGGAGAGAGCAAGGGTCAACATTGGCCCGGTCTAAACCCGAGGTAGAGTTGACGTCCACCAAAGAGGTGAACTTCACTCTATAAAGATCCAGAAGAACCAGTTACTTACCAACTGGTAATGTTCTTTACATTGGATGTTTCGCCAATGTATTCCTCATCTTAGATGTGTTCCTTCCAGCTTTAGTGCTTTGGAAATTTCTCGGCAGAGGGCGCCGATGTCGTCGAGTCGATGGTCTGTCGAAGGCCTCCATCGAGGGTGACGTAATCGGGTATACAAGTAGCGCGCGTGGTGCCCGTTGGCCTCAGTTCTGTTTTCCCCCTCTTACTCTGTGTAGATTGTGCCGGTAGTCAGGTATTAGCCTTGCGTGAGTTGAAGTGGCAATAACCCGGAAAATCTAGAGGCGTAGGATGGGAGGGCGATGAGGAATACGTTGGGGGAACATCCAATCGAAAGAACGTTACCAGTTGGTAAGTAACTTGTTCTTCGAATGGATTGTGTCTTCCAACGTATTCCTCATCTTAGATAGACTCCCAAAGCAGTATAGAAAATTCTCTGGGAGGAGTAGATTTTTTATACCATTATACGGCGGAGTATAAAACTGCTTTACCAAAATTCAGCTCCTTAGACTGGGAAGCATCCAGATTATAGAATTTTGAAAAAGTGTGCAGCGATGACCAAGTTGCTGCTTCCCAAATGGATTTTATAGGAACACCTCTTTGAAGGGCTGTCGAAGAGGCAATGACTCTGGTGGAATGGGCCCTTAAGCCTTCTGGTGGGTCTTTTTCCACCAATGTGTAGCATTCTGAAATGCAAAGCACAATCCAAAGTGATATGGTTTGTTTGGACACCGATTGACCCAATTTCCTTACGGTGTAGCCAATGAAAAGTTGATTATCCACTCTGAGCTTGGAAAGCCTAGAAATGTAAAAGCTTCGAGCTCTTCTCGGGTCCAACCTGTGCAATCTTTCCTCCTCCTTACTAGGATGAGGTGAAGGGTAGAATGTGGGTAGAACAATTTTCTGATTTAAATGAAAAATCAGACAACTTTACGTAAAAATGAGGGTTTAACCCTTAATATCACTGTCCCTATGGAACACAGTATAGGGTAGCCCAGAAGACAGTGCCTGCAATTCGCTCACTCTTCTTGCAGATGTTAAAGCAACTAGGAAAGCAGTTTTCCATGTTGGTAATCTTAATGGACAAGTGTGCAGGGGTTCAAAAGGGGCACACATTAAGAATTTTAAAACCATATTAAGATCCCAAATTGGTACTTGGAAAGGGTGAGGAAACACATTGGCGAGTCCTTTTAAGAATTGTACTATTAAAGGAATTTTGAAATAGGAGCATTCTTCCGACAAGTACTTGAAAATGGAAAGCGCTGCAAGATAACCTTTAAGGGTCCCAACATTTAGACCTCTACGTGCTAGGGACAAGAGGAAGGACAACACTTCCGGAATGGAACACAGAAAAGGATACACATTCTTTTCTCTGCACCAGTTGCAAAACTTTTTCCAACGGCAACGGTATAGAGATTTTGTTGCTGGCCTTCTTGCCGAATGCAACACCTCCATGACGTCATCTGGAAGGTCCCAATCCTTATATCTCAGCCTTTCAGATACTAAGCATGAAGGTTGAGAATCTTGACCTCTTGATGGAGAACCTGGCCCTCCATTTGTGAGAGAAGGTCCTCTCTCTGAGGAAGACGTAACGGAGGACAGATGGACATGTCTAGAAGGTCGGGGTACCACGTTCTCCTGGTCCAATCCGGGGCAATTAGGATGACGCGGTTTCCGAACCGTCTCAATCTCCTGATGACCTGAGGAATGACGGGAATCGGAGGGAACGCATATTATAGTGGGAAGTTCCACTCCACCACGAAAGCATCCCCTCGGGGGAAATACCCTTGAGCAATACCTTTCGCACTTCCGGTTGATTCCGGTCGCAAATAGGTCTACTTGAGGGGTTCCCCAAAGGGCAAAGATCTCTTGAATGACTTCCTGAGCCAGTTCCCACTCGTGGGACACTGTCCTCTGCCTGCTCAGAGCGTCCGCCGTCATTCTCCTCCCCGGCTAGATGAACTGTCGTTAAGGAGATTCCTTCTTGAATTGCCCAATCAGAGCCACATTGTCTCTCTGCACAGAGGTAGTGACCCTAAACCTCTTGTTCAGATAAGACATGGCCACTGTGTTGTCCATTATCAGGACATTTTTTTCCTCTGACAGATGTCAGAAAGGCCTTCAGCGTTAGTTGCTCTCAGCTCTAAAAGGTTGATGTGTAGTTTGGACTCCGATGGAGACAGACAACTGATTGTCACATCGTTGGCATGAGCGCTCCACCCCATGAGTGAGGAGTCTGTCACTACTGTGATCTCTGGCCATGGTTGCCAAACGGTTCTCCTTTTAGGATATTCTCAGTGCAAGTCCACCACAGAAGATCCTGCCGAACCTTGTTTGGAATCTGAAGAAAATCCATCATTTGACCTGAGAACTGGGACCATTGAGTCTTTAGAGCCCATTGAAGGGATCTCATCCTCAGGCGTGCCTCTGGCACTATGAAGATGCAGGATGCCATGAGGTTTTGGGCATTTTGGAATTTGGAAACCATCTGAAGAATGTCTTGAGCCCTCAACTTGGGAGGCGAGCTCTTTCCCAAGGATGTGTCTGTTAGGCAGAATCCTGTGCAGTGCCCTTAGGGACCACTACACACAATTAAGACTACAGGTGGCAATACAAGTTTTACCTTTGGTACAAGCCTGTACTACTATGTTAAAGTGGTAGCAGTAGAGGAGCAGCCACGCTTATCTCAAGATTATATGATCAGTAGCAGATATTACACAAAGGGACCACAATTACTGTGACTCAAGCAAACACCGACTTAAGGTTTCAGGTAAAAAAATATAAGTACATTTATTTTAAAACCGTTTGTTATAAACACAAAATTTCTATTAATTCAAAATCACACTACAAACAACCAATTCACTGTGGTACACTACCTCAGGTAAGTACCCTATGTTTTAACGGACCGGTGTGAAACAAAACACGTTACCGGGAATACACTTGTGATCACTTTTTGACAGTAATGACAGTTCGGTCTTACTAAAGAAACGCGTATCCGCGGCAAGACATTTTACTGGGGCAAAAACACACTTACCACCTGAGTTAACTAGTGTGTGTTGGGGGCAAAAATTATAGGCAATACTTTTGTCAAGGCAGACAGAATCAGAGAACACTGACAGAAATTCAAGAGTCAATAGGCCGGAGCCAGTGTCAAGTGGAACCGGGTTCCTGTGGTTGAGGATCACACAGTCGGACAGTTCACGATTCAACGTAGCCAGGAGTATTTGAATATTGTCAACAGAGGAAGCAAAAGTTAGGAGGGAAGACAAGGGCAAGCCTTGGAGATGAAGAAAAAGGATTCACCCTAATTCCCTCAAGCAGAACACAGTACCTTTTTCCATGAAGAGGCTGGTGCCACAGCAGTTGTTCCTGGTAGTTTCCTGCAGACCCATGGTTCCTGGCGCTTCGGGACGAAGGACGACGTCTGGAGGGGTCTGCACCACACAGGGATGAAGCCGGCAGCAGCGACAGTGAAAAAAAGGTGCACTCGTTAAAAACAGGAGAAGCTCTTCAGATGGCCATCCGGACCACTACAGCCATGTGCAGCGATTTCAACCAAGAAGAGGATCCTCTGGCTGTAGAAGGTGAGCTGGTTATCCCCACCAGGCTCAAGGGAAGACTACTCCGGACTGGAACTTCTCTGGTCGTCGAAGGGTAGATAGCTCAGGACTGCATCAGGGCTTCACCGGGACGGGGTAGTTGCAGCAGCTGTCTTCTCCGCTTCTCTTCGGTTCCATGTAGTTCCAGTGGCGACTCTGACTTCTAGCCCAAGAGACCTGCCTTTTATGCGAAAATCCCCCATTCACACAGCCTGGCTGTCAATCACGCAGCAGGGGGGGTTTGTCCAGCCGGGACAACCACCTCAGCCAATCATGGCAAAGTGTGACTTATGTTTCCAAGGATACCCTGTGCAGGGGGGGGGTGACTACACCCATCCCTCACATTCAGCCCACCTAGACACCCAGGCGCCTAGGAGGGCTTCTGGCAGAAGCCCGCCAAAACAGTGAACAAAGAAGGCAAACCTGGTTTGCCGAGCAAAGTAAAACACAAGGACTAACAAAGATATGGCGAATAAACCGGACCGGAGCCAAAAGAAAAAGCATTTGGTCAAGCAGGTTTAAGTTCGAGGCTAATAAAATAGCCTAAAACAATACCACATTTATATAGTATAATCGCAG
This sequence comes from Ambystoma mexicanum, assembly GCF_040938575.1. NCBI lineage: Eukaryota > Metazoa > Chordata > Amphibia > Caudata > Ambystomatidae > Ambystoma > Ambystoma mexicanum. The sequence continues at coordinate 495,075,011 of NC_090939.1, forward strand.
TAGAAAAGTTAGGGTAGATACCATTGCCACCAGCCAAGTGTAAATGTTAAGAGCGAAACAATGCTCTAGGAGGTACAGATAAAAAGCGCTAAGGATTAACCCTTTCCAGTATTCCATGTAAGATGGGGTGTACTGGATCTCTGGTTAAATGACTAAGTAAAGTTAATGGCAACTTTACCCCTTTTCGGGGGGACAGTAGTCAGCCCCAGAAATGGAGTCAGTGGGAAGTCTAAAAGACAACCCTGTGTCACTGCACTGAAGCTGAAGGTGCGATGTAACGCAAAAAGAAGGGGGCTACTGAAGTGGTTTACTCCAGAGTCCACAATCACAAAAGCAGATGAAATACACATGGCAAAACATTGGTAAGAGTGGGGAAAAAGCTCACACTTACCAAGTGAAAATAAATACTCCAGAAATCCAGCAAAGCTGCTGAGGGACTCACTAAGTAAGGGAAATTAGCCATTGAATAAGAATTCTCCCTAGCAGAGTCTAATACAGCCCCTATGTACTGGAGCTGTTGATAAGGTGTCATTTGTGACTTCTTGAAATTGACGGAGAAGCCCAGTCTGTGGAGGAAGCAACAGGTGACTTTCAGATGATCCAGTGGTTGTTTGGCAGAACGTGCCCTGATCAACCAATCGTCCAGGTAGGGGTAGACGTGAATCCCCTCTCCTGAGGTGCGCTGCTACCAGTACCATTAACTTGGTGAAGATCCTCAGGCAGAGGTCCATCTGAATGGCAGGACTCGAAACTGATAGTGTGAGTCGCCAATTACGAACCTCGGGTATTTTCTGTGCTTGAGATGAATTGGCACATGAAAATAAGCATCCTGGAGGTCCAATGACACCAACCAATCCTGAAGTTGCAGGGCCTGAAGGATCTGAGAAAGAGTAACTATCTTGAACGTGTCCTTCCTGAGGAGCTTGTTCAAGCCTCTCAAGCCCAAGATGGGTCTCAGTCCTCCATCCTTTTTGGAGCAGGCTTAGCACGTTTTCCTCGTCCACCGCAAGTGGCCCTTCTCTGGTCCCTTTGACTGGCCATTCCTCTAGCCTTTCCATATGAGTAGTAACAATAGGATCGTCCCCACTAAGATTGTGCTGACGCACAAAAAGGCTGAGGTTGTCTAATAGCAGCTCGTAAAGACTGGTCAGCTGCTTTTGAGGTCTGCAACCTCTCAAGGCTCTCGCCAGCCTTGTTGCCAAAAAGGTGAGACCCATCAAAAGGCATGTTCAGAAGACGGTTTTGCACGCCTGGTGCGAAAGCAGACTTCGGTAACCACACAAATCTGCGCATTACTGTGCTAGTGCCCATGGACCTGCTCACACTATCTGCAGTGTCCAATCCAGATTGAAGGGATTCCTGTATGGCCTCCTTTCCATCTTTAACAATGGCTAGGAATCCTTCCCTTTCATCCCCTTCTGGTATGTGCTCCACCGCCATTGCAATGCACTCCCACAGAACGCACGAAAATGTTGCCAAGGCACATGTGCAGTTGGCTGATTTTAACACCATATTCCCAGCTGAAAATACCTTGCGTGCCCAACCATCCACACGCTTGTCGTCCCTCTCCAGAGGGATAGAAGGGTACGCCACCTTATTTGAAGCTGTGGCTGCCTGGACCACCAGACGCTCGGGAGCAGAGCGTTTAGACAGATAGCTGGGGTCGCTACTGGAACGGCGTTATTTTGAAGTAAGGGATTTCTTCACCGGAGAAATAGAATCCCGAGTCTCCCAATTTTTGGCCACCCTATTTTGCAAGGCTATATGGAAGGGTAGAATTGGATCTTCGGTGGGCCCATGATCTAATATATTGGTCAGATCATACTGGATGAATGGAGTTGGTGGTCTAGCCCATCCTAAATAATCGACCACCTTTGTCATTAGTTGACGGAATGAGGGACTGACCTGTTCCCCTGGTTCTGGCCTGCAAAAATCTGTTTCAGGCGAAGTATCAATGCCACTTGCATTATGTAAGGTTTCCATTAGGTCCCTCATCCTGCTTTCCTCAGAAATCAGGCATTCTGGGACATTTTGGACTGGACTATGGTACCCCAAAGGAACATTATCTTCATCAGATCTCTCCTGTTATTTAAATATTGAAGTCAAGGATTTGAAAAATTATTTCCTTGGAAGAGGTTTAAAAACCTTTTCTGGGAGAGGTGGGAGAGGTGTATCAGTGGAACCTGAAGGCATTACAGCCTTTGAAGCCTTCTCTTTTACAGCTTCTGGCTGAGTTGGCTGAACTGGAGCCTTTGGAACATTTGACGCCGAGTGCTTCTGGGTCGACGTCAACAAAGGCGTCGATGAAATAGTGGTCGGTGACGGAGCCGGCTTTGAGGGTGTCAAGGCGCTCTTCGAAGACTTGCCCTTTGAGGTGCGTCCGGTTTCAGACGGCACCGGTGACCTCAAATGGTCGTCTCAAGCAGTCTTTTACGCTCAGCATTCTGGAAGGTTCCCGATCCTTCCTCCTTCGATCAACCGGGCTCGAGGGTGCGCGAGTGTCGGAACGATAAAGCTCCCGGCAGGCTTCCAAAGAAGGTGCGGACCGAGGCTTAGCTTTTTCAAACACCTACATCATTTTCACCCTGAATGCTTCCCACTCTTTGTAAGAATTTTTTGTGGGGCATTTCATCCTTTTTGGGGATTCGTCCGAGTACGAGGTGGAAGAGGACTGGTGGCGTCTTTTCTTGGACTTTTTCGTCGAAGATGAAGAGCGGCGAGAATCGCTTCGGGACCTAAACAGATGCCTTTCATGTCGAGATTTCTCTCTGCACGGGATCTAGACTCTATGCTAGAGGCTTTTCGGTCGGGTTTACGAACTACCTGCAGTTTTCCCTTCCTCTCTCACAAGGCCTTCCCCGTCATCGCCTGACACTTCGTACAGGCCTGTATGTCGTGGCCTTCCCTGAGACACCAGACACATTCCCGGTGCGGGTCCACGATGGGCATTTTAGAACTGCAGGATTTACACTTTTTGAATCTCGATCGCGGGGTCGTAGTCAGAGTCGATGACGAGGACATATCGAATATCTTTTTCAGTATTTACTGCGTCACAGAACTACGAGGCGCACCGAGTCTCCGAAAGCAACACGTACTGTGGAAAAACAGAACTGAAGCCAACAGCGCCGCGCTCGCTACTTATATACCCGATGAAGTCACCCTCGATGGAGGCCTTCAAGGGACCATCTACTCGACATAGACGCATTTTCGAAGCAGCTAAAGCTGGAAGGAATACATCCAAGATGAGGAATACATTGGAGGACACAATCCATTCGAAGAAGTCGTTTTGCTGCACCAATGTTGACGAAAGTCAGGGGGGATCAATAGCTATGGAATCAAAGAGTCCATAGGAATCGAAATACATGGCAGATTCACAGGAGAAAAAGTGTCAGTAGGATGTTCTTTTTGAGGATTAGAAGTACCCAGGCCACACTTTGCGGGGTCCAAAACAGCTGGGTTGCAATTATAAATAGGGAAAGCAGTGATACCCTGTGCCGAGATAGCAATGCCCGAGACCATAGGGCAGTTGCCATCAGGAGCAGGGATATTTACGAGAAGATCTGTCTGAATACCTATGGCTGTTTTCAAAGAGTAGATTGACCCCACTAGCCAAAATACTGGCAATGGAGTTAGGAACCCCTGCTACCCCAGTGGGCAAGACCCCCTTAGGAGGCACAGTCGAGCCTGGGGGAAAAGAAAGCGTAGGTAAAACCAAGTTTAAAGAATTTGTCAAATTCATTTTTAAATATTTCTGATTTTTTGTTTTCTTAATTTGTTGTATACGTTTTTTACCTGCTGGGGCAAGGACTTGAGGAAAGATGTTTCGTCTAATCTATAAAAGCAGGAGCATTCTCCAGATTTTGCAAAACTTTTAAACCTGGAGTAGAGATAATAGCAGCTCGCTTATCTCATTTAGGACCTTCAGATGTATTAGAGTCACATGCATCTGCAGGTGCAGATAAGCAAGGAGTTTGAAGAATCAACCTGTCTAAAGCTTCCTCAGGCACAATAGCCAATTTAGTAAGATCTATAATAGCAACGACCTTCAAGGTTTTGCAGTACTTTTACCCCTGAGACATAAGCGATAACATCTCCCTCATTCTGCAAAGATATCGATGGAACTTGAGCAGGTCCAACCCTCCCTGAGGAGAGGGCAGTAAGGAGAGGTAGCTTATATAGATCTTCCCCAGGGGCACCAACTGTTGCCGAGCCCAAGGCCCTTGAAATAGGTCCCCCCCCTCAGAATTTAACTGAGGCGGAACATTTAGTTATTGTGGGATTATCGTCCCTAATAATCTTCACCAACTCTTCAAACCCATCGAGCCCCTCTAGCCTGACAGATTTCCGAGAGTAGGAGAGAATGGGATCTGAACTCTGCCCAAATATCGTACAAACAAAAGAGCTCAGCACCATATTTAGGCAGAGACTGTAGGGTTGGGTAAGCCTTCTACTTTAATCAGCCTCCTTGAGAGTGTGATGCAGCATAGAGTCACTGGGATGTTCCTTTATCGGCTCTAGGAGAAGACCCCTCTCTCTCAACCAAATTTGCTTTTCAGTGTACTCATCAAGAAAGTTTGAGAGTTCAGATGGCGAACCCATAAATGAAGCATCGCAAGTCTGTTAGGTTACTGTTAGTATCAATCGGTCTAAGTTCTAGCCCACTCTCGGCAATTGCTTTGTCTGTACATTCGATGATGCTAATGTCATCAATACCATCATTGTGTGAAGCCTCCTCAGTATCCAATCTTTCCACTACTTCTGCCAAATGCAGGTGATCTAGAGTGACCACTGAAAGGGCCGAAGGGGGAGGTTTAGTGTGCTAGTAACTGTTCTTTTCACAAAATAGTTTGAATTCTTTTTCCCCCGGAATGGGTTCCCCCAGCGAGCCTAGCTTAGATTTTGTTTTTAAGCATTGTTTCCTTAAGGGAGTTTTAAAAACCAGAACTTTCAAAATAGAGCTGTCAGGGTTCCCAGCAGTGCAGGCAGAAAGATTCATGTGTGTGATATACCACCCCACCTGGAGAGGACACCTCCCAGAAAACTTAGGAGAGGTTATATGATTAATATTGCCCTCCAATTGAGAAGATTGTAAAACAATGGGGACAGTAGTAACAGCAGAAATGTTTGTACAATTTGGACCAAGGACAGCCAACTGAGGGGCAGATGGGGATGTATTTAACTGCGGAGGAATTGGAATCATTTGGGTAGCATTCACCATTTCATTATTTACTTCATCAATATTGTCCCCGCCCATCACCCAAATTCAGGGCTAGAGTAGCCGCTAGTTGCTCTTCCTGAGCATCAATAGAAATGTTGTGGTTTCCACAAAAAAAACAGCTATTGTCACAAAATACGCGGAACAATGCCCATATTATTAAAAACCTAATTCCTATCCTGAGGATGGATTTGGGCATGTACAATACTTTTCAGTGCGATAGTACCTAATGGACCAGGAATTTGAATGCTATGGAGTTCAACCTAGATAGTGTCCTGTTTGCCTGGGAGGACAGTAGCAAAAGATTGAGGGAGAGTACCTTCTTTGGAATCTGGAGAAAGAGGCTCACCAGATTTCAAAGAGTCACGGGTAGCTTCCACACTGATTGACTCCTGAGACGTGTCATCCAAATAAAGATCCACACAGAACTGGAGAACCAAAAATGCAAACAAGAGATAAAGAAACAGTTCTCAGACCAACAGGGGTAATATATCACCAGGATGTACAAATCACAAGGTTCATGAACAATAAGGTTAAAAATAGAAAAGTTATTTCCAATAAAATGCACGTAGGAGTAAAAGCTAAGTTGAGTCACTAAATAAGGAGGTATGGCTACAACATAAATACTAAAACATCCACATATATCTAAAAATGAGAGATAAGAGTGCTATGTCTAGATATAAGATAAATGCTGACATTAAGCAAATTTAGGCACCAGATTTCCTAGACAGCAGCAGATATTCTAAAAAAAAAAAGCTATGTTGTCCAAAGTCACAGGGTAAGGAACACTCGACAGCTTGAGGAGCTGTCAGACTCTCCTCCCTCACCCTGTAGATTTATAGTAAGGACGACCAAAAAACAGTCTTGAGATTGCGCAATGTCTTGTGGTACTCACAAAATAACTTCTGGGCAATAGCCAGCCGGCTGGCAAGTTAGTGAATTGTCCCAGGGGACAGTGGCACAGGTCACAGCCAAACAGCGCCTCCAGCCCTTACAGCTCCAGGGCTTAAGGGCAACCGTGTGACAATTTTAACTTCCTCTCAAAGTCATGTGACCCCGTCACGGGATCACCCGATGATCCGCCTCCATACAAGCAGCAAAAGCAGGAAACTTGCAGTGCTGCGTTCAAAGGATGCCCAGTAGCACTCACAGAAGTCCAGCAAACAACATAGCAGCAGGACGTTACAATTCACAATTCTCAGCTATTCAGTTAAATGAGGGGAAGGGGTCTGATCTCGCCCGAGTGTTACTGAACAGCGGAAAGCGCTTCATAAGTGAAGTCATGTTCAGAAAACTCCCAAAAGATCCAACCATTCCCACATTTAAAGTGATTGATAAGTGGGAAATGGGCCAGGAAACTCCCAATTCCAAACATCTCCTGCCTAGCAGGTGTATGCTCAAGATCTATTTGGCGACAAAAGCATACAGCATACTTGTTGGGTCGTGCGAGATGTCCCTGCTGCATTCCATTTAGGCAGTGAAATTCTCAGTTTGCAATTAATTTGGACCTTATAAATTACAAGGCCTTGTCCCGACTAGGGGGCAATCCCATGGGCTTCATTTTGGTCAACCCAATTGCTGCCGTATGTAGTTGAAGTTCAAATTGGAGAAGGTCACCATCCTAGGACAGACCAGACAATTCCCACTGGACTTAAAAAATAAAAGGAGGACAATCTACAAAATCCTGACGCCCATGTACACCTCAATGCCATCTCCAACAGCAGGGGTTAAACTCAACACCATTAGTCAATGTAGAACACACCACCATTCCAATAGTGATGGATAACAGCGACCCCAGAAGTATCACTCTGGGCGCAGGCACCATTATTGGAATGGCGGTTGATGACTAGTATTTTTCCATGGATCTAGGAAATGAACTAATAGGACCAATCACCAATGACTGCTTTGACAATGACATACCACCAGACAGGATCTTCACCCGGCAAAGGGGGAATTTCCAGGTGTAGTCTTCCTGCCCTTTCGGGGAGGAAGAGGGTACCTTCCAGGTCCACAATGACTGCCTCGCATACCTGAAACCCTCTTTCCAGGTCAACACTTTAACCAGAGACCTCTCCACCCAGCTGGAGGAGGCCGCTGAGATTGCAAAACCCCAAAGTCTTTCCAGGCTTCAGGCAAATGGCTGCTATTGACCTGACAAATGGATACTGGACAGTGCCTGTCAGTAGGGAGGCCCAATACAAGCTGGCCTTTACCTTCCGGGCAGGGGGGGGGGGGGGAGAGGGGCAGCAGTACACATGGACCCGGACTTCCTTCGGATACATAAACTCCAGAAACAAATTCAACATCTTCCTACACAAGGCCATGCCCTACTTGGGTGAAAAGGGTAACCTGGCCTATGTGGAGGATGTCCTGATCAAAAAACAGGAACACCACATAGCGGAAATCAGTTATGTTCTGACCCAGTTGAGGGTTGTCCTCCTTGGGCTGACTAATTACAATAGGAAGTTCATTGAGGATTACGCAGAGGTCACAAGACCCCTGGTCCATCTGTTGAAAGGAGGTGGGGGGGGAAGCAGGAGTGGGGTCCAGAACAAGCAGAGGCAGTAAAACAACTCAAAAGAAGCCTTTCACAAGCGCCCTGTCTAGAGTACCCTGTCAAAAACAAGGAGTTCTTCTTGGAAACTGGGTTCTCGAATACATGCTTGACAGCAGTTATACCAAAACCATGACAAGGTCAATAAAGTAATCTCCTATGCAAGCAAGACTATCCTCTGAAGGAAAAATTCAACTATTGTGAGAAGGCATTCCTGGCAACGGTGTGGGCATTGAAAAATGACCCTACTCAACAGAGGAGAGCACAAGCACACCATATGTTTAAACAAATTTAAAGTGTACAGTGTTATGGTAATTGGAGCTACAAAGGCTCACTGGTAGTAGGTACAAATCAAGGGTGCGGTGGAGAGAAGTGACTGGTACCAAAAGTCAAGTGAATAGTTAGGTAGATGGAAAACCCATTAAATATGGGGGCCCCCATCCCCTGCACACCTATAACTACTGGCAATAACATCCAGTCAATATTAGTATCATCATTTCATTCAATAGATTCAATATTCAATGCATTCACAAATTACTGTTTTAACAATTTACTTTTCATCACACTTTAAGAAATACTAAACATAATGGTTGGTTTCATATATTTCTGTATTAATCACATACATCTCATAACTTTGACTTTAAGCCAAGGATTTCATTTCAATCTGATTTGAAATTGTAAAGAAATTAACAAAATATCAAAGATTTAAAAACAATTGAACAAATCGTTAAGAAATTCCAAAATACCAAACAATTAAAAGATTTTTTTAAAAAGGAGCTCAACGCGTTTCGAGAGTTAGTCCCTATTCTTCAGGAGCAATCAATTCATGTGTGTCCTATGAATAGGAAACTATTCCAATGAAGTAATGTCCAAAAAACTCATGCATACATTTGCTTTCTTTAGATGTGGCAATTTAATTCAACCTCCCTCTTTGGTTAACATACGATCACCATGTGGAATGATGGTTACTGTCATTATTCTCTGGTAATGGGCTGTCCCCTGCAAATAATGTAAATAACATTAAGTTAGAACGGGAATTGTGTCATCGAATGTCACTTAGAGTGAATACCAAGTTGTATTGTGTTACCTGCAACGTGCGTTTAAATTCAAAGAAAATGAGCTTGCACCTTCAGGTAAAATTTCTTTTCTAACCAGTTTTTCTAAATTGATTATGCTTTCTGGGTTCTCCGGAGTAACCGTGTATTTGCCTGTGCTTTTAATTAGCCCCAAGATTCGGGTTGCTTCTTCCTCTGTAAATGCTAAGGTTTTCGCAGGTCTCAACATCTGAGTTAAATAGGAGCAAGATGTAGACTTCGAGACTGTGGGACCTTATAGTGAAAAGTGCTACGAACTATGACTAATTTCTCTACATTCACTTTTTCTGAATAACTTTATTTAATTTGCTAGTACACAATCAAGTTAATGCACATAACATTATCACCAACGCCAAGTGAGAATATCAAGTGATTTTATGGAATACAGTTTCAATTGCCATGTCTTGTGCCGAAATTTTGTGGAAATGTAATAATCTTTTGGAACTGTAAAAACATTATCTTTAATGCTTGTATACCCATGTGGAGTTATGGGCACAATTGAACCTAATTATAGCACGTCATCATCTATACATCATCCTGGGCTGGGGGCACAAACAGTGATGTCATGAATGTTCTCCACTCAATAGGACACGTGGACAATATGCATTACCACGTGCAGAGAACTAATTGCATCGGTAGGCAACACAAACGAGTCAAGACTTGGACATTCACTATTTATGAACACTCATTATTATTGAGAGACACTGCACAAACATAGTTGTAGTCATTCAGCGCATGCACTACAAATTACAGTAATAATCTCAGAGAACGTGATCATCTTCCGACTGAGCACGCTGTATAAAGCCCTGTGGTCGCTTAACAATGATTGCACTGTTTGCAATGGCTACGGTAGACAGAACTCCTTGCTCGCCTGCTTAGAGAATTCGTCTAAGTATTTTCAGAAACTATTATGTAGCCAAGTTTGCAAAAGAGTTCAGTTTAGCAGTAAGGTACTGTTTTGTCCTTTAGATGACCGAAAGAAGATCCCACTATCTTGATCACAGTTCAAGAGAGACTGACAATTTCATATGTAATTCAACATGAGATTACGAGAGAGGAGATTGAATGTTCCTGTAAGGTTACTCCACCTGTAAATAATGGCTACCACCACCTGAAAGTGCAAGCTCATTTACTTTGAAGAGAATTTAAACACACGTTGCAGGTAACAGGATACAACTTAGTATTCACTCTGACTTAGTGACATTAGGGGACAATTCCCATTCTAAGTTAATGTTATTTACATTTGCAGGGGACAGCCCAATACCAGAGATTACAGTAACCATCATTCCACATGGTGATCGTATGTTAACCAAAGAGGGAGGTTGAATTAAAGTACCACATCTAAGGAAAGCAGATGTATGCATGAGTTTTTTGGACATTACTATGAATAGGAAACTTTTCCAATGAAGGACACATGAATTGATTGCTCCTGAAGAAGAGGGACTAAATCTCGAAACGCGTTGAGCTCTTTTTTTTTAAAATCAGAATATTTTGGTATTTTGGAATTTCTTAAAATGGTTTGTTCAATTGTTTTTGTTGTTAAAAATCTTTGATATTTTGTTTACATTTCTTTACAATTTCAAATCAGATTGAAATTAAATCCTTGGCTTAAAGTGAAAGTTATGAGATGTATGTGATTAATACAGAAACATGAAACTAACCATGTTTTGTATTTCTTAAAGTGTGATGAAAAGTAAATTGTTAAAACAGTAATTTGTGAATGAATTGAATATTGAATGAAATGGTGATACTAACTGGGAAAAGGAACTGGTGGCCGGCGTTGGGAATGCCTGGGTGAATGATGCCCCAGAACCCTCCGCTTGGTACAAAATTGGTCCCCGCAGTAATCAGGTGGTGGAATTGATGGCAGTTCATCGGGCCATCCTCACTGCCATCCAACACAAACTCCACAAACTGGTCATAATCACCGATTCAGATTATGTCGAACGTGTTCGTGGAGCACCTGGTCAATTGGAAAACCAGAGGCATGCCGTGTGCCAATAACAAACCACTTAAACATGGCAAGCTAATACAAAATATTGATGATCTGGTCACCTCTAATGGGATGACCATTTATTGGAAAAAGATTAAGGGTCAGTCCAGAATAGAGGGGCCAGACAAAGCTGGAAACTACCTGGCTGATCAGCTGGCCAAAACCGGAGCCCTCCAGGAGGACCATCTAGAGATAGAGCCCCTCTTGGGGAAAATCCAGGTCACTGCTGTCAGCAGGTCCCATACAAATGATCACAATGAACTCTCAACTGCCCAGTGGAGTAAGGAGACCCCAGAAGCTGATTTAATTACGACACAAAAAGGGCATCCATTTATTGGGAAATGTTAACACTGAGGACCGAGAACTTTCCTATGACGGAAACCGATTACATTGAGAAAGAGGACCTGAGGGTGTTGATGAAGTGCCCCGAAATGTTCTGAATCCAAGACGGTTTGTTGGTAAGGAGATCCATCTCTGGTTGGGACCAGTGGGTGGTACCTACCTCATTCCAAAGCCTGATGCAAAGTCACGCCCATGACGCGGCCAAAGCCTGTCATCAGGGGTTTCATACTACTCTAAAAATCTTGCGGGAGGTTGCATACTGGCCACACATGGGGCAGGTCCTCGACCAATATTTGAAGGGGTGTCTTGTGTGCACAATTTCAGCCACGTTCACTCAGACCGAGCTCCCCTCCAGAAGAGGGGGATGACACTGCCTTGGTCAGATTTACAAGTAGATTTCATCGGGTCCGTGATTCATTCCTCTAGAGGGAACAAGTACATGCTAACAGTAAAATGCTTATTTACCAAATCGGTGGAATGTCTCCCGGCCCCAAATTGCAAGGCAGAAACAGCAGCTGCCCTGATGATCAACCACATCTCGCGTTTTGGCCTACCCCCAAAGGATCGAGTCAGACCGAAGTCGTCACTTCACCAGCAAAGTGATGACAAAGATGTGGGAGATACTTGAGGTAAAAAGGAAACTTCATATTGCATACCGCCAGCCCTCTAGTGGGGCAGTTGAGAGGTACAATAAAACCATTGTGAGCATTCTAAAAAGGTTTGTGTCAGATTCTGGGACTGTTAGGGAGAATTCTCTGTTTGGGCTGAATTTCCCTACCTAGTGAGTCCCCCAGCAGCTTTGCTGGATTTCTGGGGTTTCTTTTTTTCTCCTGCCAAGAGTGAGACTCTTTTACCCTCACCCTTGGACCTGTTGAAGTGTGTTTTCTTGGTTAAACCTTGTGTTGAATGGGCTATGGGGTCTTTTACTCCATAGGGCCTCATGTATTTTTGTGATGTGGGTTACACAGCACCCTCTGTGCCGTGACCCAGGGGTGTCCTAGGGACTCCCCAACATAGACTCCATACCCTGGGACTGACTACTGTCTCCCAGGGCATGTAAAGTCACCAAAGACTTTGCTAGTCTTGAATCCTGAACAGAACCAGTACAAACCATCATATTGTGGACGTACTGGCTGGGGCAATTCGATTGCCCCAGGGTCTGTTAGTCGAGGGGGCACGTCTCCGTCCCCCCTGATAGAGTTTTGGCTGGTGGCAGTGGAAACTACTTTTTATATTCGACCGCGAATATTTCCCTATGGGATTTCCCATTGTTTTAGGCTAACACATTTAATTATTTATTTACGGTAGCCTTAAACATACCGCCGGTATATATTTATTATTATAAATCCGGTTGGGACTTTTTGCCAAAACTTGATTCTAAAATGGCGTTGGCGTTCGCCTCTGTAACTCTGACCCAAAGTGGAGCCCTTTGTTCCACTTTTGGCGGGCTTCTCCACAGAAGCCCTCCAAAGTGGTGCCACTCTGTCTGGGGTACTTAGGAGGGGTGGAGGGGGATTTAGGCACTCCGTCCTGATTGGCCCAAGTGGTGAGCCGGCCGGCTCACCACTTAGCATGTTTGAGTGACAGCTAGGCTGGGTGAATGGGGGTTTACTGCATAAAAGCAGGGCTTTGGGGACTGGAACTTCAGAAGTCGCCACAGGACCAAGAATCCGACGAGGGAAGAGCTGAGCCGACCTGCTTCGACGACACCACCCGGTGGAGCCCTGCTGAACCGTCTCACCACCTTTCCCGACGACCGAGGAGAACTCTTAACGGAGTGGCTCCTTCCCTTGACTGGTGGGGACAACCAGTTTTCACCTTCTTTCCGCTTCTCGAGGTATCTCGTGGCCGCCTTGCCCGTGCCAAGCACCCCGGCAACCGGAATACCACACTTTTACCCCTAACCGCGAAAGTCGGTACAACCCTTTAACCGGAGGACTCCGCGGCTGGTTTCTTCCCGGGCAGTGCAACGACCTTCTTCTTCTGCTCTTCAGCGAGAACTTCTTCTCCCCTGACCGACGTCGAGCCTTGCTGCCACTGCCTGGAACAACTGCCACCGCTGGAGGATCCTTTCCGCTTAAGGTACCGTGTTCCGCCTGGCTTCCCTTGCCACCGACTGTACGGGGTAGATTTAGCCCCCGGCTTTCGAACCTGGGAGTGCCTGGGACACCCTGGCTAAACTTTCTAAGCCACTCTAAACTCTTTTCTAACTCTCTGCAAGACTTTGAATCCCTACTAACAGTGTGATCTTGGGCACATTTTCGCTCCGGCTACTCTAAGAGTGGGCCCTGCCTAGTGACTTTTGCTCACCTGTGACTTTGTACTTCTTTGAGCCTATTGCAAGTGTTCTGGACCTTAGAGTGGTGTGTTTAACCTATTTCTGTTTCTTTTATCCCTTTCTTGAACCTACTAGAGTGTCATCTAACGTTAAGCACTCACCTCTGTTCGAATTATGTGGTGTTAACCTAGAGTTGTCTAGATAGGAGTAAGGGTTGAAACTGCTTTCATTATAACTGTGTTTGAAGTGTTTTTACTATATTTTTGCTAGAGTGATTTCAACTTGTGTGTTTAATAAATAAATAACTATATACTTTTGAAACCAAGCTCTGGTCAGTGTTTGCTTGTGCTATTGTATTTGAGTACCTATGGTGTATACTTTACATACTGCCTAACTCTTCTTGAGGGAAGTCTGACTGCTCAGCCACAGCTACCAAGTAAATCTGGGTGGTGCAGACTGCTACCAAGTGGGTTTACTGCTATACCTGTAGTCTTAAATCTTTTGCAGTGTTCCCCAAGGGAACTGCACAGGTTTCTGCCTAACAGGGACAAGTTAGGACATCTGATTACCGCTTGTCCTGATGGCCATCAGATCTACACCATCTTCTGTGACCAAATGGCGTTACCTCAGCATCTGATCTATAGAACACAAGAGCAGACACTGATACTCCTCCACAACTCATGAATGCGTTTTTTTTAAAAATTTTTATTTTTGCTCAGAGAGTTACAACAGTACTAAACTGGTTGGCAGTTGGTGAAGCACATCGATCACAACAACATAGACACATTAACCGTATAGATTGCACGTTTTCACATTGCATAACAGTACTAGAGCAGCGACGTCGTATTATCTTCTTCATCAGATATCATATTACATAAATATAGCCTGAACAGTGCCCATATATCTTTGGGACAGCATCTCGATGGTAATGTTATAATAAATTGTTCCTCCAGTTCGTTAATCATTGACAAGTCTTTCAAAAAGTCCAGCCGCCTTGGAGGATGTACTGATTTCCAACATTTCAGTATATTACGTTTTGCAACCACACATGCCAAGTTAAATAATCGTCTAGTGGTGGTAACGGCTTTACCGATATCCCCAAAGAGATATTTCAGTGGGGAAGGTGTGGCAGGTATCGCCGTGATGTCTTCCAGGATCTCCGCCACCTCCCTCCAGAATGCAGTGACCGGTGGACAGGCCCAGTACATATGATAAGAGTCTGCATCAGAGGCATCACATTTAGGGCATTTTCCTGTGTGACCATGTACAAATTCAGCTAACTTATCTGGGGTATAGTGTAGCTGGTTAAGAACCTTAAACTGAATGAGCCGAAGCCCTGAGTTTATGGATACATGTTTGGTCAACTGGCAGTATCTCAACCATGTGTCTTCACCCAGTTCCACCCCCAGGTCCCGTTCCCAGCTCCCTTTAATATCATTGCTTGACTTGGAGTGTGTTTGAACAAGGCTATAGAGCGCAGAAAGACTTTTACTATGTCCACCCGGTTCCGTCATGGCTGCAATACATTCATGTGTGGCCGGATCCTCTGGGAATGAGGGCCATTTAGCGGCAAAGGAAGCCCTCATTCTATGAAACTGAAATCGGTTAAGGTGATCTCCACCCACCGGCCCAATAAAATCATCAAGAGCACAGTATTTCCCTTCCGGAAACATATCTCGCATTCAAAATTGCTTTTGTGGGTCCCAAGCACCCTGGAGGGCCCTATCAAACGTGGGGCTTATGCCTGGGAAGTTCCATAGTGGCACTTCTGGGTCATACAGGGTTGTAATGGTGAGCCTATTGTATATCATAGACCATGCGCGTACAGTGGCGTTGACAGGGTCATATTTGCATGGCTCTTTTCGTTTAAGATCAAACATGACCACTCGTAGTTCTATAGGGGAAGCCACAAATCTTTCCAGGGGAATGTGTGGAGCAGTGTCTTCCGGGTCAAACCAGTGTCTCACAAAGTGTGCCTGAGATGTTAAGTAATAAAGTTCAAAGTCTGGGGCTGCAATCCCACCCTTTTCAAAGGGTTCTATCATTTTGGACCATTTCAACCTAGGCGTCTTCCCTCCCCATACAAAAGTGGTGATTAGAGTGTTGAGTTTATTAAAGAAGGCTCTGCCCGGCCAGATCGGTATATTGCAAAAGAGATATAGGAGTTTGGGTAACACAGTCATCTTAAGTAAGGATATTCGCCCATATAGGGATAAAGGGAGCCTATTCCAGGATTGTAGTTTAGCTGTAAGGGATTGTAAAAGTTCACCGTGATTTTCCGTGTACAGTGTGCTCCAGTCTTTTGAAACCATGATCCCCAAATAGCGGATATGTATAGGTGACCATTTAAATCCGTGTGTATCTGACATTTCTCTAGTACTGGGCGTGAGCGGGAACAGTTCCGACTTGAATACGTTGATCTTGTATCCCGAGTATTCGGAGACCGTCTCAACCTCCAACATGATTGGCCCTAGGTTTACTTCCGGGTTCCTAATGTATAATAGGGTATCGTCCGCATATAGGGAGATGATGTGCGGTTTCCCAGTCATGCGAAGGCCTCTACATGCATGGTTTTGTCGGACATATTCAGCCATGAGTTCTATGGTAAGCGCAAAAAGGATTGGGGAAAAGGGGCAGCCCTGTCTTGTGCCTCTACCCAGACGAAACAGGGACGACATGGTTTGATTAGTTAGTATTTTCGCTCCCGGGGAGGTGTACAATAGCTTAACACAGTTGACAAAGTAGCTTCCCAACCCAAATCTCTCACGGACCTGAAACAGATAGACCTAGGAGACGGAATCAAACGCCTTCTCGGCGTCAAGGGAGGCCGCCACCGCGTCTGCCGCCGGATCTATATGTGCCATAACTCTGAAGAGTCTGCGCAGATTGAGAGCTGTAGACCTCGTTGGTACAAAGCCCACCTAGTCGGGATCCACAAGTATGGGCATATATGGCAGCAGTCTGGTGGCCAGGATTTTGGCGAAAATCTTTGCATCTGTGTTAATAAGCAAAAGGGGTCTATATGACCCCATGTCCTGAGGGTGTCTACAAGGTTTAAGCAGAACAGTTATGACTGCCTCTCGCATGGTGTCTGCTAGTATACCACATTGCATTGCTTCTTCCCACACTGTCAGTAAAAAGGGGGGGGCGAGTATGTCGTGATATTCTTTGTAAATTTCGGGCCGGTCCCTCAGGACCAGGGGCCTTACCAGAGGTTAACGCTTTTATTGCCTCCGTAATTTCATCGAGTGTTATGGGGGTATCCAATAACATGCGCGTATCAGAGGTCCAGGTCGGGTATCCCTTCCCCCATAACCTGTGGAACGTTCCCGAGGGTCGCTAGTCGCAGTCGCCAGGCCTCCATCAGTAGAGGCTCACAATCCCAACTTTTCCAAAACAATAACTGGGGCAGTTATACCCAAGAGGGTCAGCCACATGACTTAAACAGGATGTTTCCATAATCTCAATTCAGTCTGCTGAGTCCGGGATGTCATCCCCCCCGTCGTGGGGGCCTATTTCGATCTCGTGGATAATCTTCCAGAGGCATGGGGATGGACGACTCAATATACGAAATGGCATCCGCCGGGTTCTCAAAGAAATGCGATCTGCCTTCATGTTGGATCCGCAATTTCGCTGGGAAGATGAGGGCGTACGGGACATGGCGTAATCTCAAGAGCTTTTTGGCCTGTTCGTAGGATCTGCGCTGCATCTGGAAGCTTGTCGAAAAATCAGGATATATGTGGACTTTGTTGCCTTCGTACTGAAGAGAGCCCTTTTCCCTGGACAGCCTGAGCACCGTGTCGGTCTCTGTAATTGAGGAGACAGACGATGATCGTGCGCGGTGGTGCCCCAGGCTTGGGCGGTGGCGCAAGTGTACGATGAGCCCTCTCAACCAGAAAGTGGTCCGAGAAGGATTCCATTCCCAGAAGGGTTTTCAACAGGGCCTCTACTTGTCTCTCCATCAGGCCCTTGCAAAAGGATTCTGGAATGCCGACAACACGGATATTGTTTCTCCTGGATCTAGATTCAAGGTACTCGCATTTTGCTTGAGTGTTGCGCAGTTCACCTTTAAGCTGTGCTATCTCCCGGCCATGCTGTGTTATCGCATCTTCGTTAGTACTGATTCTGCTTTCGGCCTCTGTAATGCGAGAGCTTTCCTTGTCCACTCTAGCCTTGAGGGAGCTGATGGTCGAAACAATATTGTCTAACTTGACATTCACAGCTAGGAAGCCGTTCTGCACCATGGTCATAAAACGGTCTTCTCTGGCGTCATGCCCCGTCTCAGGAAGTATGTCATTTTCCATGGTTGTGGCTGCCAGCGTCCCCTGAGGTTGGGAGCTGGCAAAGGAGTCCATTGGGCCAGTTTTTTTCCCCCCCTGCGCTTTTCTTCTCGTTTTGGCCCATGAGCCGTCTTTACAGAACAAGGATAGATGACGTGGGTCAGGCCAGACTCACACGCTGGTATAGTATCGTTCGTGCAGTTGGTTCTGTTACATTACACGATGAGTGCCGGTATATCGACTCTCAAAACCCAAAGGAGTCGTTGCCTGGGTTCCGGGCTGATCTAGCATGCGGTGATATTGCAGATTGAAGAAGTTACAGGTAGGGGTTATGCCCGTTATAGGAGCTGCCAACCAAAGTATCACAGTGGGTCTGGGGCTGAGCTGCAGCGCAGCAGCAGCACCTCTGATCACACCGGTCCTTATATATGGAGGACTACCACCACTCACGCCAGCAGCCAGCCTCTTCACGACCCAATGGATTGCTGGTAGTGTGTCGGGTCGCCATTAGTGCTCATCCATGGCAACTGATGTCCAGCCACTTGTGGCGCAGTCTGGCCAGCTGTGTGAGGGAGCCAAATTGCCACGGATCACACACTTTTCCCAATGGTGCAGGTCCACTAAAGGATCAGTAGAAATGTACAGGCCTCCTCCCAGCGACAAAACAAGGAGCAGCACCCTCAAGTTAACAGCACAGAAGTTTTGCCGGTATAATATAGTGCAAAGTCCCCTCTACGGATGTATTGTGCTCCCCCACGTTAACCAGCGTCTCCGATTGACGGGCGCTGCAAGAAGGATATTAACGCTGTATATACGCTTCGATGCAGCTGGGTCTGTGCACTTTCAAGCCCGTCACCTGCTTTCGTAGCGCCAGTCGGAACCCGATCGGCGGCAGACCCACAAAGCTAGCTGGGGCCCTGCGTGGGAGACCTCGCGTCGACCCAACCGTCGTTCGGGAGGTGGGCAGTAGCAGCAGTCAATCTTCGTCTTGCAGGGACCTCGGCACCAACACACATGGTCTGCCCGTAGGCCCGCGTATCAAAGAAGCGCCGCCGGGATCAGCGCCCCTCCTCCACACGGCCCTCCGGCGTTTGCAGAGCCTCGGTCTGGCGTGTGACTCTTCCGGATCTCAGGGGCGGCTTGCAGTCAGCCGGGCGGGCGGGCGGGCCGTCCTGCGAAACGAAGCTCTGAACTCAGCCGCGCCTCCGCGGTTTCACACAGGATTTGCAAACAACGTGCAGTAGGAGTGCCGGCAACAGCAGATGTAGTCGCTTCCTATCTTCGCGGCCCCAAACAGGATTAATTTATGATAAGGATGTCCTCGGGATCGGAGCACTCCAATCAGGCGGCCATTTTAGTTGTGTGCAACAGCGCCCCCGACTCATGAATATGTTGAGAATCTAAGAAAACACCTTCAGCATGCTTTATATGATATGATCGTTTATTTATATAGCGCCTATACACAATGTGTTTCAAAGCGCTTCAAGGCAAGGGAGGGGAACAAGGGAAAATACAACCACATTTTTACAGGCCATGAACAGTAAGGATTTGAAATTAACTATCGTACTCGGCCTGACGACATTTCAGATAGTGCAAGAGCTAAGACAGAGAAGGGAGAGGGAGAGTGGGAAGGAAATGGAAACAGAAAGCGACTACCATAATAGGCCTGACGACATTTCTGGTAGAGCCGGAGAAAAACAAAAGGTGAGGGAGATGGGTGCAGACAGGGAGAGGAGGAACAAAACAAGCGACTATCATACTAGGTCTGACGACATTTCAGATAGTGCTGAGGCGTGGTGGGGAGGAAAAAAAAACAGTAATGGGAGGGTGGAGGAAACAGACGAGGTTGCTATCATATTAGGTCCAGGGACAATTCTGATAGAGTAAGTGCATAGAAGAAAGTAAGGGGAGGAAAAGGGAGAAGGGAAAGGAGGAGAGAAAAGAGTAAGCAGTCAAAAAGAGTGGAGATGCAAGAGTGGAGAGCGAATACAATTGTAGAAGTCATTAGTAACACAATGTTGCAAGCAAGGATACATGATGGGCACAGGATGATTCAGGGCCACCATGAGTACAAGATGCAAAGGAAGTCCAGCATGAGAGTTGAGAAAGAGTGATGTACCGTGAATGAAGTACATATAAGTCAAATCCAGCATTGGCCACAAGACAGTGATGGTGAAGGAAGGCACCAGGTTGGCAGGGCTTGCTAAGTGGTGAAAAAGAGCAGCAGGCAGGAAGGTAACAGGTGGGCGGGGCTTAGGCCAGGTGACCTAGATCCACTTGCACCTGCTCCCAATCTGCAAAGGAAAAGAAGCTGGAGGGCTCCTTAAGTAGGGAAACAGAGCGGCAAGCAGGAAGGCACCAGGTGGGCGTGGTTTGCCAAGTGGTGAAAAAGAGCGGGAAGCAGGAAGGCACCAGGTGGGCGGGGCTTGCTAAGTGGTGAAAGAGCAGGAAGCAGGAAGGCACCAGGTGGGCGGGGCTTGCTAAGTGGTGAAAAAGAGCAGGAAGCAGGAAGGCACCAGGTGGGCGGGGCTTGCTAAGTGGTGAAAAAGAGCAGCAGGCAGGAAGGCACCAGGTGGGTGGGGCTTAGGCCAGGTGACCTAGATCCACTTGCACCTGCCCCCCCATCTGCAAAGGAAAGGAAGCTGGAGGGCTCCTTAAGTAGGGAAACAGTGGCAAGCAGGAAGGCACCAGGTGGGTGTGGCTTGCTAAGTGGTGAAAAAGAGCGGGAAGCAGGAAGGCACCAGTTGGGCGGGGCTTGCTAAGTGGTGAAAAAGAACGGCAGGCAGGAAGGTACCAGGTGGGCGGGGCTTAGGCCTGGTGACCTAGATCCACTTGTACCTGCTCCCCATCTGCAAAGGAAAAGAAGCTGGCGTACGCTCAGTGGAATCTGGAAAAATCAGCAGTGGGGTGAAAACTCAATATGATTAAAAAACAACCAAAAAGGAATACCAAGTAGGAGACGGGGTCTACTTGTACAATTTTCAAAAGGAACCAGACTAAGGAGCGGAAAGTTCTCCCTTCCTGGCGCGGTCCTTTTGAAATTGTAGATAAAAGGTCACCTGTCACCTACAGAATCCGCATCCCCAAAGGAGAGCTGTCAGAAGAGAAAGGGGTCCACATTAATCAGTTAAAGAGTGGTCACCTCAGGCACACTTTGCAGCCTATTGAGTTCAAGGAAAGTCAGAGGAGACCCCTGGAGAATAAGAACCAAGAAAAAGCAGAAGGGAATAGGTAGGTCCATAGGTATATCTAACGGAGTACTTTTCTTCACTGTTATTGGAAAAAATATGTAATGAAAACGTGGTGTAAAAATGTCCTGTCTTTGTATTGTTAAAGTAAATTGTTTGCTGATGTTCAAGTATTCCCTGCTAAATCCAACATCAACTCTCCTATCTCCAAGACGAATTCCAAGTTCAGGGAACTATTCTCCATCTTCAAAGATCTCACCCCCTCAGCCCCCGCTAGACCCGATGAGATAACCAAAGATAAACCCCGGTGCACCAGTATTCAAGATGCACTTCTAAATAAAATCGCCTCTCCAAGGTAAAATACAAACTAAGTACACTCTTACCCAAACCGGACACCCTTGCCTCACCACCCACCCCACCCCCCCAAACAGAAGCCTCCCCTTCCTCTCTTCGCATTCAGAGAAGTTTCTGAAACCGAAGTTATCGCGCTCATCCAACACATCAAACCATCCACATGTAAAGGTGATATCTGCCCACCTAACATCATCAATGACAGCTTTGCCACCCTGGCCCCACTTATCACAGCTTTCATTAATGCATCCTTCTCAGGCATCGTCCCGACCAGCCTCAAAGAAGCCTGGGTCAGCCCCCTTCTCAAGAAACCATCCCTAGACCCTTCAATTCCCCCCCCCCCCAATCAACTCCCATCCCATTCCTCCTTAGAATTCTAGACAAGGCTGCCCATAATTAGATCCAGCACTTCCTTGAAACCCACTCCATCCTAGGCAAAAGACAATAAGGATTCCGCAAAGGCCATGGCATGGAAACTGCCCTCCTGGACTTAAAGAACCAAATAAGTAAAATAATGGACACAGGAAAACAAATCCTCTTACTACTACTGGATTTATCAGCCGCCTTTGACATTGTAGATCACAAAACTCACCTCCCACCTTACTAGTGCAGCCCACTTCTCCAACCCTGCCATATCCTGGATCACATCCTTCTTAGAAGGCAGAGCAATGAAAATCTTCTCGGACCTAGCCAACGCTGCTCCCACCACCCTTCGTTGCGGTGTGCCACAGGGCTCGTGCACTGCCCCACACTCTACAACCTGTTTACCAAGCCCCTTTTGACAAACTTGACTCCTTCGGCATAGCTTACACAAACTATGCCGACGACACTCGAGTCCTCCTCCCCCTCACAGGCTCTTACGACCAGGACTTGACAGCCCTTCTCCAAATCTACTCAACCATCCAGGCATGGATGTCAACCAACAAATTATGCCTCAATGGAGACAAAACCGAGATCATCATAGGCCCTAAAGAAATACTGAACAAACTTAACCCCAAATACGATAACTTCATCATTGAAATTACCACCATCCCCGTCTTCCCATCAGTAAAGACCCTAGGTGTATATCTTGATGCTACCTTATCCATGAACAGATAGGTCAGTGCCATTGCCTCTGCCCACACAACCAAACTTATAAATGCTGTCAAACCATTCCTGACCAACCAAAACTGCCTCACCATCGCCAGAGCCACCATCAGTGCCAAGCTAGATTGTAACGTTCTAACAGGCACCTCTGCTAAAAATCTAAACTGGCTTCAGACGGTACAAAACGATGCACTCAGAGCAGCCCTCAACATCCCCAAGAGAGATCACATCACCCAGGAGAGATGCCCACTGGCTCCCGGTTAAGGAAAGAATAACCTAAGACTCTCACCTTAACCCACAAATGCCTCACCCTCTCCGCCCTCTCCTACCTCTCCAAAACCATTAACAGAGATAACTAACACGCCCCAGAAGGACCGCACACTAACCAACTACGCATACCCCCTAGCCCCCATCAAAAGGGTCAAAGCAGGAGGTATAGGCTTCCCCTACCTAGGTCCCAAACTTTGGAATGCCCTGCCCAACGTCCTTAGAGCTGAAACGTCCCTCACCACATTCCGCAAGGGCCTCAAAGCAACCCTGTTTAAGTGACCTCTCATGTTTCAAGCTGTATTCCCCGACATTGACAACTGTAACTAAGTATGCATAGACTGTTACTGTACCTGCATATCACGATTCCTGCCTGTAACAGCTTTTGCATGATTTTTCTGTTACCTGTAACATATTTTCTTGTAACAGCGCTAAGATGCCTCAGGGCTGCTGTGCGCTATAAAAATGTTAATAAATAAGTACCCTGATGAATGTAAAATGTATGTTTTGTTTCACTCTTCAAAACTTCCAGGAAAACTTGTCAGTGCAAGATTCTAAAACCTGTTTATATATCTCCAATTAGTACCAATTCCATCGTAGACCTCATGAGGACCTCCATGGGGACCCGGAAAGGGAACAAAGGAAAGATAGTGTGGCTCCACACTCTCCAACAAAAGACGAAGGGAGGTTTGCGGCGTACTGCTCCCTGATGGAAGAACTCTGCCCGATGAACCCCACTTTGCCCTACTCTCCCTCAACAAGAAGTCTCGGGGAAGCGGTGGGGGGGGCATCTGTGGGGTACATTTACCCGCCCAGCAGAACTCCTACACCAAACTGCATTCCAGCAGTTACAAGCAGAATGGCTGCGCTGGCTCTGCTGAGCGATATTCCCTTGCATTAAAACTGCGTTTTGAAGTTACAAAAAGAATGGCGGCGCTAAGTACATGGGGCTAGATGGAACACAGAATGGCTGCCAGTGTTTTCTTCATGTGCACCAAAAAAAAGGCATTCAAAAGACAGCGCTGCTATGCTGCCAGCTCAAACCTTCACACTGAAAAAGAAAATGTTCTGCATTTAAAATGACTGCACACTGATGCGCTTTTCATCTATTATCCCCATGTACTGCACTGTTCCCCCCGCACTTTCCCCCTTTTCCTGTATTTGCGCGATCTGAATGACACCTGGCCTAGTAGAATCGTTGTCAGTCTTCCCCCCTCTCCCTTGCCTCGTCGCGCCTTGATACACTTGTGTATAGGCGCATCATAAATGCCATATCATTTCTTTTCAACATTACCCGGTTTGGTTCCAGTAAGACATTCATGTACACCCATATTCAGGGTGTACACCAGCAAATGAGGGCATTCCTCACTGAATGACATGTTGTGTCAGGCAAAATCTGCGAAATAGAGAATTTCACTCCAAGCCGTATGGCAAACACTTTACTTTTTGCAACAAATTAACAGGCAAACCCTACACAAGAAGCCCTCTCTCTTAGCTTATGTTATTTTCAAAGGACCCTTGCATTGAACAGATTCCTGTGCAGTAGAAATTGAATAAGGCAATGGAAACTCTCATAATACAGATGAGGAAAAAAAACACGTTTTGTAAAGTGACATCCAAAGAACACTAACCCACATGTAAAATGGTGCTTTTGCCAAACAAGAAAATGTCCTTTTAAAAGTGAAATGTTAAACTAAGGCTTTGTGCTTGCATAGAAATGTGATGGGGGTTTGCTTTAAAATATATCTCATATTTATTCCCAAAAGACTTGCTTTTTGGTTAAGAGAAAGAAAAATAAAGAAATAAATGACTGAGGCCAGCAGAACAGGTTTGGCAGGCCCTGGCTTCAAAGGGCCATGCCTTTCCTATGAACAGAATCACCCCCGCCCCCTCAAGTGGACCAGCTCACTGGAAACTATGAATGGGCCAAGGGGGAGAATCTAGCACCCTATTCAGACAGAGCGGCACTGCCCCAGCATGAGACAATGGACTGCCAAGGCACATAGGTGTGAATTCCTGGCGACACCTTCCCTCAACTCAAACTGAAGGACTTCAAAAGGCAAATCCATGGAAGCACTCAGCTAAACTGGCCAGAGCCTGATATTTGGCTGTGGGTTGGAAAGGAATGCCCATATTTGGAAAACAAAGCCAGCCCAGTTGATTTCAGAGACTATTAAGTTTATGTAATTAATTTCAGTAATCAAAAGACAGATTAATGCGAAACGACCATTCAAAATGTCATGTTTGCACCATTAAAATAAGACCTAGATTTTCTTAGCATGTTGGGGACACAGACACCAGGAAAATGGCATTTCTGGGGAAAACATACATGGTACAACTTTGAAAATTAAAGGAGAACATGACCAGTGATATGTATACATATATAGAATTGTAGAATTTTAGGTGAAATATTTTCCATGGAAATGGTGAAAGATTGCTAGATTGACTAAACAGCATCTCACCATTTTGGGATTTGGAGCAGCACTAGTCATTAAGGTGTCCAACTTCAGTCGGCCCCATAGTAAAATCCTGTGATGTCATGCTCCTGATAAAAAGGTGAGGGATAGGGCGCTCTGGACTCTGACTTTTCCAGCTCCCGTGCATCCAGAGATCCAGACATTCCAGATTCACCCTGCAAGATTGCCAGGCAAGAGATAGCTGACCCTATCCAGGCAGAACCACTGATACAGGAAAAACCCCAGAAAAAACCCAATAATTCAATGAGAGCCCAGCTGATGCACGCGGTCCCCTTCTAGGAGAGCCCACCGCTGTTGGCAGTGACCAGATATTGATTCACTGTCCATAAACCCGGTCCGCTGTCCAAGCTACCCCATTCAAGTGCTTGTTGTGTTCCCCTTCCCCAGCAACCACAAACTGCATCCCTTGCTTTGTTACCTTGTATTAGGTCCAATCCCGTAGATATCCTATAACTGCCCTAGCAAAATCCTTAAGTGTCAGAATCCTCTGTGTACCTTGTTCTTAGGTAAATCCTGTATTGATCTCCATGTGTTAGTGCAGTTCTTTCCAATCCTTTTAGTCTGTTCTGCAAGTCATTAGTACTTTTAAGTTAAATTCATTCACAGAGACAGTGTGAGGGGGTGAAAACTACAGCTTAACCCTTTTCACAGGCAGAGTCTCTTTGTGACAACCTAGTCCCTAAAATAAAGTTTCAGTAAAAGAAATCACTTTAACAAAACAATTAAACCATGAAATTATTCATGTTTAAAAGTTTCCTATCCCGTTAAGAGTCTCATCCTGTCATCCAGAGTACACTTTCATATTATACCTGTGATGTGCCTTTGTCCCTTAGCATCAAAACCGCATTCTGATTTTGTCTGTTTAACCTATTTTCCAAGCCTTTTTTCTATTTTTGAACCTCTAAGCAAATGCAATTTTTCCACGTGTGATTTGGTTGCACTGTTTTTCCTTCCAAAGTCAATTTTCTGAACTGCATGCCTGTTAGTACATTACCTTGTAGTTGGTTAGTGGGCTTACATTTTTGATACTGCTATACTCATTTCTACCTCAGTCAGTCATTCAACCACACATGTAAAACAAGTATTTAGCAATTCAGAGGGCTATTTTGATCAATTTCAAGGGTTTTTCAATCCGATTTTGCCGCCCATTCAGAGGGGGAAGGTCAGATTTCCATTCTGTTTGGTGCCTAGTGTACCAGACTCCTTGCTATTCCTTTCTACCCACACAAAATTCAGTTAACCGGGGTTTGAGGGAAAGTTGCAGGGGGAAATACCAACTGGTGCTATCAGAAAAACCTCCCAAAAAGTAATCTTGCCTTTATTCAATTGTGCATCGACTTATTGAGTCACACCTAGCCTTTCGCAAGGCTATCAAAATCAGGCTCTTTGTCTGAATCGCCTCTTCCTTCATTATGAATCTGTAATAGTAATTTCCTGCACCTGTGCTTGTTACTGTGTAACCATGAAACCCTTGGGCACCTGCCTGTAAATCATAAGTCCGTTCATCTTCTGTAACAGCACCTCAATGCCTTATGGGCTGCAAGTGCGCTTGACAAATGCAAATAAATCTGATGTTAAAAGGTCAAACCAAGTGTGTTCTATCATTTCACATTGTAATTACCACCACACTGGTGATTGCTGCCCTATATTAAATGTGTGATTTTCATTGGAATTTGTGACCAATCCCAACATGGCATCCCCAATGGAGCAGGCCCATTTATAGGGTCTTGCCAACCAGCCATGTGGGTTTTTACTGTATGTGATGACTATGTGCTGCCCTATCGCCTTCTGCTTGTACTAATTTTCAGCAGAACTTTGCTTGCATCCTTTGTGATATTAAAACTGGTTATCCTTGCAAGAAATCTCTTGGTCTCGTTTCCCTAGCAGGTTTTTTTTCCTGGCGTGAGCGTTCAAGTGGCATACCTTCATTTGGCGATCCCGTGCCCTCACATACCAGCAGAGGTATCCAGGTAGCATCTCTGGAAGGGCTGCGCCTACCTACAGCGACCAGGCCCAAAAATACGTATCCTTGAGTGGCCGTACAGGAGCAGTCTTTGCAGAATCATGTTTGCTCTTTGGAACAGGGTGCGGCCCCAAGGAGCAGTGCAAGCCAGTGTTGGAACCCCATGACTGAGTTTGGGTGAATGCGCGCACATGAGTATAATAGCCTCGCAAGGGATTGTTGGGGAGAATTACCAGGTTACTCACCATAGTGACCACCTTACTCCTAGTCCATAGTCCCCTTTCCTCCATACTTATGGGACATCTCTCCGTCCAGTGGGACGGGACCGGAGCACTTTGTAAAAAGCATCCAAATTTTTTTTGAAAATGTGTCCCTCCTCTTTCCTGCGTGGGGCCCAGCATGTGGTCGTAACCCTGCCCACCTTGGCTCCACCCCATGCATCGCCCATCAGTCCTTTTCTATCGCAGGGTCAAAGACCCATTAGCAATAACAGAGGAACCTTATTAGAGGGGACGGCGGGCGGGCGTATGGAGGAAAGGGGACTATGGACTAGGAGTAAGGTGGTCACTACGGTGAGTAACCTGGTAATACTCCTACGTCCCGTCCCCATGCTCCATACTTATGGGAGATTTCCAAGCACTCCTTACAGGAACGATGGGTGGATGGAAATACCCCTTACTGAAACAGGTTCTTCAGCACAGCCTGGCCGAACGGAGCGTCAGCTCTAGAGCTCATATCGAGGCAGTAATGCTTACAGAAAGCGGATGGGGAGGCCCAAGTAGCCGCTTTAGCGATGGACTCCCAGGGAACATCGCTCTGAAAAGCGTCTGCCTTGCCTCGTACCTGGTGTGCATGGATACCTTTAGGAGGTTTCAGCTTTTGGACGGTGAAAGATTCCATGATACAGGCGGTAATCCATCTGGAAATGGATGCCTTAGACGCCGGCCTGCCCTAAGGCTTACCGAAGGTCACAAACAGTTGGGAAGCGCTCCGAAGTCCTGTCCAGGTAGAACTTAAGAGCTCTTCGGACATCCAGGCAGTGTAGAACCCTTTCCGCCTCCGAGGTAGGGTTCGGAAAAAAGCCTGGAAGCGAAATCGACTGATTCAGATGGAATTCAGTCACTACCTTTGGTAGGAAAGCTGGGTTTGTCCGAAGGACTACCTTGTCCTTGTGAAAGAACAAGAAAGGACGCTCCACTGACAATGCCTGGAGCTCACTCACTCCTCACTGACGTAACAGCTACCAGAAAGGACACTTTCCAGGAGACGTACTTGAGGTCAACCGTAGCCATTGGTTCAAAGGGTTTATGGCACAGCGAAGTCAGGACTACATTTAGGTCCCAAGGCGGGTGCAGACTACGAACCGAAGGGTAGATACGTGTCAAGCCAGCAAAATGTCTCTTCACCACCAGGTTAGTTAAAGAATAAGAACACCGGTCTGTAGAGAGGCAAGCGGAAATCGCTGAGAGATAAGTCCTGCAAGACAGAATATGAACCCCTGACTCTGCTAGGGAGGAAACGAAGGACAGCACCATGTCAATCGTTGCCACCCTCGGGTCCAATTCTTTCTCCAAACACTAATGACAGTACCTGAGCCATTTACTCTCGTTTTGGGATCTGGTCGAGGGTTTCCTGGCTGCCTGGATAATGCGCATGTTATCCGCAGACAAACCCAAATGCTCTAGAGACGTGAACTCCGGCACCATGCCGCCAAGTTGAGCGATTGTGGGGAGGGGTGCCACATCTGCTGTTCCCCTTGGTGAAGAAGATAGGGAGTTACTGGTAACCTGATCGGCAGACACACCGACAGGTGCTGAAGTTCTGAGAACCAAAACCTGGCCGGCCACCACGGAGCCATCAGTAGAAGAGAACAGTTGACAGAGCTCTTCAACTTCCCAATTGCTCAATGAACTAGGGGAAGAGGCGGGAAGGCATAAGCTCTCATGTTGTGCCATGTGATCTCGAGTACGTCCCCCAGAGAGGAGGCTACCAGCCCCCCTCTGGAGGCATACTGAAGAAGCTTCTTGTTTACCGCCGTGGCGAAGAGGTCCACCTCCGATGTGCCCCAACGCGAGAAAATCCATGAGAGGATCTCCGCCTTCAACTCCCACTCGTAGCTGACCACTGTCCGCTGGCTGAGGGCATCCGCAGTGACATTCAACTGGCCTGGGATGTGCACTGCAAGCAGCCAGACCACACGAAGCAGGGCCCACTACCAAATCTGGATGGACAGGTCCACGAGAGGGGGGGGAAGACTTTGTTCCCCCTTGCTTGTTTATGTAATACATTGATGCCACATTGTCCGTTCTTATGCAGACCACCTTGTTGACAATGAGAGGTCTGAACACCTTGAGCGCCAGGGAAAAAAAAAAAAAAAAAAAAAAAAAACACAAACAAATCGCCAGAAGCTCCAAATGATTTATGTGCAGGAGCTTGTCCTGAGGCGACCAGAGGTCCGAGACCTGAAGAAGATCTAACGTCGCACCCCACCCCAAAAGGGAGGAGTCTGTAGTGATCGTCACCATGGGGGCTGGGTCCTGGAACCCCGCGCCCGCTGACAGTTTGCTGAGAGATGTCCAGGTCCACTCATGGAATCCGGAATCATTATCCGCTTGGAATCCGGGTCCACAGCCTGAAGCCAGGAACTCCGAAGAGCCATCTGGTCCGTCTCATTTTGAGACAAGCAAGAGGAAGAGCCAGTACACACTAGGCCATGAGGCCCAGAAGCCTCTGGAACCACCAGGCCGACATGCTCTCCGACTGCGCAAACATCTGACACGTGGCCAACAGATCTGCCATTTTGTCCCCGGTCAGATACACTCGGCAGTTGATCGTGTTCCAACGAAAACCCAGGAAAGTCAGGTCCTGTGAGACCGTCACAGAGAATTTCCACCAGTTCACCGCCAGCCCAAGATGGAACAGGAGCTGAAGGAGAGACTGGAGGTTGTCCGCTGCTGCCAACGGACAAGGGCTGCATAGGAGCCAGTCGTCCAAATAGGGATACACATGGATACCCTGGAGACGAAGATAGGGCGCAATCACCGACATCTTCATGAAGACACGCGGCGCCAAACTGAGGCCAAAAGGAAGCACCCGAAACTGGAAGTGCTCCTCTCCCAAAGAGAAGCAGAGGTATCTCCTGTGTGGATTCCAAATCAGGATATATATGTACACATCCTGAAGATCCACCACGCTGAGCCAATCACCCATCTGCAAAGAGGAGCGAATCTGGCCGTGCATTATCTTGAATTTCTCTTGGGGTAGGAAAAGATTGAACTGGGAAAGGTCTAGGATGTTGTGCAGGCCAGCCTGGTTGGGGTTTGGGCACCGTAAACAGCCGGGAGTAGAAGCCCTCCCCCCTTGCTCCCCAAGGGGAACAGGTTCCACAGCTCTGGAGGTGCAGAAGTTTCTGAACCTCGGCCTTGAGGAAGGGTGAGCCCGACAGCTGAAAAGGAGGGTTGAGGTAGGGGGTAAAGGTAAGCGTAAGCCCGCTCGAGCAACTGACAAGAACCATCTGTCTTCTGTGATGGCCTGCCACGCCTCCCAATGAGATGCAATGCGTCCTCCCACCGGGGTCTTGTCCGAGCACGGAAAACCCTCATTTGGCAGGCGTATCGATGGCGGTGCCACCTGAACCTGCTGAGGAGCGGGGGAAGGGAATAGTTTCTTACCTGTAACTCCATTTCTCCAGCGTTGGCATCTTTCATGGATTCACATGCTTAGAATATTCCCCGTCGTCAGACTGGGACCCCTCGGTACACATATATAGCCTTTTCCAAAAGGAAAACGTCCGACACTTTTGTGTCCTATCTACGTCCTTTTAGGACCCGCCTACGCATGCTCCGTAGGCCGTCCCCGTATAAGAGGCCCGTCCCCGCGGTTCCCCTTCAGATTTCGGCCCCTCCAAAGTAGGAAGGGTTAAATTTATCCATTAAATACATTACATTCCGGGGAGGTTGGCGGGCGCATGTGAATCCATGAAAGATACCAATGCTGGGGAAATGGAGTTACAGGTAAGAAACTATTCCCTTCTCCAGCATTGGATCTTTCATGGATTCACATGCTTAGAATAGATTGTATAGCAGTAACACTTGAGACGGTGGTGAGAATGTAATGTACCCTCAACATACTACACAATGCATATGTACAGTAGGAATAAGTTACCTCATATAACCTTACCCACATAAAATAAACTCATTAAAAAGGTAGACAACAGATTCTCCACAGCGTGGAGCTTACCTTACTGAAACAGATGGCGCAGGACAGCTCTTCCCATCTGCACCTCGTCCGCATGCTGCCTGGCAAGGCAGTAGTGGCGGGTAAACGTGTGGGGCACTGACCATGCCGCAGCTTGGCATATGTCAGTCAACGGAATTCCTGCCCACAAAGCTGTTGAGGACATCGATCTTGTAGAATGGGCTCTAGGATGTCCTTGCAGTGGCCTTCCGGCCTTAGAGTGACAAAACGCAATCGTCGATGAGACCCATCGAGCCAATCCTTGTTTAGAGATTGCTTTTCCTCTCGTCGACGGACCATACGCGACGAGCAGTTGTCTAGTAGACCTGAATTCCTGTGTACGATGTAGGTAAAATTTCAGAGCCCTCTTAACGTCCAGGGTATGAAGAGCTTTTTCTGCTGCCGATGATGGTGTGGCGAAGAAAGTAGGGAGAACAATGGACGAGTGTTTGTGATACACTGTCGGAACTTTTGGGACGAACATAGGATTAGTTGCCAGGACTACTTTGTCCTTAAAGAATCTTAGGTATGGCGGGTCTACGACCAGCGCTTGCAGTTCCGAGATTCTTCTAGCTGATGTGATAGCAATCAAGAATGCCAACTTCCACGAAATGAATTTTATGTCAGACTTGGCCATAGGCTCAAAAGGCGGTTTCATTAAGCCTGCCAACACTTGTGTTGAGACTCCAAGTCGTGGGGGAAACGTTTTTCCGGGGCAAAAGCTCGAAATAAACCCCTCATGAAGTGTTTTACAAGTCTGTCGCTAAATAGAGGAGACGACTGCCTTTTCCTTGTGAACCTCGAGATGGCCGCCAGGTGCACCTTTATCGATGTGAAGGATAGTCCCCTCTCCGCTAAGAGGAGCAGGTAAGGTAGAACTTGTTCCGGCGTCACCGACAACCGTTGTAGGCCCTGTTGTCCCCTACAACATTCACAGAACCTCTGCCACTTATAGGAGTAGGATTTGTTTGTAGAAGGGGCTCTAGACGCTTGCAGAATTTTTTGACAATCCTCCGAAACGTCTAAAGCACCGAACTCCGAAAAGTCAGGAGCCAGGCTGTAAGGTTGAGACTGTCCGGGTCGTGATGCCACACCGTGCCTTTTTCCCGGGATAGTAGGTTCAGGGCTTTGGGAAACCCTATGGGATGTTCCAGCGACAAGTGAAGCAGGTCGGAGAACCACGGTTGCCTTGGCCAGTATGGTGTCACTAGAATTACCCGGCAATTGTATCTGCGTATCCACTGTATTGTCCTCCGTATGAGGGGGAACGGGGGGAAAAGCATAGAGGAACATGTCCGTCCATGGGAAGGAGAATGCCTCCCCCCTGGAGCCCTCTTGAGGCCATCTGTTTGCGAATTGCTCACATTTCTTGTCGTCTTTGGTCGCGAAGGCGTCCAGAGGGGGGTGACCCCATTTCTCGAACACTTTCATCAGGTGAACTGTGTCCATTTCCCACTCGTGTATCTGGGCCATGCTTCTGCTGAGGGAGTCTGCTTGGGAGTTCCTCACTCCTGGAAGGTGATGAGCCACGACGGAGATTTCGTGCTTTAATGCCCAATGCCATGTTTTCTGGGCTTCTATGGAAAGAGTTCTTGATCGCGTCCCTCCTTGTTTCCTCAGATAAAACATGGCCGTTGTATCGTCGGTCAGTATTCGTACTCGCGAGCCCTTGATGTGTGGTAGGAATGCCTTCAAGGCCCATCGTACTGCTCTGAGCTCTAACACGTTTATGTGTAGGAGTGACTCCGTTGGAGACCAGCGACCTTGCGTTTGGAGAGCACCCATGTGAGCTCCCCATCCAGTTAGGGACGCATCCGTGACTATGGTTCGCTGAAACTCCGGCTCCTGTAGGGGTACGCCGTTGTTCAGATTGGGTCCGAAGCAGCTTGTCGTCGTCGATGGTTATCTTGTCTGACCACGATCCTTGAGCCTGCGTCCATCGGTCCGCGAGGAATTCCTGGACTGGCCTCATGAATAGGCGACAGTTTTCCACCAGATGGATGCAGGATGCCATGGCCCCTAGGACCGAAACGTATTTGCTCACTGAGATCTTGGTGTTTCGCCGTAGTCGGCATGCTTGTTGATTGAGTCTTGAGGTTCTGTCGAGAGAAGGTTTCACTAGCCCTGACTGGGTCTCGAACTGTGCCCCCAGGAATACCAGCGATCTCGATGGCTGCAGAGAGGATTTTTCGAAGTTTATGGCGAATCCCAGCTGTTGTAGACGCTGCATGGCGGCTTGTAAACTTGTGTTGGTCGACGCTGGGGAGGATCCCCTTACCAGCCAGTCGTCGAGGTATGGGTATACATGGTGGCCTTGCTTCCTTAGCCAGGCCGCTACTGGAGCCAGGCATTTCGTGAACGTTCTGGGGGAGGTCTTGAGCCCAAAAGGAAGAACCGTGAATTGGTAGTGAGTCCGCCCGATTACAAATCTTAGGAATTTCCTGTGTTTCCGACACATTGGAATATGGAAATACACGTCCTGTAAATCCAGGGACGCTAGAAAATCCCCCTCTTGAACGGCGCGGATCACTTCCTGCAGAGTGAGCATCTTGAATTTTAGGCTCTTTAAAAACTTGTTGAGATCGCGTAAGTCTAAAATGGGACGCCATTTGCCGTTCGGCTTTTTTACAACGAAATATCTTGAGTAGACTCCTTGACCTCTCTGTGATGTTGGAACTAATTCTATCACGCCCTTTGCTAACATGAGGGTTACCTCTTGTTGCAGTATCTTCAGATGGGAATGAGCGGTGAACGCACGTGGAATTTGCAGAGGGCTGTGTTTGAATTGTAGAGAGTGTCCGTTTCTTATAGTATCCAGCACCCATTGATCCGTCGTTATTCGTTCCCATTCGTCGACATATGCTGAAACTCTTCCCCCCCCACTGCTGATCTTTATTTTGCTTGTCTCTCGACGACGGATATGATGGTCTTTTCCTGGAAGTCTGGAAGTTCCGGCGACGGTTTGTCGTTTGGGAGGCACGTCTGTATCCCTGGGAGGGGTAAGCTGATCTGCCAAAGGATCCGTCTCCAGATGCAGAGAATCTTGAATTACCTGAAGCCCCTCTAAAGGGACGAAAAGACTTGTAGTTTCTGCCACTCTGGAGGTCACCCAATGAACGTGCCGTGTCCGAGTCCTCTTTCATTCCCTTTAGGGCTTCGTCCACCTTCTCACCGAAAAGAAGGTCTCCCTCAAAGGGCATATCTAAAACTTTGTATTGTACTTCTGGCCTGAAGTAGGTACACTTAAGCCATGACTGTCGACGTAATACGACCCCATTATTGACTTGCTTGAAGCCTGACTCAGCGAGGTCCACCGCGATGTTTATTGCGTGATTTGAGGCTTCCTCACCTTCTCGGACGAGTAACATCGCTGCCTTCCTATGCTCTTCTGGAAGATGATCAAGCAACAGAGCTAGCCTGTGCCACATCTCCCTATCGTATCTGGCAACAATTGCCAGAGAGTTTGCGGCCTTTACTGTGGTCGCTCCTACGGATAGCACTTTTTTGCCAAAGGCATCTTGGCGTCTCGCTTCGTTCTCAGGAGGCGTCGTGCACTTGTGCTGGGCCTTCGCCTTCCTCGCCGCTGCCGCCGACACCGAGTCTGGCGTTGGTTGGGAGGATAAAAACTTGGGGGTAGACTCTGGAGCCTTAAACTTCTTTTCCAGGCGTCCTTTCACTGCCGGCTCTGAAAACGGGTGACGCATTGTCTGCAACCCCTCCTTCCATACATGGTCTAGTATTGGTATCGAGAACACAGACCTCCTTCTCTTAACCATGTGGTCGAACAAAAAACAGTCCTTTTTCTGTTCTTCCTGGGACAAACCAAATTCTTTGCATGCCTTCTCCATCATAGAATGGAATGACGCAATGTCGTCCGGAGGGGACGGGTGAGCTGGGCTTCTAGGGGTTTCCAACTCCACCTCGGACTCCCAGGTTGGATCCCTGGAGGGGGATGATGAGATATCCGACATGGCTCCCCTGTCAGACTCCGAATCTGGCAGCTCACCTTCCTCTTGTGCCAGTGCTGAGATTGGCGTGCGTAGGGGCGTCGGTTGACGGGACGGGCCCGGCTCGTCGACGGGTGACTGTGGCAGGTTTGCCTGAGGTAGTCTCTGGTCCAACGACTAACGACTGAAGCGTGGACAGAATTTCCAACGACAAAACAGATTGAGGAGAGGGGCAGATACCGGTATAACGGATCCCCTCGTCGACGACTTGTCAGCCACTCGTAGCCCTAGGTCTGCTGGGCCAGCTATTCTCTCATTCTCGTCCTCCGAGGACAGCAACACAGCCTGTTCCTGTAGTAAAGTATCCGGGGGGATCGGATCAAAAACTTCAGGCCTCCAGGCCTCCTGTAGAACCCCCGTCGACGAGGCCATCGTCGACGTTGTTGTGACGGTGGATGCCACCTGCGTAAGTGGCAGGGTGGGGGCCGATGACTGGGCTGCCGTCGACGACGGTGACTTAGGAGGTGGTTTTGGCGGTCCCGCCTTTTCCACACTTGGCTTGCTTTTACTCGACTCGTGGTCGATCTACGATGATCGCCCGAGGAGGATTTCTTTTCCTTTTCATGCTTTTTTGATGAAGATGATTTCTTTGACGAGGAGTCTAGTTGAGTGACTTCCAGACGATTCTTTTTCCGTCGGTCGAGATTTCTTCGCCAGTGGTTCCGACGAGGTAGCGCGGCGTGATGTTTTCGCCGATTGTGTGGAGCCTACCTCCGAAGGGGGGTATGCCCCCGCTCCATCATTCAGCCATGCCACCAGTCGTCGACTGCGGTCTTTGAGGGTTTTTTGAGAAAACCCTTTGCATATTTCGCAGTTATCCGCTGAATGAGGGTGGAGGCAATATATACAATCCATATGTCCGTCCCCCTCGTAAACTTTTTTCAAGCCGCACGTCGCGCATGGGCGGAACAGCGCTTTTCCTGACACGGAGGACATTTTCTGTACTCAAATTCCAGTAATGCAACCTTGTACAAGATAGTAAGACAACGCGAGGAGATCCCACTACTTTGGAGACGGTTGAAATCTGAAGGGGAACCGCGGGGGCGGGCCTCTTATACGGGGACGGCCTACGGAGCATGCGTAGGCGGGTCCTAAAAGGACGTAGATAGGACACAAAAGTGTCGGAAGTTTTCCTATTGGAAAAGGCTATATGTGTACCGAGGGGACCCAGTGTGACGACGGGGGAATATTCTAAGCATGTGAATCCATGAAAGATCCAATGCTGGAGAAATACCACGTACGCTGTTGTCTACAGCGGTTATTCCCCACAGGAGTATCCACTCTGCGAGATTTGCGGTCGAGGAAGCCCCTAAAACCAGAGGAAGGTCGACCTTGCGACAACGGCCTTTGAGACTTGAAGGGAGCTTTAACCAGAAAAGACAATGATTTAGCCGTCTGAGTGCTACCTTTGGTTTTGGTGAGCTCTACATCAGTAGAAGAGTGAAAAAGCTCCTTATCAAAAGGAAGGTCCAGAACCTTGTCTTGCACCTCCTTCGAGAACTTAGTGGCATGCAGCCACGCTTGCCGCGAGGTATCAACCCCAAGCATCAGACCCCGAGCCGAGGTGTCTACGTGATGAGCCGCCGCCTCCAGATCATCCTGGGCCAAGACCCTGGCATCGGAAAGGCCTCCACTGAAATCCTCCAACTTCTCGACCGGAATGTGCTCCTCAAATTCCAACAGACCTCTCCACATCCGCATGTTAGCTCCCGCCAAAATCAATTCTGCATTGGCCTGCCTGAGCTGTAAGGCCGAATTGGCATAGATTTTCGCCCTAAGGAGTCCAGGAGCTTGTCCTCCTTTCCCAGGACCTGAGTAGCCGTCGCAGTGGAGGATTCTGCAGGCCTGGATTGCAACATAGCTGCAGCCACCACTGTGGAGGAGGGAGGCGGACAAGACAAGGCCACTTCTTCCGAAAAATGCAGCCTGTACCTCGCGTCAATCTTTTTATTGACAAAAAGTCCAGAGTGTGGCTTTTCCCAACTCTTCGGACCTTGGCCAGAACGTCCTTCTGCAAGAACAGGCCGGTACGCTCCAAAGGAGATAAGGTGAACGCCCCAGAAAGCACGCCCTCCTGCGGAGCAGGTGCCTCAGGCACCGGAACATCCAAGAAACATGTCCAGCACCCGGTCATGGAAAGCTGATAGAGCGGGGAAGGTCCTTGTTGTCCCGATTGCCTTGAGGGTCAGGATCCTGCTGAGCCGTGTCAGGCACTGCCTTGTCCACTGGGGACAATGGTGGCACAGGCGGAAGCGCAGGGGGAGGCACCACGGGCAAGGGAGGCACCGTCGGGACAGGTGGAGCCAGAGGCGCGGGTGGACATATCTCCTTGAAAAGCCCTTTGAAATATTTCCTCATGGGGTCGGTGCGCATAAGCGCTTGAAATTTACCGAAAAAAGCATCCTCAGGAGATTGTTTCGGAACCTGAGGAGGCCTCTCATGAGGTGGACAAATCCAGGGACGTAACGGGGAAGGGTGCCACACCGACAAATCCACATAAATCAAGTGAGCCGCCCCCGCAGGCAACGAACCATTGTGCGGAAGAGGCATCCAGCCGTTCCAATCATAAACCGGCTGGTAAGGATGCGCACAAGGGACCTTCGTTTCACCCGAAGGGCCGAACCCTACACCAGGGGCCGATGACGTAGTTGTAGGGGGTAGTACCTAAAATGGCCACCGTGGTCGTGGCAGTAACAGCCGCCATTTTGTCCTCATCTGAGGATAACTCCAGCACGTGAGGAAGTGAGGCAGCGGTCCCCGTCGATGGGTCAGGGGTCTTAATTTTAGCCTTAACGTAAGGAACCTCGGCAGAGCTGGTACTATGAGGCCTGGAATGTTTCTGCGACATACCAACCGCCAACTGAGCCTTCGAAGGAAGGGCCTCGGCACTGCCGGTAAAAGAAGAAACTTTCTTCTTTGCCCCCTTAACAGATCTGGCGTCACCACAAGAGCGGGAACGGTGCGCTTTCACCGACAGGGCCTTGCCCGGCCCCTCAGAACTGTTGGTATCCTTAGCCTCTTTACAAGGGACCTCTGACCTAGGCCCGGTAGAAGCCTTATCAACATGGGCCTTGAACATCCATTCGGTAACCTCAAGCCCAGCCAAGACCTTGGGGCGCACCCCGGTTTTGTTTTTGAGGGAAGCTGAAAGAGTGGCCTCAGAGCAGGCTCCGGTACCCCACGACTCGGTAGAACTGGGTCTACAAACAGCCCCCACAGGAGGGGCCTCGGAGCGTACTCCGGTGGACACAGGCCCCTTACGGAGACCCTCGGACAAAACTCTGGTAGAATTATTAGGCCCGACAGGCACCTCAGGGCGAACCCCGGTAACAGAGTGATCAACACCCTTCCCGACTCGAGGAACCCGGGAAGGTATCCCCCCCCCGGCCGGGGTGCTCTGAAAAGTAAAGAACTTAGGTGTTTTTTCTTCTCGTCGATGAACGCCTGAAAATGCATAGGAGGAGTCCGCCGGAACACCTCCTCCCACTGCTCCAACCGACATTGAAGTGCCCAGACCGAAAGGGAGTCACAATAAAAACAGGAGTCCCAACGGTGTTCCGGACCCAAACTCTAAACAAAGAGGATGCGGATTCGCCCTCGCGAAGCGACAGTGACACGATGAACAGTCTGGAAAATCTAGTTTAAAAGACAGACTAGTAAACTAACGCTAGCGAGGGCCAGAGGGAAAAAGGGAAGAAAGTCTTCCGAGGATGCAAGTGCGTCTGGCCCCGATCGTGCAGAGAAAAGGACTGATGGGCGATGCGGAGCCAAGGTGGGTGGGGTTACAGCTGCGTGCCGGGCCCCGCGCAGGAAAGAGGGGGCGGTGGGACACATTTTTGAAAAAAAATTGGATGCTTTTTACAAAGTGCTCCGGTCCCGTCCCACAGGACGGAGAGATGTCCCATAAGTATGGAGGAAAGGGGGCGGGACGTAGGAGTATTCTCATTTCTGTGCCAATTCACTTCTACCTTAGAGACCCCCAGCTCTTTTTGCATTGACTTTCCGAATTAATTTTTATCCTGGAGGGAGACCTTTGTCTCACTCCTTCAAGTATTTACCTGACTTGGACTCAGTTTCTTTTGGTTTTGGAGTCTGACAAACTCCATAGGCATCTTTCGTATTGTGACAGCACCCTCCATGCGGTGTCACAAGTCCTTTGGATTTCTCTTAAAGGTTTAAATACCTTCTCTTGGATAAACTACTGTTTCCAAGAGTAGTAGTAAAAGTGAAATTGACTTTACTTACCTTTTCCCTTTGCAGACCCAGTACACCATCTTATGTGGAGCGCTGGGGCGTTACTTAGTATCCCCTTCGTCTACTTTCTCATGTAACAATTTTGTTACCCTCACTACAATTAATGGCTGGTGGCAGTGGTTTAATTTTCCCACCATTGTGCCTTTTTACCGCAGGCTGCATCCTCAGCTGTAGTACTGCACTCTTGGGTGCCCATTTTGTCAAAATGGCCCAGATCTTTTTTTGCCATCGATTGTGAGGTCTGTTTTACGCGTCAAACCAGGTTTGGTCCATTTGCTTGGTTTGTCTTTGACGGGATACACTGGTGAAGCCCGCCTCTGGCTCAAGCGTGTCTAGCAGGGCAGGAAGCAAGAGTGGTTCCCGAAACTCTGTGCTTAGTCTCCTTGGTTACAGTAATGCACCCAAAGGTGACTGGCCGGCTGGCTGTCCTTGGAGGGCAGCCACACTGCTGTGTGACAGCTAGGCTGCGAATGAAAGGGAGAAACCTGCATAAAAGGAGGTCTTTTGCAAGGAAGGCAGAGTCGACCACTGGACAAAGGAACTGAAGAAGGAACCTGGACGAGAAGCTTGCTGACCCTCCTGGACTATTTGCCCAGTGAAGCCCTGCTGCAGTGCTGAAGCTCCAATTTTCGTATTGACTAGAGAAGCCCAGAACAGACTACTTTACTTGGGTTGATGGGACCAACTGACCCCAAGACAAACTTGACTGGAATCCCTCTCCCTGCTGGCTGTACTTCTTTGCTGCTGCTCGAACCGAGTGCCAGGGGACAGGAACAAGTGCATCGTCTTTAAGCCCGACCCGTGCTCCAGGACGATCCTAAGGACTTCATCGAAGCAGGACAACCCAAGCCCGAGCCACCTGAACAGAGTGCTGGACCCCAGAAGCAAGGGAAGCCCACAAGGTGCCCAAGAACCGCTGTGGTGCTATTGACCGGTAGCTGAAACCGCGCTTGAAGTGCCGCTGATCTGGAGTGAGCCCATTGCTGCTGCCCACCTTCAAACCAGAAACCTTCGTAGTGCAGGAGTTCCTAGCCATCCTCCTCTTGTCCCCACGACTGGGGCACAGGAACACAGGATCTGCAGGACTACAACAGGACCAGAAGCCATCTGGACCCTTTTCTTCAGACCTAAGGTACTGTCTAACTAGGGGTACTTACCCTAGTGTGTGTA
This sequence comes from Ambystoma mexicanum, assembly GCF_040938575.1. NCBI lineage: Eukaryota > Metazoa > Chordata > Amphibia > Caudata > Ambystomatidae > Ambystoma > Ambystoma mexicanum. The sequence goes on from NC_090939.1 coordinate 495,115,766, forward strand.
GCTTTTTTTCTGCTCTCACTGGAGACTTGCATTTGCTGCCCTTTGCAGAGATGCTTGCTTCTTTGCTTTTCACAAGCCTCAGCTTGTGGCCCATCAGTGATTCTTTTCAACAAACTATATAACATGAAGGGCCTGAGCTCCACTAGATTTTGCTCAATTGACATTGGCTGTCCTGGCTCCCTGCAAACTAATTTTACCCTCCGTTTATTGCCCCTCCCAAAAAGTCATACTTAAGTTACTTGTAGAGCTGGGAAAGTGTTAACCTATACTTCATTGGGAGATTGTAAAGTACTTACCTGTTCAGAGAACTTGTTAATCTTGGTTTCCTTCACTAACCTTTTACTTTAGCCATTACCTCCAGCATTGCATCGAGTGTTAGTGATCTATCAATGTCCAGATTGCTCTAGCTATTGAAGTCACCTTGGGGTGTAGCAGTGTGTGTGTGACATCCCAAAAGGGCATCTACTTAACTGAAGGAGTATATTTTTGAAGTGTATTTTATTGTTGCATATTCCCCTTTCTAAATAAGGCTTATTTTAAAACGGACTGTTAATTTTTTTTTTTTTAAATTTGTTTTTATTGACAATATACACAACAGGGTGGGCCAACTGGCCCATCCCATCAACAATAAATGCAAAAGAAATCACATTGTCAGGAACATTTTCTGATTAACTACCGACCCCTATTCCCCCCTCCCGGTCCCTCCCCCCAAACAATTGTCACGCCAGCTTTGGGGAAGATGCAACTACATTAAGCATAGGGAAGAACACTTGCATAGCACTCGACAGATAAAAGTGATCCTTGAGACAGTGGGGTAAGACCATGAGGCGATTGGGCCAGGGCAAGACCAACCCTCTGAGGAGTGTGGGGACCCGCGCCTTGCAACCAATATTTTACACATTTGTTCAATCGCCCCTCTACAATCGCATAGTAATACAGTCATCATGCAGCAGCACTGCTGTCCATTCTTGGACAAAATCAGACATGGTATCGTTTGCTATTGCCGAGAGTTTTTCGTAGCTGAAAATCACCCTGAGCTTGCAGAGCCATTCCTCTTTGGAGGGGGCCAGGACACTCTTCCATTTTTGCGCAAGCGCCAATCTCCCTGCCCGCAGCATGGCGCAGATGACCTTGGGGAAGGCATTCACCTCTGACTCAGGCATGGGGGAGCCCAGTAGGATTTCCAGCGGGTGCAGCGATGGACCATAACCCTCGACATCCTTGATCCAGCTAAGAAGCTCCGTCCAGTATACCTGTATGGACGGGCAGCTCCACCACATATGAAACCAGGTTCCCCCGTTGGTGACATCCTCTGGGGCAGAGGGGGGAAACATCCCGGTACATTCTAGACAACTGAGCCGGGGGGGCGGTGCCATGAATGAAGGATTTTAAAGCTATGTTCCATAGCTGCTGTGTATAGGGAGCCCGTGAAGATGCACTTGAAAACCGCCCTCCAGGTGTGATCATCTATTGACATTCCCATCCTCTCTTCCCATATGCGCTTAAAGGGTTGTCTGCCTTCTAGGTCCGCTGTAATCAGCACACTATAGAGCTTAGATAGCGAACCTTTGCGGGATCTACTTTTGGCCAGAATAAGTTCAAATGGGGTGAGGGGGCGACTAAGCTGCTCGGACCACCTTGGTTGGGTGAGTATCCCTTTCAGACGCAGGAATTCAAAAATCGTGGGGGGCCTATCCACCAGAGCCTCTGTCAAACTGTCGTATTCAATAAAGCTCTCCTCTTGTGTAAGCTGGAAGACTCTTTCCAGTCCCATGTCAGACCATGCCTGAGTGTCCCGAAAGCCCCTCATGTCCAGATCGATGGGCGGGCCCCAGAGTGATGACAGAGGAGAAGGCCATGTAGATATCAAATTGTTGGCTTTGCTGGGTTTCCACAGCGTCCACAGGACTGCTAAGGTAGGATGTGTCTTGAGTTGTGGGGGGATTGACCTGGGGAGGCCCAGAGATAGTCCCTGACCTTCCTCGGATGTGCGTGGGTGTCTTCTACATACGTCCAGAATGTACGCATATCGTCCCGCATGTGCTCCAACATCACCCGGAGCTGAGCTGCTTTATAGTAAAGCCGAAAATCGGGGAGTCCAAAGCCAACATGGGATTTAGGGAGGGTCAGAGTGGAAGTTTTAACCCTGGGCCTTTTGCCATTCCAAATGAAGTGGAGGACTCGGGACTGGAGCGCCTCGAAAAAGGCCTCAGGTATCACGACGGGGAGAGCTGAGAAGAGATAGAGAAGGCGAGGTAGAACATTCATCTTAACCGAAACCATGCGTCCAAGCAAGGAAAGCGTGAGGGGGGCCCATCTTTTGAGATCGCTACTGACCCGGGCAAGGATTGCAGGGAAATTCCATTGGTATAGTTGCGACAGGTCTCTGGGGATGATGGTGCCCAGATATCTTGTGGATTCTCGTTCGATTCTAACCCCCTGAATGTCGATTTTATTCTCAATATCTTGTTCCCCTGGGCCCATTGGCATGATGCTTGATTTGGATGTGTTTATTCTCAGCCCCGAAAAGGAGCCAAAAAAGTGTATGCGATCAAACAGCCTCGGTAGGGATTTTGGAATGCTGGTCAGGTAGCCTAGTATATCATCTGCGAATAGGGAGAGCTTAAACTCGCACTCACCGCATCGTATACCCATAATTTCCGGGTCGTTCCTAACCGCTATAGCCAGGGGTTCCATGGCAAGGGCATATGGGAGAGGTGAAAGGGGACAACCTTCCCGGGTGCCTCGGGAAAGGGAAAAGGGCTCAGATGTACCCCCATTAACTAATACTCTCGCCGAGGGCGAGTTGTATAGTGCTGCGACCCACCTGCAAAAGTTAACTCCCAATCCCATTTTCCTAAGAACCTTGATCATGTAAGGCCATTCGACCCGGTCGAAGGCTTTCTCCGAGTCGAGTGAAAGGAGGTACCCCTCCACTCCCTGCTTGGTTGCCTCATGCATAAGGTCGAGGGTTTTTCTGATGTTATCTGACCCCTGGCGCCCCGGGATAAAGCCCACTTGATCTCCATGAACCAGGGTAGGGAGGAAATTTGCCAATCTGTTTGCCAGAAGTTTCGCCAGTATTTTGACGTCGGTGTTTAGAAGCGATATGGGGCGATATGACTGGCATAAGGTTGGGTCCTTACCCTCTTTAGGTAAGACCACTATTAGGGCTGACATCATTGTGGGTGGGAGGGACCCTTGGCTAAGTGCACTGTTGAACAGCTTGGCCAGAAAGGGGGCGAGTGTGGATCTATAGGTCTTATAGAATTTGACTGAGAAGCCGTCGTCCCCCGGGGCCGTACCACTTTTTAAGGAGGAGATAGTGTCGATTACTTCTTCCGGGGAAATGGGGATTTCCAGAGTGTCTGCTTTGTCTGGTAGCAGGCCCGGGACAGGGAGGGAATCCAGGAACCTATCAACGTCTATCCCATCCCCCTTGTATTCTGAGCGGTATAATTTTTCATAATATAGCCTGAATTGTTCCGCTATCTTGGAGTCCCTTGCAGTCGAGTTACCGTCCGCAGAGCGGATTGAATTCACTCTTCTGCTGTTCCTAAGTTCGCGAAGTCTCCAGGCCAGTATCTTGTCGGCCTTTTCCCCTTTTTCCATATATTTTTGTTTCAGAAAAGAGCTTCCTTTCCATTTGCCCTACTTGAAGGTGAGCCAGTCTAGTGCGCAGCTTCTGCAATTCCTCCCACTGCCCGGGGAACATCTGTGTTTTCAGCTTACCACCCGGTTGTATGGCCCCTATCTTGGATTTCAGATCTTTCTCTTCCCGGTCCCTCTCCCTTTTTTTCCCTGCCCCTATGCCAATCAGGGTACCTCTAATAGTTGCCTTAAACGCCTCCCATACTCCCATAGTGCCTACCTCCCCGTTGTCGTTCAGGGAGAAATAATCTTCTATGGCTGTCAGAAGAGTTTGGCGCGTCTCCTTGTCATGTAGAAGGAGGTTGTTACAACTCCAGCGGGAGCTGGCTGCAGGAGTAGGGGGGAGGCCAATCCTAATCTTAACCATGTCATGGTCCGTCCAGGGGACGGTTTCCACCCCCGCGCTGGAGACCTCTCCTTGCATAGTTGAGTCTACCAGAATGTAGTCTATACGCGAGAATCATGAGGCTTAGAGTAAAAAGTGTAGTCGGGGTTCAGACCTTTCTTGGGTATACTCGTGTCACACAATCCCAATTCCCCATTCACTTCCTGGAAGGTTGATGCCAATTTTTTGTGGAGACGGATGTTGGGGCAAGGGTTCACAGATTTTCCATCCTTCTCGGGACACAGCACCATATTAAAGTCCCCTCCCACCAGGAGGGTACCCTCCGCGAATGCCATTATTGTCCCCTTCATGCTTTCCCAGAAGACGTCCTGCGACTCATTTGGGGCGTATATGCAGACCAAGGTGAACAAACGTCCCTGCACATCCCCTTTTACCATGAGATACCGACCCTCCGGGTCAGTCTGTGCCACCTTGAACCCAAAGTGAGCCCCGGGGGACACCAGCAGAGCTACTCCCCTCTTCTTGGACTGGGTAGAGGCTGAGAATACCTGATCTATGTTCTTAGCCTTGAGCTTGGGCTCCTTCCCCCGAACCCAGTGGGTCTCTTGCACAAAGAGGAACTGTAGTTTCATCCTCGTAAATTCCCGCATGATCAGCGACCTCTTGGTGGGTGAGTTGAGCCCCCGAACATTTAGAGACCCCACTGACAAGGATTGGAGGGAGTCATCCATTAGGACGCGTTTTGAAGCACATAACTCCAATTTCAAGGATGCAAGTGACGTTACTCCCTAGATGTTTCAGCACCTCGCAGGGGGCTAGTAACAACCCCCAGGGTGTGATCAAATCCCCAAACTTTGGCGTAACACAACAAATCCCCCAACAACCCAACTTCCCCTCTTCTCCCCCCCCCACCCCCTCCCCCCAGATCGCCTGGTTGTGTTGAGGCATCGTCCCAAGGACACACAACCGGCCAACCATGTCTCCCCCCTCCGGACTCGTTACCTCATTATAAACACCCAATCGAGACCCCCCCCTCTTCGGGATGAATGCAAGAATGTAAAATATAGCAACATCCCCCCCTTTGCATCGTCAAGTGGATAAAATTTTCATCGGATTCCAGTAGTTTGATTCAGCCGTTCTGAGGGTCCGGCGACGCTGGTGCCACTCTCCTGAATTTCCTTTGGCCTCGTACTCTGCGCCTCTCCTTTGGAGCGTTGTTCTTTTTTGGGCCCATCGGGGTGCGCTCCCGATCGCGGTCTCCCGGTTCCAGACCCGAACTATCTAGGAGTTCGCCCGTCACTCTTTCGATGTCATCTTCGGTGATCAGGGTATACTTATATCCCTCGAACTCGAAAGAAAGTGAAAAAGGATACCCCCACCTGTATCGGACTCCCTTGGCTTGGAGCATTTTCGTCAGAGGGGAACACAGGCGGCGTCTTGCCAGAGTGAAGGCCGACAAATCCTGGTATACCGAAATCCGGGCCCCCTCCCATTCCACCGGGCCCTTCTTGCGAGCCAGTTCGAGGATCCTGCTTTTCTCAGAGAAGTAGTGGAAGCGGACTAGGACGGATCTGGGGCCTCTGGAGGCTGCCCCTGCTCTATGGGCCCTGTTAATAGTGGGTTCGTTAGTATTAGCTCCGTCGAAAAGGACTCTCACCACCGCGTTGACTGCCTTGACAATGTCTGCCTGAGTTTCACCATCTTGTTCCGGGAAGCCTAGGAAACGTAGGTTGCAGCGCCTTTCCCTGTTTTCCAAATCATCCATTTTTAATGAGCATTTCTCTTCTCTTCTCTCAAGCTCCGACAGGCGCATGTCAAATTGTGTCTCGAAAATGTCACTCAAGGTTGTATTGTTCTCCAGTGCCTGCACCCTGTCTTCTATATTGTCCACCTTTTTGTCTAGGGTGTCCAGCCTAAGGGTGATATCTGCGCGGAATCCTCTAATTTCATCCAGCAGGGCCGCCATACCCCTGGAGACCGAGTTTGCATCTGTCGCTTCTTGTTGCGTTTGGGCGGCCATTTCAGGGGCTGTAGGGGGCTCAAGGGACGGGCGCCGAAACCTCTGCAGTGTTTCCCTCCAGGTCATAGGCCTTCCCTGGGCGCTCTTGCTCCCCGGTGTCTGCCACCGAGTGATTGTGGCCAACGGGGCCTGCTCGTCCCCTTTGCGTCCTGGAGGGAGCGGGGGCCCCTGGTAGCTATGCGGCCGAGGGTGGGGACACGGTTGTGGGGGGGCTGGAGCCCCAGGCAATTCCCCTGTCGTGGGCGGGGGTTTCCCTTTCTCCGATTTTCCCCGCTTTTTTATCCCCGTAGTTGGGGGCCGTGAACTGTTGTGTTTTTGCAGTCTGTCCTTTTGCGGCGTTTGCGGGGGGTAGGTGCCCTCGATTGAGCCCCGTGCCCCTCTCAGGCTCAGGGTGCTTCCGGGGCTTGTGTGGGCTTTCCCTGGCTTCTCTCCTCCTTCCCCCTTTTGGGTTTGGTTTCCCCCGGTGGGTGCCCAGCCCCGGGGTGGGTCTCCTTACCTCGGGGGGGCCACTCCCCCGCCGCTCGTGGGGTGCTGTTCCGTTGCCGTCTCCCCACTGGGGGGGTTCCTTGACCTGTTGCGGTGCCTCCTTCTCCCGCTCCTTGGTCCACCTCCTGGGCCGTTTCGCCGTCACAAACGGCCGTCTGGTCGAGGCAGGAGCCCTCGGCCTCGGTCGCCTGGGCCTTTGGAAGTCTTCTCTGGGCCCGGGCTCAACGCTGCTTTCCGTGGAGCCGCAGGGCCGCAGGGGCCTCGCGCCCTCGAAGTTCGCTGGCTCCGAGCTCCGGCTCTGTTCCACACTCGGATTTCAAATTTGGGCCGGGGGTGCCCGGCACCTGCACACAGGGGAGGGGGGGGGGGGGGGTGAGTCGCTGTCTCGCTCCGGGGGTGTCGGGGGGGCTCAGGTCCCTCGATCAGCGCCCTGTTGGGGAGACGAGCGGAGATGCTTCAACACATCTCAGCGCCCCCTGGTGGATCGGCGGACTGTTAAATTTTATGTTGCACTTCTACAGCTCACATTAACCTCTTTATTTTAAAATGTTATTGGCATTTATGTATTTGTTTTAAGTCAATGAATTACAGAGCATCCAGGTTTACACAACTCCAATTTACCAGTTACCAACAAACAAAACCAACCAACAATAACTGTCATTGCGATTCTTTTAGCTTAGTTGGACCCAATCCAAAGAGGGTGCATCATAAGGGAGTAGTTGCTTACCTGTAACTCCATTTCTCCAGCATTGGCATCTTTCATGGATTGACATGCTGTGAATATTACCAGTCGTCAGGCTGGGAACCTCGGTCATTTTAACTTAGCGTTTTCCTATGGAAAACTTCGACACTTCAGTGTCTTATCAACGTCCCTTTTGGGTGCTTTAGCCACCAATAGGGCGTACGGTATAAGTAGCCCCACCCCAGCGGCTTCCCTTCAGATTTTAACCTCCAAAGTAGAGACAACCTCAACCAGGTTTGCTTGCAGGGGCGGCCGGTGGGCGCATGTGAATCCATGAAAGATGCCAATGCTGGAGAAATGGAGTTAAAGGTAAGAAACTACTCCCTTCTCATGCTGTGAATCCATTACATAGCAGTAGCCATCATGCATATCATAGTGTAAATGCAAACCAACATAGAACCAGAATCACATACATGAACAAAGAAACCCATCCAGTGATCAAGTTCAAATACCCCGAAGCTGCGGAGCTTACCTTATTGAAACAGGCATTGCAGGACTGCCGGTCCCACCTGCACATCCTCATGAGGCTGCTGCTCCAGACAGTAATGTAGAGTAAAGGTATGCAGCACTGCCCAGGAGGCCGCCTGGCAAATGTCCACCAGCGGAATCCCTGACCATAATGGCAACAAAGCCGTAGACCTCGTCAAGTGTGCCCTCGGATTCCTCTTCAGAGGAATCCCAGCTTTAGTGTGGCAGAATGAGATAGCAGATGACACCCAACGAGAAAGTCTTTGCTTGGAGATTGCCCGTCCCTTGATGGGTGGTCCATAAGCCACAAACAGCTGTTTAGAAAGTCTGAACCGAGTATGATTCAAATAAAACTTCAACACCCTCTTCACATCCAGCAGGCGTGGAGGCTGAAGCAAAGAACAAGGGCAACACAATAGAAGAGTTTATGAAATGTTGGTACTTTTGTGATAAAGTGCCGATTAGTAGCCAACACCATCTTGTCCTTGAAGAACCTCAAGTATGGAGGGTCCACAACCAAAGCCTGCAACTCGGACATCCTTCTGGCCGAAGTAATGGCCACCAGAAAAGCCACCTTCCAAGACAAAAACTGCAAACGAGTAGACGACATCGGTTCAAACGGCGGTCTCATCAGACCTCACAGAACCACATTAAGGCTCCACACTGGCGGAAACTTCTTGACAGGAGGAAGAGTACGAAACAACCCCTTCAAGAACTGCTTGATGAGACCATCACTAAACAGAGGCGCTGCATGCCACTTCCAAGTAAATCTAGAAATTGCTGCCAAGTGTACCTTTATGGAGGATAACGCCAGTCCCTTTTCCACCAACTGCAACAAGTAGGGAAGAACTTGCTCCGGTGAAATGTTCAAAGGGTCCACCCCAGGCGGGCCCTTACACCACACAAAATCTTTTCCATTTACATGTATAGGAGACATTCATGGACAGAGCCCTTTCCGCCTCCAAAATGCGCAGTCACTGGAAAGCTTTAGCAGGCCAAACTCAGAGAAGTTAGGAGCCAAGCCGTCAGGCAGAGAGATCCCGGATCGTGGTGCCAGACAGCGCCCTCGTCCCGAGACAGAAGGTCCGGCCTCACTTCCAACCAAATCGGCTCCGCTACAGATAGATGGAGATCCGAGAACTAGGGCTGCCTGGCCCAGAACAGAGCCACCAGAATCACACGGCATGCCTATCTCCGAATCCACTGGAGGGTCCGTCGAATGAGCGGAAACAGGAAATGCATAAGAGAACCGGCCTGTCCACAGGAACGCATCCCTAGAGACTCGGGGTGAGCCCACCTGCTGGCAAACTCCTTGCACTGTTTGTTCTCCCTTGTTGCGAAGAGATCCAACTGAGGACGGCCCCATTTCTGGAAGATCATGGACACCTGTTGCTCCTTCAGCTGCCATTCGTGGAGCTGGCCTACATCCCTGTTGAGCCCGTCTGCTTGCACTTTTAACACTCCCAGCTGATGACATGCCACAATGCCAATGTTGTGCAACAGAGCCCAATGCCAAAGTTCTTGTGCTTCTTTTGACAGCAACCTGTAATGCATGCCCCCCCCTGCTTCCTGAGATAAAACAGCGTGGTGGTATTGCCCGTCAACACCCTCAACACTGCTCTCAACTCAAGCACATTGATGTGGCACCGCGACTCCACCAGAGACCACAGGCCATGAACCTGCAAGCCCTCAAGATGCACCCCCCCCCATCCTGTCTGAGAGGCATCTGCTACAATTGTAAATTGGGACTCCGGTTCCAGCAAAGGCATGTCCCAAACCAGATCGCCTAAGCACTGCCACCATCGAAGAGCTTCCACCAGACCGCTGATTACCATCTTGTCGGACCAAGAGCCGTGACTGAGCCCACTCGTTGGTGAGTAACTCCTGCACCGGCCTCATGAAGAGAGTTTTTCAACAGCTGGATGCAGGACGCCATGGCCCCCAGCAGTGACATGCAGGTCTGGACAGACACCCTTGTACCGATCTTCCACTCTGCCACCCTTTGCCGGAGCTTCAGAACCCCATCGCCCGAGGGCTTCACAAGTCCCAGATGAGTCTGAAACTCTACCCCCCAGAAACACGACAGAAAGGACTTCTCGAAGTTCACGGCGAAGCCCAGCTATTGCAACAGCTGCATGGTAGCGCCGAGACTTCCCTGCACCTCCCCCAGAGACAAACCGCGTACCAGCCAGTCGTCCAGGTATGGGTAGACGTGATGACCCTCCAGTCGGAGCCACACCGCAGAACATTTTGTAAACGTCCTGGGAGACTAAACCGAATGGGAGCACCCGGACCTGGTAATCTACGACAAACCGCAGAAACGCAGTGCCTTCTACGCATGGCAATGTGGAAATATGCATCCTGCAAATCCAACCAGGCCAGAAACTTGTCCGGCTGTACAGACCAAATGACTTCCTGAAGCGTGAGCATCTTAAACTTCAGGCGTTAGAGAGTCTTGTTTTCAACGCCTGAAGATCCAGAACGGGTCGCCACTTGCCATTGGGATTCATCACCACAAAGTAACGGGAATAAACCACTTGGCCTTTCTCAGCTACCGCAACCAATTCTATAGCCCCTTTATGTAGCATAAGTACAACCTCCTGCCACAGGATGTGAAGGTGAGGTTGCACGGAATACACTGGCTGGAGGAATGGGAAACGGGGAACACTAACTCTAGCGAGTGGCCCAGACGCACTGTGTCCAATACCCAACGGTCCGACGTAATCTTGCACCACTCGTCCACGTGCAGCGCTACCCTGCCCCCCAGCAGATTTCCCTGAAGACAGTCATTGCTGTGGCTTAGCCCGTCTCCTCTTGGAGGAGGCCTGGGCACCTTTACATGGAGAATTGTGGGGGTGCACAGCAAGGTACATAAACTAAAAAGCATGAAATAGCTAGAGTAGTAATAGAATTCACATATAATTTTAGGTGCAGGCGGGCTGTCGTCACAAGACCACTTGGGACAGAAAATTAGTATACAACCTGAACTGCATATTGCTAAGCAGTAAGCCCAAATGCACTCCTAAAGAACCTCAGTTCAAAACCTCTATTTCTGTCACATTGGCAAAAGTTACTTACCTGTAACTGTTCTCCAGCATGGGTCTGGCATGGAACCACATGCTCATGAATATTCCCCGTTAGGCTGGGAATCCTCGGTAAAGGAAAAAAATCAGTATCAGTTTCGTTTCTGATCTGTCTTTCTTAGTAGTAACCAATCACTGAGTCATACTGCCACCAGCCAATGACTGCCCTCTCCCTAAGCCCCTCCCCTGGCAGCCATCCTCAGATTTGGTAGCACGTAAAGTGACAGTATGACCAAGTGAAGAGCCACAGAGGGGAAGGAGGGAGGGTTCGCATGTGAATCCATGCCAGACCCATGCTGAGAACAACAGTTACAGGTAAGTAACTTGTTCCTTCTCCAGCATGGGGTCTGGCATGGATTCACATGCTCATGAATATAAGAATACATAGCAGTATACACATGCACAACCACGGGAGGTGGCAACAGGCTCAACATTAAGCAATACAACAACTCAACATTAAGCATCTCTCATCTCCTCACCAGGCTCACCTTAAGCGAACATGTTGCGCAGCACTGCTTGGCCGACCCTGGACTCCTAATTGGAGTCCTGATCGACGCAGTAGAATCTTGTGAAGGTGTGCGTCGACCTCCACATAGCAGCCCTGCAGATGTCCAGCAGGGGCACACCAGACAGGAACGCAGTGGTAGTAGCGATCGCTCTGTTCGAATGAGCTCGGACGGCAGGGCAGCGGTCGGTTTGCCAACCGGTGACAGTGCACGATGCAGCCGGAGAGCCATCTGTTAATGGAAGCCTTCGAGAGAGAGGCTTCCCTTGATTCACAGGTCCAAAGTTCAAACAGCTGTGAAGTCTTCTGAAAACTCTTTGTGGGGTCCACGTAGAACTTCAGCGCTCTAGCTACACCCAGCGAGTGCAGTGTCCTCTCGGCCTGCGACGAAGGCGACAGGAAGAAAAAACTGGTAATACCAAGGGCTCGTTGAGGTGGAAGTCCGACGGCACCTCGGGCATAAAGGAGGGGTGCGCCCTTAGCACCACCCTCGTGTCGTGAAAAGTCAAGTATGGGGGCTTGCAAGATAGGGCCTGGCTCTCTCCCATGCGTCGTGCGGAGGTGATGGCCACGAGAAAAGCTGTCTTCCACGACAGGAACTTCAATGGCGCCGAATGCATAGGCTCGAATGCCTGCCTGCCCCCCCCCTCACCCCCCCCATGCGCCTGGTCAGCACCACGTTGAGCTCCCACGCCGGGAGAGGGGCCTTCACCGGCGGGAACGATCGGAAAAGTCCCTTCATAAATTTCTTCACCAGGCGATGAGATCACAAGGACGCCCGTCCTGTAGTTCTGGTGTATCAGGAGATGGCAGCCAGATGTACTTTGATGGAGGCGTGAGCCAGTCCAGCTTTGGCCAGCAACAGTAAGTACAGCAATACTTGAGGGGCCGTAATCCGCAGAGGGTTCATCTTCTGTGCATGGCACCAGACAGAGCACCTCTTCCACTTATGTCCATAGCACGAGAGTTGAGGACGCCCTGGCTTTTGCAAGAACCTCTCTGCAGTCAGCCGGGATATCGTATCCTCCAAACTAGTGCTGCAGGAGCCAAGCCTGCACCCATGCTCCTCGGCTGTGTGAACCTGGTGGCGAACCTCTGGCACTTTGAGTTCGTCGCCACCGCAAACAGGTCGATCTGGGGTTTGCCCCATCGTTGAAAGAGCCGATCCACCTGGTCCTGGCGTAGTTCCCACTCGTGGCACGAGCGCAGCTCCCTGCTGAGTGAGTCTGAGATGGTGTTTTATATTCCTGCCAAGTGGAAGGGAACCAGAAACATCTCCTGGGCGACGGCCCAGTGCCACAGATCCTGGGCCTCCTTGGATAAGGCTGGGGATCTGGTGCCTCCCTGCTTCCGGATGTAGAACATCGTGGTGGTATTGTTGGTGAAGATCCTCACCACTTTGTCCTTGAGGGACGGAAGGAACGATGTGAGCGCCCAGAACACAGCTCGTAGCTCCAGGATGTTGATGTGGAGAGACCCCTCGTCCGGGAGCCAGAGGTCTCTTGCGTGGAGATCTCTGGTGTGGGACCCCCCCCAATCCCTCCAGGGAGGCGTCAGTCGTCACCGTCTCTTGATACGCCAGGGTCTGAAAGTCCGTGCCTGCCGTGAGGTGCACACATGTACCCCACCATAGAATCGCCCGACAGGACTCCTTGTCGAGCGGGATCCTGTCTTCGAAGCTGCCCACCGCTTGAATACAGCGGGCGTCGAGGAACTCTTATAGCGGACGCATCCGAAGTCTGCAAAGGGGCACAAGGTATATGCATGAGGACATCATCCCGAGGAGGGATTTGATGGACCTCACCCTGGCCACATCCGTGGCTAACAGGCGCTGCACCTTGCCCAAAACGGCCTTCGTCCTTTCTTCCGACGGAGATGCCAATCGCTCCACTGTATCGAGCTTCGCTCCCAGAAACAGTGCTACCTGCGACAGAACCATGTGGGATTTGGAGTAGTTGATGGCGAAACCCAGTTCCGTGAGCAGGTGGACAGTCCTCGCTGTATGTTCGACGGCGAGTTCTCTTGACCTTGCACGGATTAGCCAGTCGTCCAGGTAGGGGTAGATGTGGATCCCCTGCAGGCGCAGCCGCGCCGCAACTGGTGCGAGGCACTTGGTGAGCACTCTGGGTGCCGACTTCAATCCAAACGGCAGGGCTCTGAATTGGTAGGGACGCCCCTGGACTACGAATCTGAGGAACGCTGTCCTTTTAGAATGGGGATGTGGAAGTAAGCAACCTCCAGGTCCAACAACAATAGGAAGTCACCCTCCTCCAGCTGTCCCAGGACGTGCTGGAGGGTGACCATCCTGAATTTCTGTGCCTTGATGTACTTGTTTAACCGACGCAGGTCCAGGATGGGGCGCCAACCGCCTGTCTTCTTTCTGACGAGGAAGTACCTTGAGTATACTCCGGAGCCCCGGAGCCTCTTGGGGACGAGCTCGATGGCACCTTTGAGCATCGCCCTTACCTCCAACAGCAGTTGAGGGACGCGATTCTCCTTCGTGGCCACGGGAGGAATGCGAGGAAACTTCTTTTGAAATTCTAGCGAGCGTCTGCGGGCCAGGGTGTCCAGCACCCAACGGTCGGTGGAGATGGACTCCCACATGCTGACGAACTTAGTCAGCCGGCCTCCCACTGGGGTGCTTCGGTGGGGGCCCGACGCTACGGCCGGTTCAGTCCTGCTTGGAAGAGGCCTTGCCACCTTGGCCTCCTTGACGTCGGCGAGACCCTCCTTGCTTGCCGCGACCTCTGTAGGCCTCCTGGGACGAGGAACAGGCCGCCTGGTGGTACGTAGAAGAGCCACCGCTGGATCCCTTGGAGGCTCCCCGTCTGCCTCCGGAGCTCCGAAAGGGCCGCCGTTGCTGAAGGACTCCTAGGGCTCGGGCTGTCTGTGCCGGTCTTGATGGCCTGGAGGGACTCATCCACCGTCTTCCCAAACAGGTTGTTGTCGTCGAACGGCATATCCGACACTCTGGTCTGGACGTCCTGGTGAAAGTCCGTAGCCCCAAGCCATCCTAGTCGAAGGCAAACCCCGTTGCCCAGCTGGTGAAATCCAGTATCGGCAATGTCAGTTGCCACCGTTATGGCGTGATCCAACGCCACCTCACCTTCCTGCAGAATCTGTAGGGCCTCCGCCCTCTTGTCGTCCGGTAGGAAGTCTAGCAGGGGAGCTATCTTGAACCAGAGCTCCCTGTCGTAACGGGCCACAATCGCCAAGGCATTGGCCGCCTTAATCGTCGTCACCGTCGACAAGGCTCGTCGTCCCATGGAGTCCAACTTCTTGCCCTCGCTGTCCGGTGGGGAAGTGGAAGTTGAAGCCGCCGCACCTGCCGCCTTCTTCTTGGCCGCTGCCGAGACGACCAAATCCGGCGTAGGCTGGGCCCTGAGGCACAAGGGGGCGGCATCAGGGACCCGGTACTACTTCTCGTACCTGTCCCTTTTGGCAGGTGTCGTGGAAGGGTTCTTCAGGATAGCCAGCCCTTCGTCCCAGATGTCGTCGAGCAACGGTACTGTGAAGACAGTCTCTCTTGGCCTCCCGTCGTTGGTAAAGAAAGCCTTCCATTCTGTTCCTCAGGGCAGAGCTGGAAGAGCTTGGATGCCCTGGCTATCATGGCATGGAAAGAGCCAATTTCATCGGGCGGAGGGGCCCGAGGGGGTTGAGGGGTGATGAAGGAATGTCAGTTGTATCATCGCCACCGTTGTCGTCCGTCCCCATATCCGTCGCCGTATCATCCCGAGGGTCCGACGAGGGGGATGAGAGGTCCACAGGCCTTGTGGGCACAAAGGGCAGTGCGGGGTGGACTCTCCTCCACTTGTTCGGAGGGCTTCCCGACGGTCCAGGTTCTGGATCCTCCATCGGGGTCCGTGGTAACCTCGTCCATCTCAGTACATAAGGATTGGATCGCCAACAAAATGGCCGCCGAGCTATCCTGGGGCTCAGGCAATGGCTGCGACGGGCGGGATGGCTGCTCCACTGGGCCCTCGATCACATCAGCAGGATCCTTCCCCTGGGATCGAACCTTCTCCAACCTCTCGTTGAGGCCTTTCACGGTTACCACCAGATCCTCCTCGGAGGCTGAATCAGAGTCCGTAATGGCCACCACCACCTCCCCCACCCTCTTTTTCCACAGGGGTCTTGACAGGCTGGAAAGAGGATTCCTCCGCGGTGGCAGGGAAACTCTGGGCCCCGAGGCCGCCTCCACTGGCGTAGCCTCTGCCGGCTTCGCCAGGGCCGCTGCGACAACCTCGATAGAGGCCTTTGCCGGGTGGATCAAGGCCCTCACCACCTTAGGTGCGTCCCAGGCCTTCGCTTTGGGGGAGGGGTCATCGCCTCGCTCCCCCCCGGCTCCCTTCGAGATCGACCGGGGCCTCTCCAGAAGCTTACCCGGGTTCTTGGACTTCCCCTCCCCCGAACCAGAGCGCTGGCTCGCAGTTGCTTGTGCCAAGGGAAATTGCGCCCTGCTTGGCATCCGAAGAGCCTGACATTTCGGCGCTCCCAGTGTCCGCGGACTTGGCCTTCTGTTGGGCCCCCGTCGCCCGGTGCCCTCACACGACTTCGAAGACTGCTCAGACTTTTTCTTCGCCTTCTCACCTGCTGTGCCCTTCTCCAGCCAGGCGGCGAGGTGGGAACGACGATCTTGCTTGGTCCGTTCCGACAGGTTCTTGCAGAACGCACAGTCCTTTTCCAAGTGCGTCTTGTCCTCATGAAGGCAGTAGAGACATCTCGAATGCTCGTCCTCGAAAACATTTTGCAATCCGCATCCCGGGCAACTCCTGAACAGCTTGGATCTGGGAGTCGAGCTTCCCTTGTCCTGGGCCATGTCCATTGAGGTAGGCCTCAGATCTTCTGGAACCTCCAAGAAGTGTAACTCGACGAAAACTTCACCCTTGAGGGGCGTAGAAGAATTCTGAAACGGGTCCCCGTTATCGGAAGTGGAAACGGTGGAGCTTGAGGCTCGATTAAACTGAAAAAATTAGAAAATCTCCTGAAAAAGCACAAAAACGCAGTAAAAGCTCGAGAGCTAAAACACAAGGATTCCCAACACTTGAACGTGCGGTAGAAATCTGAGGATAGCTGCCAGGGGAGGGGCTTAGGGAGAGGGCAGTCATTGGCTGGGGGCAGTATGACCCAGAGATCAGTGATTTGTTACTACTAAGAAAGACAGATCAGAAACTGATACTGATTTTTTTCTTTACCGAGGATTCCCAGCCTGTTGGGGAATATTCATGAGCATGTGAATCCATACCAGACCCCATGCTGGAGAAATGTATCTTTACAAGTTTCTATTCATCATTCTCATTTGGAGAGATTTGCATACTCCGATTATGTTGGTTCAACAACTTCAATTAATCATTCAATGAAAAGCAATCAATGAAAAGCAACTGTTTCAATAGACCAAACATAAAAGGTAGCATTTACCACAGTGTTCAGGGGTATGGTTCTTTTTAATTAACCTGTCCCCATTGATTTTCAAAGTTAAATAACAAAACTAAATTACAATTTCCTGATAAGGTTATACAAATCAACAATATAAAGAGCATAAAGAAACATTAAAGTACATCCTAGAGTACACAACATAAGTTTCCACATGGCATAGATATTCATCAAATCTTACTCATGTTACCGTATTGCATATCAATCAACAGATATCAATTTGTCATGTGAAGATCAGTAACCTCTAGGGAGACTATCTATTGGAAGTTTATACTAGGTAAGCCCATCCAGGGAAGCCCTTTTAATAGATATTGCAAGTGACCAACGCATTTCGGATCTATTGATCCATCTTCAGGGTGGGGGCTTCTCTGTTCCTGTATGTAAAGGGTAATCAATGATAGTTTCGCAAAGGCTTTTCCTGTAGGAAATTCAAAAGGACAGGTATTATAATCTAGGCTAATTGGTGAGGCTGAATAACTTGGACTAGAACATAAGAGGTTATGGGTACTGAGCTCTCCCCGTGGATAGCGGTATTCAAATTCTGACCTATCAAGGGGGTAGCACGCACCCTTTGATAATTTGAACCCTAATAGCCAATCGATTAGTGAGATTGAATATGTCCTTTTCTAAAATAGACCAGACCACCAATGAGAGCCGAGACTCTCGCTTTTAGTGAAGAAGCCACGAGAATACTGGGGCTAATCAAAGCAGCGGGAACCGAACTTGCAGCTACAGACAAACCAGAAGCCTTTATTCGACAATTGGAATGGAAGACTCGAAGGGAGATTAATCTCAAGTTACATACATCCACTTTGGCTCAGTATTACACTACAAAAAGGATACCAAGAGGGCTATGAGTAAATCTTGAACCCACATTATGCAAGGAAAATCCAGAATTTGTTAAATGTTGGCATTTAATTCTCAATAAGTGCTCGCTTGACTTGATCATTTTAACGATTGAAGAATTGGCACGTTCCTTGACAACGTTGAATGAAGACATTGAGGGATTGAAATCCTCATTGAGTAAAGCCTACACGGTAGACCAACTCAAACAAATCCTTGAGACCAATCAAAAACTAGCAAGCTACAAACAAGAGCTGGAAGCTAAGAAAATTTAGACGAGACACGCAAGACTAAGCTCAATATAGTCTATAGCTGGCAGGCCTATTACGGCCACTATCCAAATAAACCGAATTCAAATAACCCACGGAAAACAGGACAACCAACTAGTGGAAACACCTCCTCCGACGCTTCAAGCACGGAATTAGACGCAACATCGGGACAGACCGCAGAAGCAGCATCAGGTCCTTCAGCCAGTGATCCAACAAACGACATAGAAAAAAGCCTATTCGAAGAGGAAAAAAGAAAAAATCCACAGAGAAAGAAGGGGATGAAGAAACCCTGATTGTGAACATCTCTTCTTATCGCCTCTCAAAGATGGACACAAGTACTTATGAACGGTTTATCCTTTGTTCCCAAGATTAAAAGCACCCTATTGCGTGAAAAAAAAGCGACTTCTTTAAATTGGTGCGAGAATTAAAGCTTAAAGTCTTCTTTAATTCTTTGGAGGATGACAGTACCGAGAAGGAACCACACAAATTCCTAGAGCTTAGCCCAAAAAGTACTTTTTACCCTCCAATACAGAATCACATACTATCTACCTTTGAAAAGACCGTCCGAGGACTTGAAGATACGTTTCAAAACTGCTGCTCAAGGCAATTTCACCAAAATAGAACGCCATACATTGAAAAACCTCCTGGACAACCAGAGCATTATCTTTAAACCAAGGGAGGAGCCCTGGTCTTGATGGACAAACAGGAGTATATTGAGGAGATCGAACGCCAATTAAGGGATGATGAAACTTATCGAGGTCCCCATGAACCCTACAGAAACAGTACGGGCCCTGATTAAAAGAGTCCTTGATGAGGCTGAAGAGAATGACGTAATCTCTAAGAAAACAATGTTTCCTCCAGGACGCCCAATCATAGCAGCGACTAACAGCATTCTTGAACCTCTCGCACAAAATTTGGACAAAATCCTCCAACCCCTGGTCCAGGAGACGCCTACATATGTTAAGGATACGATGCATTTTCTGCAACTATAGAAGAACACAATTTGTAAATGAAGGACACTGTTTACCATGGACGTCACGTTCCTATATACGAATATTGCCCACAAAGCTGGACTTGAAGAAATAGAATGGCTTATATTAAGATCAGACAATTGCCAAGGTGACATTGTTCTCCCCCTTTTGAAGATGTTACTTAGCAACAATTTCTTCAAGTTTCCGGACTGATTCTTCATCCAAACATCAGGCACTAGCATGGGTGCAGATATGTCACCATGCTACGCTAATGCTTTCATGTATTATTTCGAACATGAAAATGTTTTATCACCACCAAGATGGATGAGACATCTATCTTTGTACGTAAGATACATTGACGATATCTTCGGCATATGGACAGGCCCCCATGATGAATTGGAACAATTCTTCGTAATGATAAATGAGATGAAACCACATATCAAGTTCACAACTGAGATAAGCAGGACGACCATTCATTTCCTTGATGTAGAAATCTATGTAGCTGATGCCAAACTTGAGACCAGGGTCTACACTAAACAAACCGACAGGAACAGCCTACTACTCACCACAAGTTTCCATCCAAGACAAACCATTGACAGCGTACCACTCAGCCAATTTTTACGTTACAGAAGAAACATCTCAGAAAACAGTATGAACGTCAAGCGACAGTACTTGAAAATAAATTTACAGCAAGAGGATACGACCCTACACTGATGTAGCGAGACATGTCAAATATAAATCGAGACACCTGGTTGGTACCCGAACCAACAAAATCCAGAGAACCATTGGTTTATGTCCCTACCTACTCGGTACAGAGTACAAGAATCAAGAGTTATAAAAAAAGAACTGGCCTATGCTGCAACTGGACCTGCAGCTACAACATCTATTTCCTGATCTTCCAACATTTGCCTACAGGAACAGCACATCCCTACGAAAGAGCCTAGTGAAAGCCGAGATTTCTGCTCCGAGTAGATTACCCCAATACAAAGGAACAACACCATGCTACAATTGCCAGCATTGTGGCAATATTATAAAAGGGCAACTACATTGCACACTCCCACTCGGGGAAACACAGCTAAGACTCCTGCACTTGTGACGCTCAGAATGTAGTATACGCACTGAAATGCCCATGTGGGCTTTACTACGTAGGAATGACTACTAGGAAAGCAAAAACGAGATGGACTGAGCACAAGTCCAATATACGCACCAAGAATGGGAAATCCCCTGTGGCACTACATTTTGCAGAGGCACGACACAGTAGCACAGCTAAAGTGTGTTATTCTAGAACATGTCACACCAGGCAGTAGAGGGGGTGATGTACAACGGAAGTTAGCACCACTGTAAATTCTATGGATCGATCTTTTGGACTCACTACACCGACATGGTATGAATGCTGAGTTTGACTTAATGTGTTTTCTGTAATTTTACCTCTACAGAGACATTTACTTTGAGACTTTTAATCCACATAGGAAACTTGCTTCCGTTTGTATAACCAGGTTCAACAGCAAGTTGAAAATATTGTATAACCAAACTGTTGGTTCTCTATATTGTCGATTTGACCATCTTCCAATATGATGACACGGTTGCTCTCTACACTCCATTTAATTTTACTGCACAGAATAACTTGCTGTGGTTGCAACCTGTGATATGCTTCATATGATGTAGGTAATCAATGTTTGTACACTGTATTTTAGCTGCAAGTTCTGATCTGTTTTTCGATTTAAATGACCCTGTTCAACTGACTCGGAATGCTAGATCTTTTACCACTGACCTTAGCAACAGATATGGCTCCCCATGAAGTCCGCTCCCTTAATGGATGCGAGATGGGGCACCCCGCAGATCCATTGGAGATGCAGTTGTGCCCCTACTCGCATCAGGTATCCATATAACAGACCATCTGGAAGGCTACAGGGATCCCTGGACACCAACTATGGCATGCACAATCCGAACTAACCTTACATTGCCACATGATCAGGCACAGCCCTCTGCAGCGATATGAGGACCATGGCAATCGCACAACAAAATGGAGATCGACTCCATTCGAGTTACACCATTGGCAGGCGGCATTCCCATAGCTACAGTAACACTGCCCTAATGCCCACACCAACATGGCTGACTCCCGTGCGGCCTCATGCGCAGGGTTGCCGGGACTACACAAGAAGCTTCTCAGTCGAGCCGCTGTCCTTACAGCAGTCGGCTCACTCAGAGAAGCTCTGTACATTAGGTAGGTGTATGGATTTTGCTGGGAAGAATGTGAACGTAGTTATTTTGGTTACAATCCCTTTACTCACTTCCGATTTTATATACGGGACAATCTTTACTTTATTTACGTATTAATTACTAATAGTACAACCAGTCTAATAACTGGCATAGCACATGCCCGTCCCTTAATCGGTCTGACATGGGGCTCTTTGCCCAATTGCAATTACTACAATAATTTTTTATAGGACTTCGCCAGCCGCACTCTGACGCTTCCCAGTCTCCAGTGGTGTCTAATTGAAGACTGGGTGAGTGGTTTGATCTAGTACCACTTTACTATCGCATTTTGAACAGATTGCCCGCCTTAAGGGAAGGTACTTATTAGAGTTACTTTGTTATTTCTTCTTGATAGGTCAGAATTTGAATACCGCTATCCACAGGGAGAGGTCAGTACCCATAACCTCTCTTATGTTCTAGTCCAAGTTATTCAGCCTCACTAATTAGCCTAGATTATAATACCTGTCCCTTTGAATTTCCTACAGGAAAAGCCTTTGAGAAACTATCATGGATTACCCTTTACATACAGGAACAGCGAAGCCCCCACCCTGAAGATGGATCAATAGATCCGAAACGCGTTGGTCACTTGCAATATCTATTAAAAGGGCTTCCCTGGATGGAGCTATTACCTAGTATAAACTTCCAATAAATAGTCTCCCTAGAGGGAGCTGATCTTCACATGACAAATTGATATCTGTTGATTAATATGCAATACTGTAACATGAGTAAGATTTGATGAATATCTATGCCATGTGGAAACTTATGTCGTGTAATCTAGGATGTACTTTAATGTTTCTTTATGCTCTTTATATTGTTGATTTGTATAACCTTACCAGGAAATTGTAATTTAGTTTTGTTATTTAACTTTGAAAATCAATGGGGCAGGTTAATTAAAAAGAACCATACCCCTGAACACTGTGGTAAATGCTGCCTGTTCTGTTTGGTCTATTGAAACAGTTGCTTTTCAGTGATTGCTTTTCATGGAATGATTGATTGAAGTTGTTTGTTGAACCAACATAATCTGAGTATGTAAATCTCTCCAAATGAGAATGATGAATAGAAACTTGTAAAGATACATAATCTGCCAATGTGGCAAAAATAGAGGTTTTGAACAGAGGTTCTTTAGGAGTGCATTTAGGCTTACTGCTTAGCAATATGCAGTTCAGGTTGTACACCTTTCTGTGGAGGCCTGAAAGCCCTGAATATTCTGCGCTGACCACCTATAACCCTGCGAGGAGTAACCAGGCCCACCGTAACCCCGGTCTCTGGAGGAAGTAAATTACCAGGTTACTCACCGTAGTGACCACCTTACTCCTAGTCCATAGTCCCCTTTCCTCCATATTATTGGGACATTGCTCCTGTGGGACTTTGTAAAAAGCATCACATTTTTCAAAAACGTGTCCTTCCTCTTTTTACGTGTGGTACCGCACGCGGCCGTAACCCCACCCTTCTTAGCTCTGCCCAGCGCATTGCTCATCAGTCCTTTTCCATCGCCAGGTCAGAGACCTTTAAGCAATAATAGAGGAACCTTATTAGAGGGGACAGTGAGAGGCATATGGAGGAAAGGGTACTATGGACTAGGAGTAAGGTGGTCACTACGGTGAGTAACCTGGTAATACTCCTATGTCCCGTCCCCTTTCCTCCATACTTCTGGAGATTCCCAAGCACTCCTAACAGGAACTACGGATGGATGGAAACCCCCTTACTGAAAAAAGGTTTTTCAGCACAGCCTGCCCAAATTGAGCAACAGATCTAGAGCTCAAGTCCAAGCAGTAATGTTTATAAAAAGTAGATGGGGAGGCCCAAGTAGCCGCTTTCGCAATGGTCTCCCAGGGGACATACTTTTGAAAGGCAACAGCAGCTGCCTTGCCCCGCACCAGATGAGCATGAATCCATTTAGGAGGCTGTAGACCTTGTACAGTGTAAGACTCCGTAATACAGGCAGCAATCCATCTGTAGATTGGAAGCTTTGGAGGCCTGCTTGCCCTGCGGGTTACCAAAAGTTGAGAGGAACTCTCAAGTTCAGAGGTTCTGTCTAGATCGAACTTAAGAGCTCTTCTAACATCCAGGCAATGCAAAACCATCTCAGCATCCGAAGCCGGGTTTGGAAAGAAGAAAGGCAGCGAGATTGGCTGATTTAGATGGAAATCAGAAACCAGAAGACGGATTTGTCCTAAGGACAATCCTTGTGGAAAACCAAGAAAGGATGTTCTGACAAAGCTTGGAGCTCTCATTCGCCTTGCTAAGGTCACAGCGACCAAAAGAGCCACCTTCCATTAAAAGGTACTCAAGATCTACCGTAGCCATTGGTTCAAAAGGCTTGTGGCACAAGGCCGTAAGAACCACATACAGATCAGTCGGATGCGGTTTGCGAACAGGAGGAAAAAGAGGCACAAGACCCGCAAAGTGCTGTTTAATCACTGGGTTTGCCAGTGAGAAAGAGCACTGGTCTGTGGATAGGTAGGCGGCCACAGCCGAAAGAAGTTCTGCATTACAGAACATGAATGCCAGACTCTGCAAGGAGAGACGAAGGACAAAGCTGTCAATCGTAGCCACTCTGGGGTCCAGCTGTTTGGCTAAGCACCAGTGACAGAACCGAAGCCACATGCTCTTATACTGGGACATCGAAGGCTTCCTGGCTGCCTGGATAATGCGCATGTTGTCAGCTGACAGGTTGAGAGGTCCTAGAGATGTGAACTCTGGCACCAATGCCGCCAAGCTAAACGAATGTGGGAGGGGTGCCACAGCTGTCTATCTCTGGTGAAGCAGATCAGGAACAAGCGGAAGCCTGATTGGTGCACACACCGACAGATGTTGACGCTCTGAAAACCAGAACCTGGCCGGCCACCACAGAGGTATGAGCAGAAGAGAATTCATTGTGTTCTTCAGCTTGCAAATCGTCCGACGAATAGGAGGCAGAGACGGGAAAGCATAGGCCCTCATGTTGTGCCATGGAATCTCGAAAGCATCTCCCAGAGAGGAAGCTCCCAGCCCGTTTCTGGAGGCATACAGAGGAAGTTTGCCGATGTCGCGAAGAGGTCCACTTGCGGAGTGCCCCAACACAGGAATATCTGCAAGAGGACCTCCGCTTTCAATTCCCACTCATAGCTGACCATTGTTTGTCGGCTGAGGGCATCTGCCGTGACGTTCAGCTGGCCCGGGATGTGCACTGCCACCAGCCAGACACCATGCTGAACTGCCCATTCCAAAATTTGAATGGCCAGATCCACAAGAGGAGACTTGGTGCCCCCCCGCTTGTTGATGTAAAACATGGACACCACATTGTCCGTGCGGACACGAACCACTTTGTTGGCAATGACTGGCCTGAAGGCCTGGAGTGCCAGAAAAATCACCAGAAGCTCCAGATTTATATGAAGGAACTTGTCTTGTGGCGACCAGAAGTCTGAGATCTGAAGATCCAACGTCACACCCCACCCCAAAAGGGAGGAGTCTGTCGTAATCGGCAACATCGGAGCAGGGTCCTGGAAACCCGCCCCCGCTGATAGGTTGCTGAGAGACGACCAGCACACCAGGTCCGCTCTGATGAAAACCAGAATAGATATTATCTTGGAGTCCTGATCCACAGCCTGACGCCAAGAACTCCGAAGCGCCATTTGCGTCCGCCTCATCTTGAGTCGAGCAAGGGGAAGAGCCAATACACGAGGCCATGAGGCCCAAAAGCCTCTGGAACCACCAGGCCGACATGCTCGCCGACTGCGCAAACATCGGACACGTGGCCAACAGATCCCCCATTCTGTCCCCGGTCAGGTAAACTCTGCAGTCAATCGTGTTCCAACGAAAACCCAGGAAAGTCAGGTCCTGCGAGACCATCATGGAAGATTTCCGCCAGTTCACCGACAGCCCAAGGCGAAACAAACTGGAGGAGAGACTGAAGATTGCCCGAGGCTTTCAGCGGACAAGGACTGCGCAGCAGCCAATCGTCCAAATACGGATACACATGTATACCCTGTAGCCGAATATTAGCTGCGATAACAGACATCTTCATAAAGACACGCAGTGCCGAGCTGAGGCCAAAAGGGAGCACTCGGAACTGGAAGTGCTGCTCCCCCAAAGAAAACCGTAGGTATCTCCGATGCGGATTCCAGATCAGGATATGCATATACGCATCCTGGAGGTCTACCACGCTGAGCCAATCGTCCTTCTGTAAAGACGACTTTATCTGACTAGGCGTGATCATCTTGAACTTCTCTTGGGGTAGAGAGAGATTGAACTGGGAAAGGTCTAGGATGGTGCACAGGCCAGCCTGGTTGGGTTTGGGCACCGTAAACAGTCGGGAATAGAAGCCCTCCCCTCGCTTCCCTAGAGGAACGGGTTCCACCGCCTTGAGATCCAGCAACTTCTGAATCACCGCTGAGGGAGGGCGGTCCCGACTGCTGGAAGGGAAGATTGAAGGGTGGGGTATGGGTAAGCGGAAACCCGCCAAGCGACTGACCAGACCCACCGGTCCTCAGTGATGGTCTGCTATGCCTCCCAATGAGATGCAATGCGTCCTCCCACTGGGGTCTTGTGCGAGTGCAGAAAACCCTCATTTTGCTGGTTTGTCGGTGGCAGCACCAACTGAGGAGGAGGCTGAGGAGCGGGAGAAAAACCGACACCGCTGCTGCCTTCGGTGGGAGTTTCCCAAAGCAGTGTCAACCCTGTGGGATTCCCGATCTAAAAAACCTCTAAAACCAGAGGGAGGCCGAGGGTTTGACAACCTCTGTCCTGAAAGGAGGAGGTTTAACCAGGACAGACAAGGACTTGGCGGTGAGTGCAGATCTTAGTATTGGTCAGCTCCACGTCTGTTGAGTGCAGAAGCTCCTTGCCATCGAAAGGCAGGTACAAAACCTTATCCTGCACCTCCTTCGAGAACTTGGTGGCACGCAACCAAGCTTGACGAGAGGTATGCACACCAAGCATAAGGCCTCAGGCCGAGGGGTCGACATGGTGAGCCGCAGCCTCCAGGAGATCCTGCGCCAAGACTGGCATCTGACAACCCCGCTTTGAAATATTCCAACTTTTCAGCAGGAATAAACTCCTCAAACTCGACAGACCTTCCCACATTTTCATATTCGCCCCTGCTAAAACCAGTTCTGCATTGGCTTGACGCAGCTGCAGAGCCGAGTTAGCGAATATCTTCCTCCCAAGGGAATCAAGAAGCTCATCTTCCTTGGCCAGAACCTGTGTAGCTATCGAAGGAGGATGATGCAGGTCTGGATTGCAAAGTGGCTGCCGCCACTAACGTGGAGGAGGGGGGGCGGACACGACGCCAAGGGCTCTTCTGAAGAATGGAGCCTGTAGCGCGCGTCAATCTTTGTTTACAAACAGTCCAGAGTGTGGCTTCTCCCAAACTTTATGGACCTCAGCCAAAATGTCCCTCTACAAGAACAAGCCAGTATGCTCCGAAGGAGAGAAGGTGAACGCCACAAAAGCACACCCTCCTACGGAGCGGGTGCCTCAGGTACCGGAACAGACAGACATGTCCAGCACCCAGTCACGAAGAGCTCTAACAGAGCAGGGCTGGTCTACACTGTCCTGATCTCCCTGTAGATCGTCTGACAGGTCCGGATCTGGTTGAGTGACATCAGGCACCACAACAGCCTTGTCCACTGGGGACAACGGAGGCAGGGGTGGAAGAGTAGGGAGAGGCCCAGCCGGTAAAGGCAGAGCCAATGGAGGCACAGGAACCGCAGCCAGGATAGTCAGCGCAGGCGGGAATATCTCCCTGAACAAGCCTCGAAAGTACTCCATGGGGTCGGTACGCATCAGTTTTTGAAACTTGCCGAAAAAAAGATGACTTTGGCATGACGGGAGGAGGCCTCTGAGGGGAGTAATTCCAGGGGGGTAAGTGAGGGGGTTGCCAAGAAGGCACTTCCCCACTTGTTTACATAAATCAAGGGCGCCGATGCCGCCGGCAGCGAGACATTGTGCAGTAGAGGCATCCGAGCGTTCCAGTCATAAACTGGACGAAATGGATGTGCACAAGGAAACCGATGTTCACCTGAAAAAATACCCCCTACACCAAGGGCCGATGGCGTAGTTGTAAGGGTTGTATCCAAAATGGCTACCGTGGCCTTGGCGGGAACGGTCGCCATCTGAGGAGAACTGCGACACGTGTGGAAGTGAAGCAAGGGTCCCCAATGTGGGTCAGGAGTCTTCATTTTAGCCTTAACACAAGCAACCTCGGCCGAGCCGGTACTGTGTGGCATAGAAGGAACAAGTTACTTACTTGTAACTGTTCTCCAGCATGGGTCTGGCATGGATTCACAGGCTCATGAATATTCCCCGTCAGGCCGGGAATCCTCGGTATAGAAAAAAAAAAATCAGTATCAGTTTTGTTTCTGATCTGTCTTTCTCAGTAGTAACCAATCACTGGTCTCTGGGTCATACTGCCCCCAGCCAATGACTGCCCTCTCCCTAAGCCCCACCCCTGGCAGCTATCCTCAGATTTGGTAGCACGTGAAGTGGCAGTATGATCAAGTGAAGAGCCGCAGAGGGGTAGGGTTCGCATGTGAATCCATGCCAGACCCATCCTGGAGAACAACAGTTACAGGTAAGTAACTTGTGCCTTCTCCAGCATGGGGTCTGGCATGGATTCACATGCTCATGAATATAAGAATACATAGCAGTAGACACATGCACAACCACGGGAGGTGGCAAAAGGCTCAATATCAAACTCAACATTAAGCAACTCTTACCTCCTCACCAGGCTCACCTTAGGCGAACAGGTTGCGCAGCACTGCCTGGCCGACTCTGGACTCCTCCCTGGAATCCTGGTCGACGCAGTAGAATCTCGTGAAGGTGTGCGTCGACCTCCACGTAGCAGCCCTGCAGATGTCGAGCATGGGGAAAACCAGACAGGAACGCCGTAGTAGCAGCGATCGCTCTGGTCGAATGGGCCCTCGGACGACCTGGCAACGGTCGGTTTGCCAACCGGTGACAGTGCATGATGCAGCCGGAGAGCGATCTGGAAATGGAAGTCTTCGAGAGAGCCTTCCCTTGATTCACAGGTCCAAAGTTCACAAACAGCTGTGATGTCTTCTGAAAACTCTTTGTGCGGTCCACGTAGAACTTCAGCGCTCTAGCTACATCCAGCGAGTGCAGAGTCCTCTCAGCCAGCAACGAAGGCGACGGGAAGAAAACCGGCAACACCAAGGGCTCGTTGAGGTGGAAGTCCGACGGCACCTTGGGCATGAAGGAGGGGTGCGTCCTCAGCACCACCCTCGTGTCGTGAAAAGTCAAGTATGGAGGCTTGCAAGACAGGGCCTGGATCTCTCCCACTCATCGTGCAGAGGTGATGGCCACGAGGAATGCTGTCTTCCACGACAGAAACTTCAACGGCACTGAATGCATAGGCTCGAATGGGGCCCCCCATGAGCCTAGTCAGCACCACGTTGAGCTCCCAGGGCAGGGGCCTTCACCGGCGGGAACAATCGGAACAGTCCTTTCATAAATTCCTTCACCAGTCGATGAGACGACAAGGACGCCCGTCCTGTAGTTCTGGTGTAACGTGAGACGGCAGCCAGATGTACCTTGATGGAAGCGTGAGATAGGCCAGCCTTGGCCAAAGACAATAGGTACGGCAATACTTGAGGGGCCGTAATCCGCAGAGGGTTAATCTTCTGTGCACGGCACCAGAGAACCTCTTCCATTTGTGTCCGTAGCACGAGAGTTGAGGATGCCCTGGCCTTCGCAAGAACCGCTCTGCAGTCGGCCGGGATGTCGTATCCTGCAAACTCTAGTGCTGCAGGAGCCAGGCCTGCAAGTTCAGCGACTCTGGTTCGTGATGAAGAATGGCGCCTCCTTCTCTGGAGAGAAGATCCGCGTCCATCGGCAGCTTGACTGGTGTGGACGCTGACAAGTCCAGAAGGTCCGGGAACCAGATCTGCCTCGGCCACGCCGGTGCGACGAGGATCATCCTGCACCGGGACCTCTTGAGCTGGTTGACGAGCCGGAGTAGCAACGGCGGGAACGCATAAAGGAACAGGCCATCCCAGGGGAACGAGAAAGCATCTCCCATGCTCCTCGGTTGGGGAAACCTGCTGGCGAACCTCTGGCACTTGGAGTTCGCCGCTGCCGTGAAGAGATTGATCTGGGGTTCGCCCCATCGTCGGAAGAGTCGGGCCACTTGATCCTGGCGCAGTTCCCACTCGTGGCACGAGCGCAGCTCTCTGCTGAGTGAGTCAGCGATGGTGTTTTTTTGCCCTGCCAGATGAAAGGGTACCAGAAACATCCCTTGGGCGACGGCCCAATGCGACAGATCCTGGGCTTCCTTGGATAGGGCAGGGGATCTGGTTCCGCCCTGCTTCCGAATGTAAAACATCGTGGTGGTGGTGGTGTTGGTGAAGATCCTCACCGCCTTGCCCTTGAGGGACGGAAGGAAGGACCTGAGGGCCCAGAACACTGGCTCCCGGAGGAGAAGACTCTCCACATCAACATCTTGGAGCTCCGTGCAAAGGCCTCTTGCGTGGAGTCCCCCGGTGTGCGCTCCCCATCCTTCCAGGGAGGCATCCGTCGTTACCGTCACCTGGTGGGCCGGGGCTAGGAAACCTGTTCCCGCCGTCAGATGAGCGCGGACACCACCATCGTATCGCCTGACGGAACGCTTCGAGCGGGATCCTGTCCTCGAAGCTGCCCGTCTGGATCCAGTGGGCATAGAGGAATTCTTGCAAGGGCCGCATCCGAAGTCTGCAGTGGCGCACCAGATAAATGCAGGACGACATCATGCCGAGGAGGGACTTGATAGACCTCACTCTGGCCACGTCCGTGGCTAGCAGACGTTGCACCTGTAGGGGAGCAATGGCCACGAGGCCCTCCTCACCTACAGCTTCCTCCCCAGGCGAGGACCATGACTCGGTGGGCGCCCCCTCATGCCACCCGGGCCCAGGTGGAGGAGGATTCACCCGCCGACGACATTGCCCACACGCACCCTGTCTTTGCATTTACCAAAAATTAAGTTAGGCCTAGACGCCATCTTGCCTAGCAAACATGGTGTGAGTTCAGCACACTGTAACGAGGCCCCCACCTTTGGAGGGCCTTTCATGCATCTCTGTCGCCTCAGCAGCCCTGACAGATCCGCTGCGAGTGCGTTCCCATGAGAAAGTCGGAGATGAGCTAAACCCGAGATGCCAACACGGCAACATTATATTAGTAACAATGTGATATTGCACCCCGTATGACCCGGACCGCAAGGCCGGGGTAGCGAGGAAAAAAGCTGAAGCATCACTATCTGAAGAAGGTAGAAAACAATTCAAGTATTGGTATTAATGAACTACCTCTGTTTAAAATGTGAATAAGCCATAAAAATGTAACGTTATATGATATCCCTCCAGGTCTGGACTAATGCTGCTATAACCACGGAGAAAGATGTTGACCAAACGTGTAACCTCTATCTGTAAAAGTGTTTTTCAATAGTATGTAGAAACTTGAACTCATATATGTTTTTGAATCACCCAAAGCGGCGAGCATCAATCTCTGTAGGCCATAACCTAGATATCCCTCGTATAACGTCTAATGTACATACAATACGCACACAATGTAGTGAATATAATGTTAGGTAATGAAAAGGTACTGGAACCGACTGTATTAAAGAAATGTGTAACGAAATTGAAGTATATATATATGTGTCTAAATAACGTCAAAATAAGGCAGAACAGTATAGAACTTCTGCATTCACTGATCAGCAACGCACGAGGAAAATACCTTTGTGGATATATGCAAGGCCATTCCCTCTCCCACCCCACCAAGCCTGCCAGATAAAAAAGCTAAGACTTGTGCCGCGCTCCCTCACCTCCCCCAACCAAGCTGGCGTTACTTCAGAGAGTCAGAGGCCCCGGCGCCGCAACCAAGGCCACAGCCCGCCACCTGTGTTATTTACAGCACGGTAATAAACCCACGGATGAACCCACTGATCTACCAGCACCCTCTCATAAATCCCACGAACCCCCCAAGAATCCTGACCCCGTGTAAGGACGACCCCCATCATTGGGACAAGACACAGAGACCCATCTATATAATAACTTCTAACGCAGCAGACAGACATGTATCATTCGGCCCAGGCCCCAGAGCCCCGTCCCGCGACCTAAAATACCGGTCAATAGGACACAGGTAAATCTCACCCCAACCGACAACCACCAGACCTCTCACGAGGTGCATTCCTCATGTGTTGTGTTTATTTTATAAGATAAGCTGCTGAAGCGATTTATTAATGAACTTAAATGTCATTTTCTGAATAACTGCAGTGTGCATGGCCTAGGGCAAATGAGACAGGAAAGGTATTCGTCATTGTCACAGGCTGCCCCAGCACATCAACACCGCACGGATGACCTCAAGCCGGCCTGCCAGGCCCAACCCAACCCACGAGGCTGACCAGTGACGTCGTCACGCCAAGACCAACCCCGCTGCAGCAACACCTATAGTTAGTCGACGCCACCCAATCCCAATTGACTTGTGCCCCCTATAGTGTTTAGGTGTTGATGACGTTTTTTGTATTAGAAATACGCCTGTCTTTGCTATTGTCAGGCAGAGCGCTCTCGTAGGTTGCAGAGTTCTTTGCATGCCTTATTTTTGGATAAACTCCCACTTACGCTCACCCGCACTCTGTCTTGGCCTTATTCCCACTACGGGAGAGTCCCTTATTGTCTCTCATTGCGGGGAGGATCGTGCTGAATTGGGGGCGCTTCCCTTCAGTGGTGACCCCGATAGCGTGATATCTCCAAACTATTTTTCCTAACTCCTTCTTAACGACCCCCTTGTGGCACGAGAATCTCCGGTCGAGAAGGGATACGCACGGTGAGCCGTCTCCGGGAGGCCGCCCGCCAACGGCGACCGGCACAATAAGAAGTGCGCACTCAATGAGAAAGGGTACGGGATCCCGATTGGAAAAAAATCCCCTTTGAGTGCCGCTCGCCGGAGCCAGGGGCTGACCGTTGAGTTACCGGTGACGCCGCCTGGACGGACCCAGTTTCGGAGAGTATCGGTTCAAGACGGGCACGTGAGTACCGAGTGCGAGTGATCGTCAAGGGGAAAAGAAGGGGAATTGGGAATAAAAGAACGGGGACAGGTAGAGGAGAAGAATATCGGGGGTCTACTACAGACGGGTCTTGAAACTTTCTTTATTCTTTCTTTTGCATATGGCCATTAGGAGTAAGAAATAAGTGACGTGGTAGAAGTGACGGAAACCTAGCTCCGAGAGGGGGTGGAAGGCGGCGCCGCATAGTGCTATCTAGACTAGTACTGGGAATATATGAAGAAGTGAGAAATAAGTTATTGGTGTCTAGCAAAAGGAGACACCGGGAATATTTTTTAGTGATTGTGCTCTCTCTCTCTATTTCTTCTTTTTCCATTTCCACGGGGTAGGGGGCGAAAATGAGAAGGGTATAAAGAAGTTAGAACATCTTAAAAAGTGGGGACTCAGTAGTGGCACGTACAGACGTGAACACAGTAACCTTAGCAGGAAAACAGGGACAGCTGGCTAGGGAGGAAAGGGAGGAAAAAGACAAAAGTGTGAGTGGAAAGCATTGTGAAGGGTGCGCGCACCGTACGAGTGTTAGAGACGAACGGGTGGCCGCGAGGTGGTGTCAGAGAGTGTGGCCATAACCAGTACTTGATCAATTACAAGTGAGATCACATAAGAGTGCCTGGGAATGGGAAGGAGATGAGATATGGTGAGTGAGAAGAGATTTGTGCAGTGAATAACAGTAGGTGATAATTTTGAGAGGTCCGCTCTTGTCTGTGCCATAAAGGTATACATACGCATATCTACACCTAATCAAAAGTAACGAAGGCGAACGCGGTAGCGCTAGCGATTTAGAGGATGGGGGCTGAAACTCCCTTGTCACACATTTGTAAGAGCTTGCCGGGATATGCTGAACGCATAAATAAATATCATGATCAATGGTTAACAGAATTGAAAGGGGAGGGGTTGCCCCAGATTTGGCCAGAAGGAGGGTCTTTTGACAAAAGCGTTCTTGATATGGTATGTACATGTATTCGCCTCAAGTATAAGGGAAAACAATGGCAGAATAGGAAGGAGATATTAGATCTTTGGAGATTGTTTGAGGAAGTACCCCCACCCAAAGCTCCAGCTCCAAATATTGATTTACCTTCCACCACAGACAATCCACTAATGATCCCGCGAGAGGAAAAGGAACAGTTAAGTACAGAACAACCTGCGGAAGTGGTTATGTTGTACCCAATATTACCTAAACCAGCCCCTGCAGCAGGATATAGCGACCCTATTTATGTGCCTCCCCCTTCGACCAGCACGCCACAAAGACCAACTGCACCCCCACCATACGAAAACACCAGAGAGCGCGCCCAGGGAGGCACACAGAGGGTGGACATAGAGAAGTTAACGAGTGACTTAGAGTCGAGGCTTACAGTGGCAAGAGATGAACTCTCAAGAATAAAAGACATATGTGAACGCACAGCATGCGCCCCCACACAATCTGGACGCACGTCTAGAGCGTCGAGCGAAAGTAGACAAATTGAGGAGGGATGGAAAAAGGGGGAAATACTGTTCAGAATTGAGGAAGAACCGACCAGGATAATAGAAGTAGGGACAGCAGAAGGAAGCATTGGTGACGTCTCGCGAGAGAGAGGGATCAGAGAGGATTTGTTATGTGATGTCAGAGGAGGGGGGGGATGAGAGTGATAGATTGAGCATGGCAGTAGGAGGAGAAGGCGAGGAGCTAGATGGTGCATGTTCACTGGGGACTATAGAAGATGAATGGATGGGACGACTAAGAAATAGGGTGGGGAAGATGGCGTCATTAGAGTCAGCAGTGACTAAGGAAAAGGAAGCTGCAACGGCAAAAGGGAAATTACAACTCCCATTACTCCACAGGGGGGGCGGGAGGCCAAACTATATACCGTGGGCTCAGATGGACAAGGCTAATTTAATGAAATTACTACCACAGCTGTCAGGAGGGGCAAGCAAGTGGATATATGCATTTGAGAAACATACCGCTGGTATACCGCTGGCAGTAGGGGATGTGAAAAGCCTACTAGTGTCCGCAGTAGGGGATCAGGCAGACAGAGTATGGGCTAAAGCGGGTTTTCCAGCTGTAACTTTAGAGTGTGATCGCCATGATGGGGCTTCTTTTAACACCGTGCGAGCAAGGGTGTGGGACGCACTGCGGGAAACCTTCCCAGATACCCCTGATTTGCAGTCAGTAATGCAATGTACCATGAATGACGGGGAGGACGCTATGGATTACATTCTCCGGGTGCAGGAGATGTGGAGAGCGGAAACGGGTACGCCCTGGCACCAATCCACGTCTCTATTTTACTTCATCATTAAGAGAGGGCTCCCAAAGGAAGTGCAAAAGGCACTAGATAAAATAGCAGGTGTTGAGGCAAAAGGCTGGCCGGAGATCCAAAGCATAATAGTACACCATTGTAAACGGATCAAAGAAAGAGAGAGGGAAGTAGCACAGAAAAGGTTGGCGGATGAGGCGAAGTTGGTGCAATCAAAATTGGTGAAGGTCGCAGCAGCGGTAGCGGGACTCCCACTCATACGGGAGGGAGAGGAAGGAGAGGAGGGGCAAATAGCAATACAAGGAAGAATAGCAGCGAATTGGGCAGGACAAGGGCAACGACAGTGGACAGAGCAGGAGCAGAACGGAGGTCCAACGTGGCAAGAGTGGGCCCCAAGAGGAGGAAGAGGTGGGTACAGGGGTCGAAGAGGAGGACAAGGGTATGGAGGAATGGGAGGAAATGGGTGGCAGGGTCCCAGAGGTCCACAGGGGAGCTGTTGGAATTGTGGGAGATGGGGGCATTACTCAAGAGAATGTAGGAGCAGACAAAACAACGGTTTCCAAGAGATAGAACAGTACGGACACCCCCATCCAGGAAGCCCCTACGGCCTCCCCATGGGACAATACCAGCAACCAGACAATGTAGTACAAAGGAGTAACGCACAACTACACGGACATCAGTACCGAACACAAACCAGCCCACAGAATAATGACAATGTGCACTACACGCCTGGTAACACTTTCGCCACAGTAGCTAATGGGGCACCCGCCCCCGCACCTTACAGTGGAGTGTCAGTAGTTTCGGGGAACATTTTCGATCAAGGGGGGGCAATGAGACACCCCGCATAGGACAGCCCACAGAGAGCACTTGCGTGTCCAGTACTGTCTACGACCCACAATGCATCAGAGGAACCATTGATAGGAGCGCAGATAGGAGACAAGCAATTCATTTTCATGGTGGATTCGGGAGCGGAGAAATCATGCATTAGAGAGGGCCGGTTCCCGTTATCTAATAGAACGTTAGAGACGCAGGGGTTCTCTGGGGCTGTAATTGAAGTTCCTTACACAGAGGTATTGGATGTGACAGTGGGGGGTAAAACAGTGAAAGCACCCTTACTGTACTATGAAAACTCTCCCATCAACTTACTGGGGAGAGATCTCGAGCAAACTAAACATGACAATATCATTCACAGGGAGCGGCATCGTATGTTCAACGCCAGGCATATGCCCCCTCCGTATATTAGCAGTAATACACGGCCACACAATCATGAAAGAGATCAGAGGGGTACCAAGAAATGAGGAGATGTTTGTTGAAGGTATGAGAACATTGGCTCTCATAGTACCAGAACTAAAAAGGGTGGAGTGGAGGATCCCAGCAGAATTCCTTTTTCGTCCCATAGCAAGCCCTGACACTGCTCTTGGGGCAGTACTATCGTTGGATTTGCATGCAATACATGTATCAACAAACAGAATATGTGTGATTGGTATTGACATGGAAGGGTGTGAGTGGCGGACAGTATTGTGTACAAATGCAAATATCCCGCTGAGAGAGCTCTCGGACGAGGAGCTATTTTCTGACACTGAGGGAGATGGTGAAGTAGTGATGGAACTGGCAATGCCCTGCGACATTGTAGTTACAGCCAGACAAACTAAGGTTGAACTAATGGCGGTAGTAGGAGCACCGCACACATTTTTTGATGAAGACATGAGTTCAGTACCCACTAACTTATGGACTAATGGCCCCCACGATGTAGGGTTGCTGCATGAAGTTCAGCCTGTGGTGATAAAAGTAAAACAGGGAGCAATACTACCCCGGGTGAAACAATATCCACTGTCGCGAGAAGCAGAAGAAGGGATCAGAGAGACAATAGAAGCACTGCTAGCACAGGGTATAATCGTGCCCTCAAACTCCCCATGCAACACATGCATTTACCCAATCAAAAAAGCGAAGGGGGGTTCATGGAGGATGATACAAGATTTACGCCCACTGAACGATGTGGTAATGAAGGAGTTCCCTTTAGTCCCGAACCCGGCGACAATACTGTGCAACATTCCAAAAGTAGCATCACACTTCACAGTAATTGACTTAAAAAATGCATTCTTTTCGATTCCCTTAGCAGAAGAGAGCAGGTACTTGACAGCATTTACATTGGGAGGAAGGAGGTTCGAACACTGCAGACTACCACAAGGATATTGCGAGAGCCCAAGCATATTTAACAGGGTACTACATGAAGATCTGGGGAATTTGTCTGTAGAAAGCACAGTGATTCAGTACGTTGATGATTTATTGGTTTGTGCACAGGCTGAGGAAGAGTGCAGACAGGACTCGATAACACTCTTGACATTATTGGCCAATAAGGGGTACAAGGTGGACAAGGGGAAGTTACAATACTGTCTGACAGAGGTCCTATACTTGGGTCAGTTGATATCAAAGGATGGCAAGCGAATTATACCAGACAGGGCACAGGCGATTAGAACAATTGGGGAGCCCAAAACAGTAAAAGAGATGCAGAAATTTCTGGGTATGTGTAACTATTGCCGAGCATGGATATTGGACTATGCGGCGTACACAAGGCCCTTGCTACAGGCACTGAAAGAAGCACAACAAGAACACAAACACATAGAATGGACAGAGGTGATGAACACAGCATTTAACTCACTAAAAGAGCTGATATCAAGCGCTCCAGTACTAGCAAACCCAGATTATGGGCGCGAATTCTTCTTATTTTCACACTGCAAAGGAACACTGATGACAGCAGTACTGACACAGAAAACATCTTTAGGGCACAAACCACTCGCTTACTATAGCGGCACCCTAGACGCAGTAATGCAAGGTCATTTCGCGTGCGAGCAATCCCTAGCTGCAGCCGCGTTCGCAATTGAAAAAAGTGCCACGATAGTGATGGGCTGCCCGGTGACACTGTTTGTGGAACACTCACTTTTTGCAATATTAGAGCGAACAAAGAGCACATTGACAACA
Organism: Ambystoma mexicanum; assembly: GCF_040938575.1. NCBI lineage: Eukaryota > Metazoa > Chordata > Amphibia > Caudata > Ambystomatidae > Ambystoma > Ambystoma mexicanum. Next base: position 495,153,078 of record NC_090939.1, read on the forward strand.
CAACGCGCCACAGCATATGAGATAATACTGTCCAGCGCTAACATCCATATAGTAAGATGTAAAACAGTGAACCCAGCCACATTCATCACAGAGGCATGCACCGTAGAGGACATGCAAAACCACAACTGCGCCACGTACACAGGTGACGAAAGTAAGGATCAAGTGATTTTTGAAAATGCCCTGACCGAGGGTGAGGTGTATTTTGTGGACGGGTCAGCATCAATCGACATGGAGACAGGAGAAAAGCATGTGGGTATGGCAGTGGTACGATTAGAGGAAGATGAATATGAGATACTAGTACAACACCGCCTCCCATCACACTATTCAGCGCAAGCAGCAGAACTAATAGCGCTAATAGAAGCATTGCATGCCGCCAAGGGGTGCGCAGTGACCATATATACAGACTCAGCATACATGACAACAACAGTTCACGGTGGGTTGGCCCGGTGGGGGCGGAGAGGGTTCCGACGAGCAGACGGAACGCCAGTCCAGCATGCAGAATTATTGAAAGAACTGATTGAGGCCCTGCAAGACCCCACGGCAGTGGCCATCGTAAAATGTCAAGCTCATACCACCAATACAGATTTTGTATCTTTGGGGAACGCGGCAGCAGACGCCGCTGCCAAAGCAGCTTCATATCTACAAAAAGGTGAAATAGGAGAGTACATGTTGCACCACACAGCAAGCCAAGAGGTCCCCACAGGATACAACATGATGTCCACACAGGAGATAATAGAGCTGCAAGAGGGAGCTAGTGCAGAGGAAAAATTGCTGTGGACTAAGAGAGGATGCAGCAAATCACCGACTGATTTATTGTGGCGACAAGAGAGTTCAGGAAAAGTGGTAATGCCAATTACGCTGTTAGAAATAGCATTTCAACAACTACACTTTCCCGCACACAACACAAAGAAACACATAATGGCAGAGATACAAGAAGATTGGTTTGCACCTTGCCTCCAGGAACACGTCACAAGGTTAGCCCTAGAATGCACGACATGTCAAATTTACAACTCAGGTATGACATTGCGTACACTAAGGGGTACGATACCAAAACCAAGTGGCCCATTCAGAGAGCTCCACATTGATTATGTAGACATGGGAGAAAGGTGTAACGGGGCTCGATACATGATTGTGGTTGTATGTCCATTTTCGAGGTGGGTGGAGGCAGGTCCATGTGCCCGCCCTGACGCGAGGGGCGCCGCGAAGTTCCTAGTGCGGGAAGTGTTTCCGCGCTGGGGAATTTGCGACGTTATTCGCTCAGATAACGGGACGCATTTCGTTAATGAATTATTTAAAGAAGTGACTACATTATTGGGAATAAAGCACAAATTATGTTCGATTTATCATCCTCAAAGTAATGGCGTCGTGGAAAAGATAAATGGCCTGTTAAAAAGCAGATTATCAAAACTTTGTTTTTCCCTTAAAAAGACTTGGATGTACTGCCTGCCTTTGGCCTTGTTTGAACTACGAAACCAGCCAAGTAAGGATCACCATTTGTCCCCGCACGAGATCGTCACGGGAAGAAGAATGCATACAGCGCATTCGCCTCTCCGTGAGCGTTCTGATGCACACAGAAGCGCAGCTATATTGGGGGAGGAGTTCACAGAATATCTGCGAAAACTGACACGGGCAGCGCGCGTAATTGCAAAGCAACTAGCCCCCCCCTCGACAAGAGAGGAGGGGAACGCGACTGAACCAAACAGGTTGCCTGAAAAACCACTACAGCTAATGCCTGGTGACCTTATATATGTTAGAAGTTTTGTGCGGAGGTGGAACGCACCACGTTTCCATGGCCCCTATGAGGTAGTGTTTTGCACGCCTACAGCAGTAAAGGTGAAGGGCCTGCGATATTGGGTGCATTTGACAGACGTACGTAAAGCTTACAGCGCTGCGGAGAGTGAGGTGCAGGACGAGGCACAGGCAACAGCGGACGATGAAGTTGTGCAGAATGAATGATTGGAATTTTGTGTGCATTATAAGATGAACAGTGAACACAATTAGCGCGCAACAAATGTCCTGGACTAAAACATGTACATATGTGTATGCAAATTTTCTTTTTATTACAATTTTTGAAAGTTTTGCGTGGGGTTCTTTTTTTCCTCTCCTGTGCTCTTTAAGATGTTTTTTTTTGGTGTTGTTGTTGTCTAACTGTCATGTTTTTATTATCTATATATATATTAAGTAAGGTACGAATACTGATGATTGAAAGGCCACCTTGTCTGTCAACACACCCCCTCCCTCACCCAATCATGTATTTTATCAACGAAACGTTACAAAGTGGAAATGTTTACATGTTTGTACTTAATGAACTGTTGTGTCTCAAACAGGATTTATCATGGCATCGAATGGGCAGCCTGCAACTAATAGATATGTTAGATTTAGAGAAATGTTAGTGGCTAGATTGACATATTCATTTGAATGTGGTTTATCAATGTGTGCTATTGTGTTTTTCATCTCAATGTTTTGTCTAGTATTACACTGGGTTATAGCGTTCATCTCTACCGAGATGAACGAGGGGGGAGGGGGGAACAACACCACCCTTGCCCCTGGAACGAAAACAATTCCGACTGTAGGTATAAAAGAAGGTGATTTCTTGATCTGGGATGGATCACACTTTGTGTGGGGATACTATACTACACCACCCACTGCTGTCCTGTCACAATCGAGAACCAAAAATGTAAATAATGACACAATGTCCCAACCTGGAACATACAACAACCGCACGATCCCTCCCGCCCCAATTTCAAACAACGATCTCTTGTTTATTAAGGAGGATGGAAAAGTGATTATGATGACAGAACACAAGTCCCTATATGAAGAATTAGAAAAGGGGGGTGGGAGGGAGGAAGGGGGGCCTGGTTCTTCACCTACTATAACGAGAAGGTACAGAAGAAGGGAGAAAAGTAGGCGGAGAAGAGAGACTGGTGGAAAAGGGTATGATGAGTATTATGGGCTAGGGTTAGACAAAATGGAAGACCCACGACACCCTCACCAAGCAAATAAATGGTATGCAGATATGAGCACAACAGCCAAACAGACAACCAATGAGAGCTGTTATGTCTGCTCACTTATCCCCCATGCATCAGGCACACCTAAAGTATTGTTGCCACGAGAATTGCCCATTGTGGATGCCCAATGTCTCCTTCATCTCACGCTGTGTAGAATAAAGAACACTTTCCAAGCACACGATGTCTCTTTCAGAATGCTACAGAACAACAAAACGTGCTATTCGCAAGCGTCTGGAGTGATCTGTCTTAAAGAACCTTTCTTTGCAATACAAGGGACACTGTTTTCCGAAAACAAATGGAAAGACGAAGAAGTGCTGTGCAAGGCAGAAGCACTGAAAGGTGTCCAACCGGACAAGTTGCGGTGGATGGAAAGAACGTGCTTGCCAATATGGAAAGAACACATCCCTAAACTAACATGGGTAACAGCGATGGAGAAACCCTTCAAGCTACAAAGTGAAATACAAAACGAACTATGTTTCAAGGGAGAAGGAAAAATGGCAATGGGAACGAACAAGAACTGTAACAAAACTCTCACCATCCCAGATATGAAAAAAGGAACAGCAGCACTAATGGACACCTACTGGGTATGCGGAAACAAGGCGTACCTGCACCTTCCCCAATCATGGAGTGGTAGCTGCTCAATGGCCACTTTGCATTCAACACTAATGGTGATTCCAGAAAGCCATATTGACAGAAGTAACATGATGAAAGGAGGCTTGAACCAGAATGCAGCTTCTCCAACTACACAAGCGCACCTTTATGTCCTGTCCTCCGGAGGGAAAGGAGAAGAGCTCTCAAGGAACAAGCGAGCCTCGAACTACATATCACAAGCATCATCTGATTTATTGGCACAGATCCCAGACAGGTATCGCCTGTTCAGCTCCGTGGAAACATTCTTTGCTTCGCTAGTATCAAGTGTCCAAGCAAGAGCAAATGCAAAATGGCTCCAGATCACACGGTGGGAACTGATCCAGTTGGCCAATGACACTGAAGAAGGGTTTAACATAATAAAGGTGGAACTACGAGCTCTGCGATTAATGACCATGCAGAACAGGTATGTTCTAGACCTGTTAACAGCAATCGATGGAGGTGTTTGCCGAAAAATAGGAAGTGCGTGCTGCACGTTCGTACCTTCCGAAGACGCAGAAAATGGGTCCCTGTCCCACGTTATTGAAGCAGTACATAACCTGGGCGAGAAGATGAAAATGGAAGGTGGAGCTGAGGATAGCTCGTGGTTCGACAATATCTTCTCTTGGGTTCCCTCATGGCTTGGAGTGACAATGAAGTTCCTGATACCAATAGTGGTGATCATCCTTGTGATGTTCTGCCTGTGCCAGGTGGGCCTCCGATGTTGTGCTAACGCAGTTCCTAACGGTGCAATGATGATGGTGACAATGGGCAACTCCGGTGGTACAATTAAAGCAACACAAGAAGTACATGTGCAGACAGGAGCAGATAACACCCCCAGGTACCAGTTAGTGCCTATGTGCCGTGATAAGTACATAGTAGATAAACTATGGCACACCACTATCAAAGAACCACGAGACGTAGAACTGGAATGGTATGAGGAGGTCTGGGTAGATCTGGAAGAAACTGGCGACTGTATATATTTAACATGTACACCAGACGAGTATGCTAGGAGAGGTGAGAGTTTAAGGGGGGTGTGCAGAGCATGGATGCCTATAAAAGGAACCCCTGCATGGGATGACGCAGTGATAGAGGAACAAGAATGTAGAAGATTGGAAGAGCTAAAGAATTCGTTACTTTAAGTAACGAAAGGGGGGAAATGTAGGGGAGCAATGGCCACGAGGCCCTCCTCACCTACAGCTTCCTCCCCAGGCGAGGACCATGACTCGGTGGGCGCCCCCTCATGCCACCCGGGCCCAGGTGGAGGAGGATTCACCCGCCGACGACATTGCCCACACGCACCCTGTCTTTGCATTTACCAAAAATTAAGTTAGGCCTAGACGCCATCTTGCCTAGCAAACATGGTGTGAGTTCAGCACACTGTAACGAGGCCCCCACCTTTGGAGGGCCTTTCATGCATCTCTGTCGCCTCAGCAGCCCTGACAGATCCGCTGCGAGTACGTTCCCATGAGAAAGTCGGAGATGAGCTAAACCCGAGATGCCAACACGGCAACATTATATTAGTAACAATGTGATATTGCACCCCGTATGACCCGGACCGCAAGGCCGGGGTAGCGAGGAAAAAAGCTGAAGCATCACTATCTGAAGAAGGTAGAAAACAATTCAAGTATTGGTATTAATGAACTACCTCTGTTTAAAATGTGAATAAGCCATAAAAATGTAACGTTATATGATATCCCTCCAGGTCTGGACTAATGCTGCTATAACCACGGAGAAAGATGTTGACCAAACGTGTAACCTCTATCTGTAAAAGTGTTTTTCAATAGTATGTAGAAACTTGAACTCATATATGTTTTTGAATCACCCAAAGCGGCGAGCATCAATCTCTGTAGGCCATAACCTAGATATCCCTCGTATAACGTCTAATGTACATACAATACGCACACAATGTAGTGAATATAATGTTAGGTAATGAAAAGGTACTGGAACCGACTGTATTAAAGAAATGTGTAACGAAATTGAAGTATATATATATGTGTCTAAATAACGTCAAAATAAGGCAGAACAGTATAGAACTTCTGCATTCACTGATCAGCAACGCACGAGGAAAATACCTTTGTGGATATATGCAAGGCCATTCCCTCTCCCACCCCACCAAGCCTGCCAGATAAAAAAGCTAAGACTTGTGCCGCGCTCCCTCACCTCCCCCAACCAAGCTGGCGTTACTTCAGAGAGTCAGAGGCCCCGGCGCCGCAACCAAGGCCACAGCCCGCCACCTGTGTTATTTACAGCACGGTAATAAACCCACGGATGAACCCACTGATCTACCAGCACCCTCTCATAAATCCCACGAACCCCCCAAGAATCCTGACCCCGTGTAAGGACGACCCCCATCATTGGGACAAGACACAGAGACCCATCTATATAATAACTTCTAACGCAGCAGACAGACATGTATCATTCGGCCCAGGCCCCAGAGCCCCGTCCCGCGACCTAAAATACCGGTCAATAGGACACAGGTAAATCTCACCCCAACCGACAACCACCAGACCTCTCACGAGGTGCATTCCTCATGTGTTGTGTTTATTTTATAAGATAAGCTGCTGAAGCGATTTATTAATGAACTTCAATGTCATTTTCTGAATAACTGCAGTGTGCATGGCCTAGGGCAAATGAGACAGGAAAGGTATTCGTCATTGTCACAGGCTGCCCCAGCACATCAACACCGCACGGATGACCTCAAGCCGGCCTGCCAGGCCCAACCCAACCCACGAGGCTGACCAGTGACGTCGTCACGCCAAGACCAACCCCGCTGCAGCAACACCTATAGTTAGTCGACGCCACCCAATCCCAATTGACTTGTGCCCCCTATAGTGTTTAGGTGTTGATGACGTTTTTTGTATTAGAAATACGCCTGTCTTTGCTATTGTCAGGCAGAGCGCTCTCGTAGGTTGCAGAGTTCTTTGCATGCCTTATTTTTGGATAAACTCCCACTTACGCTCACCCGCACTCTGTCTTGGCCTTATTCCCACTACGGGAGAGTCCCTTATTGTCTCTCATTGCGGGGAGGATCGTGCTGAATTGGGGGCGCTTCCCTTCACACCTTTCCCAAGATGGTCCTTATCCTTTCCTCCGACGGTGAGGCCCGCCGTGCCACTGTGTCGAGCTGTGCTCCCAGAAACAGGGCGACTTGCGACAGGATCAGGTGGGATTTTGGAAAGTTGATGGAGAACCCCAGGTCCGTGAGCAGCTGGACGGTCTTCGCAGTGTTCCACGGCGAGCTCCCTTGTCCTTGCCCGTATGAGCCAGTCGTCCAGGTAGGGTTAGACGTGGATCCCCTGCAGGCGCAGCCACGCCGGTGCTAGGCACTTTATGAACACCCTGGGCGCCGATTTTAATCCGAACGGTAGTGCGCCCTTTGACCACGAACCTGAGGAACTTTCGGTGTCTCTTTAGAATAGGGATGTGGAAGTATGCATCCTCCAAGTCCAACGACGACAGGAAATCGCCCTCCTCCAGCTGTCCCAGCACGTGCTGGAGGGTGACCATCTGGACCTTCTGTGCCTTGCTGTATTTGTTCGGTCGGCGCAGGTCCAGGATGGGACGCCATCCTCCTGTCTTCTTTACGAAGAAGTATCTTGAGTAAACTCCGGAGCCCCGAAGTCTCTTTTGAACAAGCTCAATGGCACCTTTCCTGAGCATCGCCCTTACTTCCAACAGCAGTTGAGGGATGTGATTTTCCTTCCTGGCCATGGGAGGAATGCGGGGGCACTTCTTCTGAAACTTGAGGGCGTGCCCCAGGGACAGGGCGTCCAGCACCCAACGGTCGGTGGAGATGGACTCCCGCACGCCGATGAACTTCGTCAGCCGGCCTCCCACCGGGATGCTTCGGCGGGGGCCCGACCCGACGGTCGGTTCAATCTTGCTTGGAGGCCACTTTGCCTCCCTGACCACCTTTGCAACGACCGCGGGAACAATCTGACTTGCCACGTCCCCTGTAGGCCTCCTGCGACAAAGATCTTGCCGCTTGACGGTACGTAGAGGAGTTGCTGCCGGCTCCCTTGGAGGCACCCTGTCTGCCGTCGCTGTTGGAGCACACCCAGTGCACGGGCCGTCTCCGTGTCCATCTTGATCCCCTGAAGGGACTCATCAACCGCCTTGCCAAAAAGGTTGTTCCCATCGAAGGGCATGTCCAAAACCTTGGTCTGTAAGCCCTGGCGGAAATCCGTCGCCTTGAGCCATCCTCGTTGTCTCAGGCAAACGCCGTTGCCCAACTGACAGAAACCAGTGTCGGCGATGTCCGTAGCCACCGTAATGGCATGGTCCGAGGCAATCTCACCTTCCTGTAAGATTTCCAGGGCCTCAGCCCTCTTGGTGTCCGGAAGGAAGTCCAACAGAGGGGCGATCTTGAACCACAACTCCGTCGTAGCGGGCTACGATGGCCAGGGCGTTGGCCGCCTTGATGGTCATCGCTGCAGATGAGATGATCCGTCCCATCGCATCCAGCTTCCTACCCTCGCCGTCCGGCGGGGGGGTTGAAGTCGAGGCCGATGCCCCCCCCCGCTTTCTTCTTGGCCGCCGCGTAACGACCGAATCCGGGGTAGGTTGCGCCCTAAGGCACAAGGGGGCAGCATCGGGGACCCGGTACTTCTCGTACCGGTCCCTCTTCGCAGGAGCCGTGGCAGGGTTCTTGAGGGCGAGCCCCTCATCCCAGATGTCATCAAGAAGCAGTACGGCGAGGACCGTCTTCCTTTTAGCCTCGCGCCGTTGGTAAAGGAACCCTTCCTTCTTTTCTTCGGGGCAGAGCTGGAAGAGCTCGGATGCCCTGGAAATCATAGCATGGAAGGATCCAATCTCGTCGGGCGGGGACGCCCGGGCAGGGGGCGACACGTCCCATCGTAGTCATCCATACCCATCATAGTCGTGTCCATGCCTGTATCATCCCCGTGGGTAGTGGACCGGGGAAGGCAGAGAAGGCCGCAGAGGCGGGAGAGGATGCCTAGGATGCGTCCGCTTAAGTGGTGGGCTCTCCGAAGGTCCTGGCTCCGGTTCCCCCGTCGGGTCTGGCTCAGGTACCTCCGTCGGGGGAAGGGGCAATCTAGTCCTCATCTCAGAGCATAAGGACTGGATGGCTGATAAAATGGCCGCCGAGGTGTCCTGCGGCGCCGGAAACGACGGGAGCGAGGGATCTTGAGGAGCCTTGTCTGCGACAGTCGCTCTCGTCGTCGCCCTCGTCGGGATCCTTCCCGATGGGCTGGGCCTCCTCCACGACTTGGATGAGCTCCTCTTCAGAGGTCGTGTCCGTATCCACGATGGCCACCAGCCCCTCCCCCACCCTTTCCAACGAGGACTTCGTGGGGGCCTTGTCGATGGGCCTGAAAGACTCCCCCCTCTGCGGTGGCAGGGAGACTGGTACCTGAGGGTGGCTCCACTGGTGTAGCCTCCACAGGCTGAGCCAGGGCCGCGGCGACATCCTCAATCGAGGTCTTAGCAGGGTGAATTAAGGCCAACGTCACCTTCTGTACGCCTGGGGCCTTCACCTTGGGGGGAGGGTCCGAGCCTCGCTCCCCCTCTGCCGGAATCTTAGAGATCGACCGGGGCCTCTCCAGAAGCTTACCCGGGTTCTCAGATTTCCTCTTCCCCGAACCAGAGCGTTGGCTCGTGGTTGATGGCGCCGGGGAGGATGCGCCCTGCCTGGCAGCCAAGGAACCCGACCGTTCGGCACTCCTGGTGCCCGCGGACTCACGGTGCTTAGCCTTTTGTTGGGCCTCCGTCGCCGGGGCACCCTCACAGGACTTAGACGACCGCTCTGACTTTTTCTTCTCGCCTGGCGGGCTCTTACCTTCCAGCCAGTTGGCGAGACGGAGGTGGCGATCCTTCATGGTCCGCTCCGACATGTTCCCACAAAATGAGCAATCCTTTTCCTTGTGAGTCTTGTCCTCATGGAGACAGAGGCATAACGAATGCTCGTCCTCCTTGAAAACGTTCTGAAGCTGGCATCCAGGGCAGGTCCTGAACAGCTTCCCGGGCGTCGAGCTCCCTTTCTCCTGGGCCATGTCCGGGGTAGGCCTCGGAACTTCTGGAATCCTCCAAAAGCGTAACTCGACGAAATCTTCACCCTTGAGGGGCGTCGAAACTCCGAAACGGATCCCTGTTGATCGGATGTAGAAACGGCGGAGCTTGAGGCTCTATTTAACCGAAAAATAGAGAAAATCTCCTGAAAAAAACCACGAAAACGCAGCAAAAGCTCGAGAGCTACAGCATGAGGACTCCAACACTTGAACGTGTGGTAAAAATCTGAGGATGGCTGCCAGGGGCGGGGCTTAGAGAGAGGGCAGTATGACCCAGAGACCAGTGATTGGTTACTACTGAGAAAGACAGATCAGAAACAAAACCGATACTGATTTTTTCTATACCGAGGATTCCCGGCCTGACAGGGAATATTCATGAGCATGTGAATCCATGCCAGACCCCATGCTGGAGAATGTTTGTGACATACCCATCTCACCCAAAAACTCACAACCATCTCTTGCACCACAAGCCGTACGCACTTCACAACACTGCAACACTTAAACCGGAGCAACAGCACACGTGCACTGACACAGATCAAATACCTGCACCAAAGCTCAGCACCCGGTGTATACAGATTTGAAGCTGCCAACAGAACCCCCCTCCTCTCACTATGCTACTCCCTCTTCACCTTACTAACCCATCCCACCTTATAGTTTGCAGATCCGCCAGAGCACCTGGGGACCAATTCCGTTGGTGACGGTGCACGTACAAATACCTTTAACATTTAACAGAACAGCCAAACTAGCCTTCAAAGGAAGGACCGTTACACTGCTGGTAACGGAGGGATTACGGTTTAAGACCTCACTCTGTGCCCCCTCAACAGAACTGGGGTCTCCGCAAGAGTGGGAACGATGAGGAACCTCACCTGTAAGACCTTAACCGGTCTCTCAGAACTGTTGGTCACCTTAGCCTCTAAATGACAGGCCTCGGACCAGAGTCCAGTGAAAACCCCCCTCACGAGGGGCCTCGAACTTTCGTTTGGTGTCAACAACCTCAACTGAAGTCTCAGGGCATACACCAGTGATTTTACAGGAAGCTCCAAGTAAGGAGACCTCGAAGCAAGCTCTGGTACCCGATGCCTCAGTCGAACTGGGCACACAAACAGCCCCCACAGGAGGGGCTTCGGAATGTAATCGGCATCAATAGGCCCCTTACAGATGCCCTCGGAGAAAACTCGGGTAGAATTTTCAGGCCTGTAAGGCACCTCAGGGCTAGCCTCAGTAATGGCGCTTTTGATTCTCCTCTCGGACCGGGAAGACTCCGGGACGGAGTCCCCCGGCGGGGTACCCTAAAAAGTAAAGAACTCACCGGGTGTTTTTTTTCCCTCAATGAAAGTTTGAAAATGCACCGGGGGAGTATGTTGAAACACCTCCTCGCACTGCTTTAACCTACGTTGAAGCGCCTGGACCGAAAGGGAGTCGCAATAAAAGCACGAGTCCCACTGGTGGTCCAGACCCAAACACTAAGCACAGAGGATGGGGATCCGCCCTAGCGAAGCGTAGCCGACAACAACAATTAGGAAAGTCTAGCTGAAACGGCATAGACCGACTCACGACCGCTAAACCAGAGCAAGAGAGGAGGAACTGGAAGGAAAAAAAAATAAATCTTCCGAAGATCCAAGTGCGTCCAGTCCCAAGCAAGCGGAGTAAAGGACTGATGGGCAATGCGCTGGGCTGAGCTAAGAAGGGCGGGATTACGCCGTGCAGTACCCTGCATAAAAAGAGGAAGGACACATTTTTGAAAAATATGATGCTTTTTACAAAGTGCTCCCGTCCAACCCACAGGACGGAGGAATGTCCCCATAAGTATGGAGGAAAGGGGAGGGGACGTAGGATTATTGGGAAATTCCTGACTCCCTACGGAACAGACAAAAGGAGCACCCACTCTGCAAAGCTCCCAACGATTTAGCAGTCTCAGTCCTCTTTCATACACTTGAGGGCCTCAATTTTCTCAAACAACTGCTCCCCCTCACAGGGCATGCCGAGAATCTTATAATGCACCTCTGGGCAAACGTCTGCACTTATGCCAGGCTTCCCGACGCAGCACAACGCTGTTAATGTGTTTAAAACCAGACTCCACCAAGTCACCAGGAATGTTACTATGATTGGACGCCTCCTCCCCTTCGCGTACCAAATGCATGGCGGCTTTATGGTGTTCCTCCGGCAGATGTACCAACAGAGGCGCTAGCTGATGCCACATCTCACGATCATAGCTGTCAGGCTTTCTCAAATCTGATGTTGTCCCCGGAAGCTGCTGAACCCCCGCAGTCCCCTTTGGATGCTAACCTCTTAACTGGTATCAAACAGTTCAGTTGAGAGCACCCCCAAGGGAAAGGGGGAAAATGGGACAAAATAATAAACTTCAGGTTTTGCTCGGCTTCTTTATCTGTCAACCTGTTGGTGAAAATAACAACAAATTCACTTTAGTCACTAACCTTTGAATTCCTTGGCTCTGACTTCTCGTTATAATATTAAGTAAATAAACACGCCACCATACCTGATTATCCTCTGTGAATAACTTAGAGGACGTGTAAATTCAAATGAAGAAAACAGAAAAATAGAGTCTCAGATGCTCTTACTAATTTCTTCAATTCGGTTGTGAAAAAGCTGCTAATCTCTCTCAGTTTAATGAGTTAATCTTCAAGCAGTTCCAATGTCATTTACCCAAACAACCCGCTGGAAATATTATACATGTAGTTTGTATTGATGATTTCTCGCTGCTTCAATACCAATTCCAAAAATGACACTCTGGCTATTCAAGTCAAAATGGTTTGTTTCCTGAATATATAAAAGTGTTCATTAATTGGATCTTTTGCTGGCAAAGATGATCGCTCATAAAAGAAGCGTTCTTTTAACCAGAATATGCGCATGCGTGAAGATATTGTTTACTCCTTCTAAAATGGAAGCGCACAAAAACAAGGAAAAGAGTTCAAAAATGAAACTGGCATGGGCGCATGCGTAAATGAATAGTATACCACTCTTCTTAATATGAAGTGTTCAAACAGGAAGGAGAAAGTCCTCAGTTCCGGACACTAATCCTTGAAGAGGCAGCCCAGTGATGATCACGCGCCAGGTTAGAATGTTAGTAAATTAAACATAACGCTTCAGAGTCGCATGGCTACCACACTGTCACTTGCGCAGACAGTGTAAGATTTCTAACGCTAGTCCGACGCTAATAAAAGCACTGTTACCAAAAAAGGGTACAATACTCAATATTTTATACGGCCGAAAAAACACACGACGCTAAAATGATAAACAGACCTCCACACTCCAACTAGCCAATTGCAAAAAATGTGACGCAGTTCAGTAAATTTAAATACAGTTCTAGAAGTTCAAAAATAGATTCATGAAAGAACGAAATGAACTACTATTTTAACAAAAACTAATAAAAACAGGAACAAGTTAATTAATGGAATTAATATTTAACTCCTGCTTGAAAATCACAAAGATCCATAAAAGATAATGAATTCACTTAGCTTGCTTCTTTCTTTCACCGGAACGTTTTCTAAGTTTCTTCTTAAATCTCCAACACTTTCCAGAACCAAAATAACTAATTTTAGGCACAAGGGCCTAACTAAAGTTTTCTAAATCTTAAGAGCTTCAAACATAGGACCTTCCAGCTGGGCTTCTGACAATGAAAGGCGGTTTAGAATGTTCCAACAATGCCTTTCTGTTACTTCTGACCAATCACTGATCCTTTTGGAAGTCTCCATTTTGACTTGGGAAGCTCTCCACACTCTGCACAGAAAGTTAAGGCCCAAACCATACTTTATGTTAATCATATCCTCATTCTACCACATTCAACCAAATCCCACGAAACCTGACAGTACCCCCCCCTTAATGCCCTGTCCCAGGGCCAATTTTAGAAGGATACTTTCTATGAAATTTTGAGACTAATTGTGGTGCATGCACATTCACCTCGTCTTCCCATGTACGTTCCTCAGGTCCGAAACCTTCCCAGTCTATTAAATATTGTAGTTTCCCTCTTAACCTCCTGGAATCTACAATTCTTTTCACCACAAACTCTTCGGATGAATTCTCTAACTGAACTGGTGAAGGTGGATGTACAACTCTAGTCCCCGGAATCACAGGTTTTAATAGACTAATGTGAAAAGTTGGATGTATTTTCAAGGAAGTAGGTAGTTTTAACCGTACTGACACTGGATTGATTATCTTTTCTACTTTAAATGGACCTACAAAACGTGGAGTAAATTTGTTTTTGCCCTTAATTCTCAAATGTCTCGTCGAAAGCCAAACCAAGTCACCAACCTTATATTTAGGACCCAACCTCCTTTTTTGATCTGCAAATCTTTTGTACTTCTGTTTACTATCGAAAAGTACCCTTTTTGCTCTTTCCAAATTTTTTCTCATAGTTTTTAATCGAACCTCAACTCCAGGATTTTCTGACTCTTCAGTAATTTCAAAACTTAAAAACCGTGGGTGAAAACCTCTTCCAAGATAAAATGGAGACATGTTAGTTGAATCTTTAGCACAATTATTATAAGCAAATTCGGCAAGCCAAATCAAATCCACCCATTCTTCCCCTGCCTGTAGATAACACCTCAAATACTTCTCCAGTTCTTGATTTACTCTTTCTACTTGTCCATTGGTCTCGGGATGATAACCTGATGATAAACTGACTTCCACACCCAAATCCTTACAAAAAACCCTCCAAAATCTAGAAATAAATTGAGGACCTCTATCTGAGATAATTTGATTAGGCAGACCATGCAGTCTAACTATTTCTCGCAAAAAGACTTTGGCCAAATTGTCTGCAGTAACCTCTCCCTCCATTGGAACAAAGTGAGCCTCTTTTGACAAGAGGTCCACCACAACTAGAATAGATGTACAACCCTTGTCACAAGGAAGATCTGTAATGAAGTCCAGGGAAATTGTATGCCAAGGACGAGGTGGAATAGGCAACGGCTCCAACAACCCGACTGGTTTTCCGGTTTGACTCTTCATTTGAGCGCAAATAGCACAAGTTTTTACAAAATTTAAGATGTCCTGACGCATTTTTTCCCACCAGAAGCTCCTCCTGACCAATTCTAGCGTCTTTCTAAAACCTGGGTGTCCGGACAGCATAGATTCATGACAGTCTCTTATTACTCTCTCTCTCAATTCCAAAATAGGTAAGTAAAGTTTATTTTCAAAGAACGGCAATCCTTTCTCAATTTTTCGAACCGGATCCTTTCGGACCCATTCCTCCATTTGTGCAATTGACATGGACTTTCGAACTTCTTCCTCAACATCCTCAATTTTCTGTATTCCGGCAGAAATAAAACAGCATGGATCGATAATGGATATCATCTCCTTTTCTGATTCCATCTCACTTCCAGGAAATTGACGTGATAAAGCATCAGCCTTTCCATTAAGCCTACCTGGCTTAAATGTCACTACAAAATCGTAATCAGCAAAGAACAATGACCATCTTAACTGCCTTGGTGTGAGAGTCTTGGCTGATTTCAGAAAAAGCAAATTTCTATGGTCTGTTAACACAGTCACTGTATGTCTTGCTCCTTTTAAAAAATGCCTCCACTCTTCAAAAGCAAACTTGATTGCCAATAATTCTCGATCTGAGATCGTATAATTTTGTTCTGCCATAGAGAATTTTTTAGAATAGTAAGCCACTGGATGAAGTTGTCCGGTCTCTCGATGTCTCTGAGAAAGAACAGCCCCCATGGCAAGATTCGATGCATCCGCTTCTACATAAAAAGGCTGAGATGGATCTGGATGAATTAAAATAGGGGCCGAACTGAACCTTTTCTTTAATTCTTGAAATGCCTCCTCTGCCTCTGTCGACCACACAAATTTGGCACCTTTCTTTAAAAGTTTTGTTATGGGAGTAATCAATCGAGAAAATCCTTCAATAAATCTTCTATAAAAATTCGCAAAACCTAAAAAGCTTTGAATTTCTTTTACTTTCGTTGGTGTTGGCCAATCCGTGATGGCTTGAACTTTGTTCGGATTCATCTCCAATCCCTTGGGAGAAACAATGTATCCTAAAAATTCCACTGAATTAGTATGAAACTGAGATTTTTCTAATTTAGCAAACAAATGATTCTCTTTGAGTCTTTGTAGAACCTTTCCCACATGAATTTTATGCGACTCTAAATCCTGAGAATAAATCAAAATATCATCAATGTATACTACTACGAATATATCTAAAAAATCTCTTAAAATTTCATCCATAAAGAATTGAAAGGCAGCTGGAGCATTGCATAAACCAAAAGGCATCACCAAGTACTCATAAAGCCCAAATCGGGTTTTGAATGCCGTCTTCCACTCATCACCCTCCTGGACTCTCACCAGATGATAGGCACCACGTAAATCTAGTTTGGAAAAAATTGTGGCTCCCTGGACCTGATTCAAGATTTCCGAAATTAGAGGGAGAGGATACTTGTTTTTGATTGTAATTCTATTCACAGCTCTATAATCAATGCATGTTCTGAGAGACCCATCTGGCTTTGGTACAAAAAATAATGGAGATGCGGCTGGAGATTGAGAATGACGAATAAAACCTTTAGCCAAATTTTCTGCAAGGTACTCTTTAAGATAATCATTCTCCTTTTCAGTTAATGCATACACTCGACTACTTGGTAAAACCGCCCCGGGCTCCAAATCAATTTTACAGTCAAAACTCCTATGTGGAGGTAATTCTCCTGCCTCCTTTTCATCAAACACCTCCTTGTACCCTTGATAACACTCCGGAAGATGTCCTAACACCGCTCCTATATTATGTCCTGTAATACCTGCATCAGTCAGAAAAGAGGAAACTAAACCTTGTGTTTCTTCCCTCCCAGGATTACCTTTCAAAAGGCAATTTTCTAAACAGAAACTAGACTGTAATTCTACCACTCGTCTACTCCAATCAATGTGAGGATTATGCAAGGTTAGCCATGGCATGCCTAAAATTATTTTCAAAATTGGTGTATCAATTAAATCAAATGAGATTTCTTCTCTATGACCTCCAAATAATTCCATAACCAAGACACCAGTTTCATGAGTTATAGGACCTGATGAAAGAGAAGTTCCATCTACAGCCCGAACTTGTTCCACAACTTCCTTCCTCACTAGTGGTATTCCCAATGCCTTAGCTACTCCCCAATCCATAAAGTTCCCGGTGGCTCCTGAATCAATCACTACCGGTCCATACCCTTTCTTTTCCTCCTTCAAATACAAGGATACATTTACAGTTATATGTGGAACCGCTGACTGAACTGTATTTGCAACCTGCTGTGCTTTTCCTCCGGCTGATGAAAATTTTTTGGGTGTAAAGGGACAATTTCCTAAAAAATGACCGCCCCTACCACAATATAAACACAAATTATTCTCACGCCTCCTAGTTTTTTCCTCTTTTGATAAAGGACCTTTTATTCTAATTTGTTGATCATTCACCCTTGGTTTCACTTCTTTACTACCCACCTCAAGCTTTGAACGCTCTCCTCTAATGACTGACCTCACCTCCCCCTGAGTACAACGACGCCTTTCTGCTTTCCTTTCACTTATACGATAGTCCAACTGAACTACTAAATCAATCAATTCCTCACAAGAAGAAGGGCGTTGGACTACACTGGACAAGGCATCCTTCAACTCCTCCTTGAGGCCTCTATAAAAAAGAGAAGACCTCTTCTCTGCTGGCCACTGGGATTCTAAAACCAAAGACCTAAACTGTGTGATATATGTAACCAAGTCTCTGTTTCCTTGACGCAAATCTAATAATTCACCATCAATTTCTAAGGACAGTTGTCTTTTATCAAACATTTTCTTAAATTCTTCCATAAAAAGAGAAACATTTTTTAAAGATAAACTCTTCTGCCTAACCAATAAACCTGCCCAAGTAGAAGCCTCTCCAGATAAATAAGACATCATAAAAGTAACTTTGGAAGCATCAGAAGGAAATAGTTCAGGCCTACTAAGAAAGTGCAACTCACATTGGGTTACAAATGTCTGAAATTTACTTGAATCTCCGTAGTAACGCTCTGGAGCGGCCAAAGGTACTGGCATAACTAATGCCCTAAAACCTCCCTCTGCCCCATCACCTCTACCCACACCTCTCTCCTCACCAACCCTTACCAATTCCGGGGGAAATTCTTCTCTCCCAATTCCCTGCGTCTGTGCCATCTTTTCACTTAACTCATCTACTCTTTGTCCTAATTTTTTATTCTCTTGATATGCCACCTTTAATTCTTCCTGTAATTCCCTCACTAAAACACTTAACGCTTCCATTGAGAACTCGGGGTTCATGACAGCTTAGGAGGACTATTTTTTCTGGCCTTTCATTCTGTCAGGCTTTCTCAAATCTGATGTTGTCCCCGGAAGCTGCTGAACCCCCGCAGTCCCCTTTGGATGCTAACCTCTTAACTGGTATCAAACAGTTCAGTTGAGAGCACCCCCAAGGGAAAGGGGGAAAATGGGACAAAATAATAAACTTCAGGTTTTGCTCGGCTTCTTTATCTGTCAACCTGTTGGTGAAAATAACAACAAATTCACTTTAGTCACTAACCTTTGAATTCCTTGGCTCTGACTTCTCGTTATAATATTAAGTAAATAAACACGCCACCATACCTGATTATCCTCTGTGAATAACTTAGAGGACGTGTAAATTCAAATGAAGAAAACAGAAAAATAGAGTCTCAGATGCTCTTACTAATTTCTTCAATTCGGTTGTGAAAAAGCTGCTAATCTCTCTCAGTTTAATGAGTTAATCTTCAAGCAGTTCCAATGTCATTTACCCAAACAACCCGCTGGAAATATTATACATGTAGTTTGTATTGATGATTTCTCGCTGCTTCAATACCAATTCCAAAAATGACACTCTGGCTATTCAAGTCAAAATGGTTTGTTTCCTGAATATATAAAAGTGTTCATTAATTGGATCTTTTGCTGGCAAAGATGATCGCTCATAAAAGAAGCGTTCTTTTAACCAGAATATGCGCATGCGTGAAGATATTGTTTACTCCTTCTAAAATGGAAGCGCACAAAAACAAGGAAAAGAGTTCAAAAATGAAACTGGCATGGGCGCATGCGTAAATGAATAGTATACCACTCTTCTTAATATGAAGTGTTCAAACAGGAAGGAGAAAGTCCTCAGTTCCGGACACTAATCCTTGAAGAGGCAGCCCAGTGATGATCACGCGCCAGGTTAGAATGTTAGTAAATTAAACATAACGCTTCAGAGTCGCATGGCTACCACACTGTCACTTGCGCAGACAGTGTAAGATTTCTAACGCTAGTCCGACGCTAATAAAAGCACTGTTACCAAAAAAGGGTACAATACTCAATATTTTATACGGCCGAAAAAACACACGACGCTAAAATGATAAACAGACCTCCACACTCCAACTAGCCAATTGCAAAAAATGTGACGCAGTTCAGTAAATTTAAATACAGTTCTAGAAGTTCAAAAATAGATTCATGAAAGAACGAAATGAACTACTATTTTAACAAAAACTAATAAAAACAGGAACAAGTTAATTAATGGAATTAATATTTAACTCCTGCTTGAAAATCACAAAGATCCATAAAAGATAATGAATTCACTTAGCTTGCTTCTTTCTTTCACCGGAACGTTTTCTAAGTTTCTTCTTAAATCTCCAACACTTTCCAGAACCAAAATAACTAATTTTAGGCACAAGGGCCTAACTAAAGTTTTCTAAATCTTAAGAGCTTCAAACATAGGACCTTCCAGCTGGGCTTCTGACAATGAAAGGCGGTTTAGAATGTTCCAACAATGCCTTTCTGTTACTTCTGACCAATCACTGATCCTTTTGGAAGTCTCCATTTTGACTTGGGAAGCTCTCCACACTCTGCACAGAAAGTTAAGGCCCAAACCATACTTTATGTTAATCATATCCTCATTCTACCACATTCAACCAAATCCCACGAAACCTGACAATAGCGAGCCATGATTGCCAACGAATTGGCCGTTTTCACCGTCGTTGCCCCACCAGTCCATACCTTTTTCCCGAAGGCATCCAGTCTCCCGGCGTCACTGTCCGGAGGGGGGAAACGCCTGTTCTGATTCCTGGCTTTACGGCTAGCCGCCAACACCACCGACTCAGGCGTGGGCTGCAACACCAATCACTTCGGTGTAGAGTCCGGGGCCTTAAACTTCTTCTCCGGCCTCCCTTTGACAGCTGGTTCCGAGAAGGGATGTCTCCTGGATAGGCACGTAGAACACAGCTTTCCGTCTCTTGCCCATGTGGTCAAACAGGAAGCACTCCTTCCACGCTTCCTCAGGAGCCAACCCAAATTCCACACGCCTTTGCCATCATGGCGTGGAACGCCCCAACATCGGGAGGAGACCATCCGAATCCCACGCCAGATCCCTCGACGGCGACGAAGAGCCAGTAGACACGGTCTCCCTAGGCACATTGTCCGACTCAGTCCAGCAACTCACCTCCTTCAGGATAGGAACATGGACGATGGTCACTCCCCGGCAGAGGCACTGGCAACCCAGCCACAGCCGATGAATGTGGAGGAACACCTGCAGCGTCGACAACAGGCCCCACCGGACTCACATTCAGAGGAGGCAACCTGCAATCCAGCTGGCCCAACAAGGAATGCAGCACGGACAGGACCTTGAGTGACATTGCCTGCGGATTCACCAGCGGTTAACTGGACGGACCAGCCCCCACACCCATTGAAGGACCACCACACTGCAGGCCCAGGGCAGACGGACCCAACACAGGCTCCAGTTCGTCTTCAACATCCGATGACACCGAAAAAGCAGCAGTCTCTTGATGTAGAAGAGTGTCTGGCATAAGCGAGTCAAAAGCAGAAGACTGCCACGCACCACTCGTCGGCAGAAAGCGGTCCGTATCCATCCTCAACATCGGGCCATCAAACCTGAACGTCGCCAGAGCTGATGACAACCGTAGACTACAGCATCAGAGCTGGCAGAGAAACAGTCGATGACCGGACTCCCGTCGACAAGGACGTAGTCTGAACTGCAATCTGCAGGGTAGATTTTCCAGGGGATCCAGCCTGTCTGTCCCCACTGGACCGGAGCTTAGAAGACTCCCTGCTAGAGGACGACCTGTTATGGTCCCCTGAAAGAGTGTTTCGACGAGTCTTTCTTGGCCTTCACCTGCGACGCCGACTTTTCAGGCCTACCTCCAGACCCCCGGGAATGGTCCGACCCACCATGCTTGGACGAAGATGCCCCCTTCGCTCCTCTTCGAGTAAACACCTGTCGACCACTCTTCCCGACCTCTGACCCAGAGGCAGGATGAGACTTCTTAGCCAGAGGCTCCGCCGACACAGCCTGGCGATGATCTGCCGCTTAAACAGGCCTCTCGGACGCCAGGCTTCGAACCGACCCCACCTACGAGGCAGGGTAGGTACCCTCATTCAGCCTACACACTAACCGCCGATTGCGATCCTTTAGATTCTTCTGCGAAAACCTTTTACAGATCGCGCAAGAATCGGCCGAGTGATGGGGGTAAAGGCAATAGAGGCAGTCCATATGCCCATCCCCCTCATACACCTTCAGCCCGCAAGCCGCACAGGGCCGGAACAGAGACTTCTTCATTTCTGAAGAAATCGCAAAATCCAAAAGCACAAGCACGTGCAAAAACCACGAGCACGAGGTGATCCCAACACTTTGGAGACGGTTGAAATTTGAAGGAAGCCGTGGGGGCGGGGCCATTTATACCCTATGTCCTATTGGTGGTGGCTAAAGCACCCAAAAAGGATGTTGATAGGACACTGAAGCGTCAGTTTTCCATAGGAAAATGCCAAGTTAAAATGACAGGTTCCCAGCCTGACGGGGAATATTCACAGCATGTGAATCCATTAAAGATCCAATGTTGGAGATACAACTTCCAGTATAGGGCTGCCAGGTGTACCAACCTTTCCATTTCCCAGTTTTCCACTGAGCAGCTATACAATTCCAGCAAAGGCTACCATTTTCAAGGCGTCTTATCAGAGGAATGGAACATGTCCCACACCAGTGTTTTCCAAGCTTCAAATGACACGCTTACATTCTCCCCTAGAGACCCGCTCATACCCCCTATCCCCCCCCTCCCCCACATGTTCTGGACTCTGCTTCTGTCCAGCGTTCCAATTCTCTACCACATTGCATATAGAGGGCCTCCTGCCGATTTCCATGCCATTGCAATGCTCCCTTAGCTAGAATACATACCATGTACATACATTTTACTACATGCTTGAACTTAACCTAGGGTAAGCCCTGAGGAGGCATTCCTTCCGACCAGTCGTACCGAACCATGCCCCCTTTCCTGCAAGCCTGCTCAATCTTGGCCCAGAAGCATTGCACCTTCACGCATACCCAAAATGTGTTATTCCCACCTCCCCCATGCCGCACCATGGGCACTGTGATTGTACCTGTTAAAACCTGCCACCCTATGTGGGGTCATGTTAGTGCGATATAGAACATTTAATTGTACCAGTCTGAATCTGGCATTCCTGGACATTTCCTTAGGGTACACTAATACCCTTTCCCATTCCTTCTCAGCAATGCTCATGCCCAGGTCCACCTCCCATCTTTCCTTAAGTGTTGCGGGGATTGGATGTGTCTCACAGTTGCCTAGATACCGGCTTGCACCCATCATTCAGGCTGTACATTTCTGCTAACAAAGGGTGCTCTTCTGGCCATTCACCCCAAGCCCCCCCCCACCCCACCAATTTCTCTATCCACATGCCCAATTCTCTGGTACCTTTCAACAACCCTTCCCTTTCATGCAATAAATCAAATTCCCAGAAGACTCCCATATCGTACATATCCCCGCCCCCCCCATGAGTATATGCCCCATCTCTCCCAGTACCTCACCATTGTTATATCAGTGCTTGTTCTACATAAATCGGCGACAGTAGGAACCTCGGGCGAGTAGGGATGTTTAAGACCAAGCAGTGCCTTGGTTCTGTTCCATACCAGTCTTCCTATTGTTGCAATCATGGGGGTGGACCCCAAGCAGTTCTGGTGAACCCTCAATATTTCCTTCAAGCTCGCCGGAGCAACTAGGCACGGCAGGAATTTAGTCTCGACCACCTCGTCCGAGAGCCAGCGGGCAACATGGCTAAGTTGCGCTGCTAAATAATACTTTCCAGGTCAGGGAGTTGTATGTCAAGGGACAGTGTGGCTTGATGTAACAATGTACATTCTGGAAATGATACAGGAACCTTGGGAGGATGATCATTTTAGTAATGGACGCCCTGCCCATCATTGATAACGGGAGCTTGGACCACAACTCCATTGACGTCTATAGTCCTTTCATCATTGCTCCAGGGTTACTATCGTGCATTAACTCTGGAGTGTGCCATCATATGCCCACATCTGGTAGTTCTTCGATGCCCTTTTCCTTTAGGCCAGCCACTGGAAATATGCAGGACTTCTGTTTGCTAAAACATATTCCTGAAACTTTTGCGTAATTGTCCAGCACCTATAGCATCACTGGAGCTAGAATGTGTGGGTTCCTTAGGGACAAGAGGAAGTCGTCGGCATATAGTGAGATTATGTGATACTTCCCTCCCACCTGGATCCCTGCAAAGAAGTGCTTCCTAAAGTATATAGCAATCTGTTCCAGCCCCAGGATATACAGCATGGGTGATAGTGAGCAGCCGTGCCTCTCTGGATATCCTAGACCGATGACAGCTCTCCCTCTCTTTACTCTTGCTACCAGAGTGGTGTATAGCACCTTTATCCACCCAACAAACTTCTCTCCGAACCCAAATTCTTAGTACTTCGATTGATTCCATATACTGGGAGTAGTTAAACGCTTTGATAGCATCCAGTGACACTCCTTTGCCGTCTGCACCACCACATGCAATCTACGCAAGTTTGCCGATGTGTTGCAGCCTGCTACAAAGCCAGTGCATTCTGGTCGCCATGCACCAGCCCCCACAACCCTGGACAGCATCTTTTGACGTCTTCACCCCTCCCTCCCCGGTACCTAAGTGTTGTGGGCATACAGTCTGGCTGCTCAGTCACTCTACCAACTTGTGCAGTACAGACCTATACCAAAGGTTGGGTTCCCTATTGCCAAGAGGACAAGGCAGGTGTAGTCACCCACAGGGTTACTACATACAATCATGCCGAACAGGGATAACAAGCAGGAGACAGCTGTATGGTGAAGTGTGAACAGTGAACATGCAGAGATTGAAATTGGAAGTGTGGCATGTATGTGGCTGGTTTTGTTTTTATTAGGTTTTTAAGGAGAATAAAGCAAGGAACACCAAGTGTAGGGAGCCTCTCCACATGAAGGGAGGTGACACCGCTCATGGTTTAATCAAGAGGAAATTCACAGGAACCCCATATAATTAGAGGACTCGGGAATAGTACTGGTTGCTATTTTAGTTTGTTTTGTGTATTGTAGGGTGGAGCTACAAGAGGGGCATTGTGTGGTGTGTGGAGTGTGGCGTGTAAGGAGACTCAAAGGAGGAAAGAAATTTTTTTTTGAATGTGTTGACAGACAAGGGGGGGATGAATTGTGTTTGACAATATATAGAACTGTGTAGCGCACCAGCAAGGCTGTGATCAACACAGCTATGGGGAAACACCCATAGAATCGATGTGCAAGGCCCTGCCATTGCACTGTGACAGGATCAAGAACTATCACAACCAGTGGGTGACAGACTAGGGAAGGGGAATGCCCCACTCGTGGTCAGAGCAGGGCTCCTATGACACAAATATTCTAGAACACATGTCCATCTTTCTGATAGCAAAGTACAAGAGGAAACACTAACAGAACAGAGGGGAAATATCGAACCTCTGGAAAATGTTAGAATACTGAGGAGTGCGAAGGAGAGGAGGGGCACAGCGATAAAGGCACAGGCCTAAGCGAAGATGGGAAGGCATCAGTGGGACGTAAAGGAATATGTCCTCTAGCAAGCCCATCCCGCTGCGGCATACACAAATCCAACATGTGTCAACAAGTTCCAATGCATCACCACTGCCGCTCCCCCCCCCCCCCCCCCCCCCCCCATGTGTCTCCCATCCAGATGTCACAGTGCACGCAGACGTTAATCCTAGAGATAGCACTGGCATCGATGCGCATAAAACTGACTGCAGGCAGCATGTGACGTGACTAAGGTAGACACCTGTACAGCATGGGACAGAGTGGAAGTCAAGTGATTTTTTTATTCCAGATAAACAATGCACCCATAATAATTGTACACGTAGAGCATGACTGAAACTGACAGCTTGGTTTAAGAGAAATAAGTTAGTCACCGTAGGGACTAACGTACCTTAGTCCCCTTTCCTCCATACTGCATGGGGCGTCCCTTCCAAGGAACGAGGCAGTACCTTTTTCACCAGAAAAAAATCTTCCACCAGAAAAATCCTTCCCCTTTAAATTTAGAGGCGCGCGGGGGTGCGGCCCAGGAAGCATGAGCTGCCCTGACTCCACCCCCTCCTCCCCCAGCCCCACACCTTCAGTCCCCATTGACGCCTCGAAAATAGATTTAACATTGCCCAATGACACCAGTATTAGGGGGGAGGTTGGTGGGACGTATGGAGGAAAGGGGACTATGGACCAAGTACGTTAGTCACTACGGTGAGTAGCTTATAATTACTTACGTCCCGTAACTTTCCTGCATACTGCACAGGCGATTACCACTCCTTAAGCAAATAGGTTCCTGAGAACTACCTGTCCGAAAGCCGAATCAGATCTAGAGCTGGCATCCAAACAGTAATGCTTGCAGAAAGCCAGGGGAGTGGCCCAGATGGCTGCCCTGCTTATGACTTGCTAAGGGACATGGCACTGGAATCTGATTGCTATTGCCTTGGTGCTGACGTGCATGTTGGCCGGAAGCGGTTTGTGCTGGCCCTCGTACGCTTCCTTGATGGCCGAGACCATCCAGCGGGATATGGAAGCCTGGTCTTGAGCATCCGAAAGTGACAAACAGGGAGTGCGATGTGCGGAAGCTCTTGGTCCTAACCAAGTAAAATTTCAGGGCATGCCCGACATCCAGGCAGTGCAGCACTCTGTGCTTTGTACTTGGGATCGGCAAAAAACGTAGGAAGGACTATTTCTTCGTTCAAGTGGAAAGCAGACAGTACCTTGGGCAGAAATGCTGGGTGTTTCCGCAGGACTACTTTGTCCCTGTGAAAGTTAGTATATAGTTCTGAGGCGACAATGGCCTGTATTTTGCTGACTCTACAAGCAGAGGTGAGGCCGCCTAGTAAGGCCACCTTGATGGTGACCAGCCTGATGTCCGCAGACGCAATTGGCTAAAACCGTTTGTGCACCAGGGCGCCCAAGACTAAGTTGAGGTCCCACACGTAGTGCGTCCTCTTGACGGGCGGGTAAAGTATTTCTCGACGATAGGATTGGTGGAGAAGAGCCCCTCCAAGTTCTTGTAAGCCCCGATGGCTGAGAGGTATGAACTGCAGGTGTCCACCTGCACATCCGAGTGGTCGAGGTGCACCGAGAAGGAGAGCACATTGACCAAAGTACATGCCAGGGGGGTCAATTTCCTTGGAGTCTGCCCAATGGCAGAATCTGGTCCATTTACTTATACTGGGCCCAGGCAGCCTGGCTCCTTGCGCCTTGTATGATTTCCAGATTAGCCTGCGAGGCTGAGGTATCCCAGCGTTACCTGCTCAGGTACCATGCTGTGAGGGCTAGTTTGTGGCACGGGATGGATGACCCTTGCCAGAAAATGTGCTGGGCCCGCCAGGAGGTGAATCCGCGGCATCTCCGAGAGTCTGAGCAGCTCCGAAAACCATGGCCTGGCCGGCCACAATGGAGCTATTAGAATGATGTTGAGTCGGCGAGACGCCTTGATCTTGAAAATCACTCCGAATCAGTGCAGTGGGCAGGAAGGCGCAAGCCTTCATGTCGTTCCACTGAAGCTGAAATGCGTCGCCCAGGGAGCCGGGCCCTGTTCCTGCCAGGAAGCAAACTGAGGGCACTTCTTATTGTGCCAGGTGGCAAAGAGATCCACCTGGGATGATGCTACCTGTTGAAGATCTCCTGCCCCTCATAATTGTCCGCTCCCAACCTGCTGAGCCTGTCCGCCTCTAGGTTGGCTTCCCCCAGGAGGTGGACTGTCATGAGGTAGATGTCATTTTCCAGGGCCCACTCCCACATGCTGATTGCCAGTCTGCACAGAGGTTGGGGGGGGATCTGGTGACTCCGTGCTCATTGACGTAGTACATGCTGGTCGAGTTGTCTGTCTGGATGATGACAACCTTGCCCCTGAGACGTAGTAGGAGAGTGCTTGCCAGAAGGTGTTCAGCTCTAACCAATTGATGTGGTATTCCTGCTCCTGTCATGTCCAGGTACTGTGGACTGAGCGATCGTCGAGTGCCACCATCATCCAGTCTGGTGATGGTGGCCTGTGGGGGGAGGGGTAGGCAGCCAAAAGGGCCTGCCCATCTGTAGGCTGCAGTCCCTGGACAACCATGTTAGGTCCGGGTGGAGAGATGAAGGAAAGTTGATCTCGGATTGAGAGCCCCGCTCCTGGTTCCATGAGGCAGCAAATTGCAGCTTTATCCTCCGCATCCTCAGTCTTGTGTGTGGGACGGCTAATAGGACTGCCGCTTAGAGACCCAGGAGATGCTGGTACCACCAAGCCAAGGTCACCTCTCTGCTGAGGAAGTGGGCAGTGGCCCTCCTGATGGCCGAGATCTTGTCCTCAGAGCACGTGCCCCAGATGAGGCCCAAGAATGTCAGTCTGCATGGGCTGCAGCTTCGACTTGAGATTGAGCGAGAAGCCCATATCATGCAGCGTGTTCATAAGGGCATGGGAAGAGTGGTGAACTGCTTCCAGAGATGTAGCCCCGACGAGGCAGGCACCGATGTGGAGGCCCTGCGCTCCGAGGAGGGCAGCCACTGTTTTCATGAGCCTGGTAAAGACCCTGGGGGCTGAGTTGAGGCCAACAGGAAGGACCTTGATTTGAAAATGGTAGCCCATGATCCTGAACCGAATGAAAGAACGATGGGCTGCCAAATCGGGACGTGTAGGTACACGTCCTTCAGATACAGGGAGCACATCTAGTCTCCCTTGCACACGGTCTCCGCTATAAAAGCTGGTGTAACCATCTTGAATTTTTGCAGGGTTAAGGAGAGGTTGAGGGTGGAAAGATCCAGCACAACTCAGGCCTGCCTGGTTCTTCTGAATGGCTGGAACTTCCTCCACTGCTCTCTACGAGCGGCCAAATCTCTGCCAGCAAGAGTTGCTGTCCCAACGAGAGTGGAGTCTGGGATGGGTAGGCGGTACCCCGTGGATACTACAGAGAGGATTCAGGGGGTCAGCGAAATTCTGGCACCAGAAATGTGCATGGAGAGCAAGCCTGCCCCCCACTAGACATGTGGACCCGCAGGGGCGTGTCATGCCTTCTTTCCCTCAGAGCTGTTGAGGCTGTCATGGAAGAGCGGGTGGGGGGTGGACTGGAAAAAGCCCTTACTCTCCACCCCCCCCACTTTGTTGCTTGTGCCAGTTCTGAGAGAGCGGTCAGGCTGCCTGGATTTCTGTGCCTGGAAGCTGCGGAACCCTCCGTACGTACCCCCCCTGTTGGAGCACTGCTGTGACTGGGTGTACGACTTGGGCGTGGTCTTTGTCAAGCTGGATAAAGACTTGGCCGTTTGTGAACCGTTTTTCTTCTTGTCCAGCTCTTCGTCCATATTGGAGTGGAAGAGGCCCCCCCCCCCCTCTCCTCAAACGGCAGATTCAATATGCATTCCTGGACGTCCGGGTTGATTTTCGTTGCCTGGAGCCAGGCTGTCCTCTTGTCTGTGGCAATACAGATGGCACGGCCAGAGGTGTCAATATGGGCCATGGTGGATTCCACGAGGACCTGCACCACCAGCTTGGTCTCAACCAGTCCAGCCTTGAAACGTGAGTGGCTCTGCGTAGGGAGTTCAGGGCAGAAGTCCACAATTTCCTGCCATTACCTTTGGTTAGCGGCCGCCAGCATGGCATCGGTGTTGGTCTGATGAAGATTTAAGGACGCGTTGGCAAACAGCTTCTTCCCGTACGCCTCCAAGATCATCTTGCCTAGTAGTATCGCCGTTGAGGAGGTTGACCACAGACTTGGAGTATAGTGATGCCGCAGTGATCACTGAGGAATGTGGCTGAGGATGGGCCGATAGCAAGAGTGTATCCCCCCCCCCCCCCCATCTGCCTGTACTTGGCGTCCAGGCATCGATTGACCAGCTGGACAGAGTGGGGCTTTAAGCCAACCCTTTCTGGCCAGGGAGACTGCAGAAAAAGGAATTCCACTGCAGACCCATGTAGAGGAGCGTAGTGTGAGGACTTCAGCCTGAACCCCCTCTGCCAACTGCTCAACCTAGGGTTGAGGTAGGCCCAAGAACCCCTCTTCACAGGCCGGAGAGGTGGTAGGGGGTACCGAAGGGGTAGTCAAAGGCTGCTGGAGCCGCTACATACTCTGCCCTAAGGACGCAGATGGAACCTGGCCTGCACAAATGAAGGGTAGGCTGTAGGCCACATACATGGTTGAGGCCAGTCACACCGTGACACTCCCGAACTCCTGGGATGGTATTGGATGGGTGCCCATGTCTGACAGCAGCAATTTTGTCGAGCTGCCTGCCACGTACCTGCGTCGTGTTGCTCAGCTCGCTGGCCCGGCCTATTCCAAGACTCTTGCGTGTGAATTGGGAAGCCTACCCTGATCCTCGAGCCTAGACCCGGTAGGTGTGACACCCTCGACCCGGGGGTCGGTAGAGCTGTGTTTAGGTGCCCCCTCTGACATATTGCTGGTAATGGGGTGTAGCCCTTCGGACATAATGCCGGTACAAGGGCAGAGCCCCTCGGATGAAAATCCGGGACAAGAACCTTTTGGTCCCTCAACAGTCACCGGGAGGATCCAAGGACCCCTCGGCCAGTAGCTGAAGCAGCCTTGGTGCACGTGCTGGTACAAGGACCTGAGCGGTCCCCTGACGCGCGGGCGAGTCCTTGGGAAGGAGTCTCCCTTACGGTGTGCGATGGAAAATAGAGGCCCTACCTTGGGCCTGGCTCGATCTTTCATGAAGTTCTGGATGTCCTCTGGAGGAGACTGCTGAAAGAGCTCCCTCCACCTGGCTAGTCTGTTCTTCAGCAATTTCGATGACAGGGCGTTGCAACGCACCCCTCCAGTAGAGAGCCTATGGACGGCAGGTTTAGAGGTTTGGCCGGATGGCAGTAGCAAGGAAAAAGGGAAGTGCGAAGGGTTGGGAGAAGCAAACCGAAAATGCAAATGCCCCTAATACATAAGGGCACGGGGAGACCAGTGTGTGCCATGGGCACAGATGTACAAGAACAACCTATTAAAGGCGCTTCCGGTGGGCGCAGAGAAATGGCTATATGCATTTGAAAAGCAAACTTGAGTGCCCCTAGCAAAAGGAGACATGTAAAATTGTATTAAGGCTGCCATCGGGGGATCAGGCTACAGATGTGTGGGTTAAGGTTGGGTACCCAGGAGTAACCCTGAGCAACGATGCACACGGAGCATCCTTCAATAAAATTAGAGCAAAGGTGTGGTATGCGCTGCGGCGGGTGTTCCTGGACACATCCGATTTCACAGTGTACCATGGGTGAGTGCAAGGATGCCGCTCCATTCATTCGTAAGGTCCAAGAGATGTGGAGGGCAGAAACTGGCAACCTATGATCAGTCAAGACCCTTTTTCTATTTTATTGTTAAACAAGCCCTACCCAAGGTAAAAGGCACTAGACAATTGTGCGGGGGGGAACAGGGGGGTGTTTGAGGCAAAGTGGTGGCGTGAAATTCAGAGTATAATAGTGCGCCATTGTCAAAGGAGCACGAGAAAGACAGGCAGAGGAAGCGAAAATGGTACAAAACAAATTAGCTGTGAAGGCATTAGTTTCGACGCCAGCATAGAAGTGGCAGGGTACACGCCTGACTTGACAAACGCCAGAATAGCTGTGATGTGGGCAGAAGGAGGACAAGGGCAGGGGGGTGGAAACCCGCAATAACCTGGACCCAGTGGCCAGTGGCAAAAGGGGCAGCAGTGAGTAAGCGGTGGGTTCAGAGGAGCAGGGTTTGGGGGGGGGCATTGGGGTGTTGGAGAAGGGAAAGTTTGGCAGGAATGGGACCCAGAGGAGGAGGAATGGTGCAATGTTGGAACTGTGGTAAGGGGGCCATTGTTGCACCGCCTGCCTTTATCCAGGCCGACTTAGTCTGTGCCGGTGCAATTATGGACAACCAACCCACATGACGTAGGGCTACTTAAGGAAATTAACCTAGTACAGATTACATTAAAACCTGGAGCGGTATTACCTCGGGTGAAACAGTAACCATTGTCAAGGGAGGGAGGAGGGGATAAAAGACAATATAGGTTCTACTTCACCAAGTTATCATACCGTCTACCTCAAATTGTAATACAGCCATATACCTGTCAAAATAGCAATGGGTGGGGGGAATTTGAGAATGATCCAGGATGTTCTCCCTTTAATGACGGAGTACAGAAATTATTTCCTTTAGTTCCCAACTCAGCCACCATTTTGTGCAGCATCCTCAAGGAAGCCATGCACTTCACAATGACGTAAAGCAGACCTTCTCAATACCCTTCCACCCAGACTGCCAATACCTCACAGCATTCACACGTTTGCCCCAAGGATACTGTGGGAGCCCAAGCATATTATACAGATTACACAGTTCAGCAACATCCATGTGCCCAGTAGGTGGACGACTTATTAGTTTGCAGTGACAGTGAGCAGAACTGCCATAAATATTAATGTACCCTACAACTATTGGCTCGCTAGGGGTATAAGGTCGACAAGGCCAAACTCCAGTTTTGCCAGCTTGAAGTGTTTTACTTAGGAAGCTCACTTCAGAAGACAGCAGGAGAATACCACCAGACAAGAGCAGCCACAATGTGTGCCACTCGCAAACCTGTGACAGTAAGGGACATGCAGAAATTCCTGTGGTTATGTAATTCTTGCAGGGCACGGCTTCTGGACTATGCAGCTTACACGAGAACACTCTTATAGGGTCTCAAAGAATCACACAAAGGCAACCATAATTAATAATGGGCAGCAAACTTTATAAAACATTAATGATTTAAAAGAAATGACCTCCACAGCCCCAAGTTCGCCACCCCATGTAACAAGAATTCTAGATCTTTTCACATTTAAATGGCACACTCATGACCGCCGTGCTAACACAGAAAAGTACAATGGGCCACAAGCCATTGGCCTACTACAGTGGCACACTGGATTCAGTTATGCAAGGGCAATTCGCATGCGAACAAGCTCTTGCTTCCTTTGCCATGAAGAAAAGCTTCACAATTGTAATGG
The DNA here is from genome assembly GCF_040938575.1 of Ambystoma mexicanum. NCBI lineage: Eukaryota > Metazoa > Chordata > Amphibia > Caudata > Ambystomatidae > Ambystoma > Ambystoma mexicanum. The sequence continues at coordinate 495,184,969 of NC_090939.1, forward strand.
GATGTTAAGTGGCATTGTACGTGGAACTCCGTATTTGCGATCTTAGAACTATTTAATTCCACCCCGATCACCAAGAGAGCATCAGCATATAAGATTAGCTCGAGCCCAAACATTCATGTAGTACGATGCAAAACTGTAAACCCTGCAACGCAGCCAGCCATGATAAAACAGCCTAGCTGTGAGGTGGTAATGCAAATAGTTCCAGTTAAGCAGCCAGCTATGTGCTTGGTATCCACAGAGAATATGTGGAAGCAAGATAAAGTATAATGCTGTGGTAATGGTGTTATAGCGCCTTTATCCAAAGCCCTTTACAGAGCACATTTACATACAATATCACCCAACTGAAAATGGTACTCATTTATTGACCTCGGAAGGATGAAAGTCTGAGTTGGCCTTGCTAGGATTCGAACCTGCGACCTGCAGATCAGGCTCAGATTACAGCAGCAAGCGGCATATCCTTTGTGTTCTTTGTCAAGGAATGTAGTTCGGTGTTCACCAATGTTACCTCTGGGGACCTTAATTTCTCAGTTACAGAAAAAACGCCACCGATCATCTTCGAGTCAACTGAAAAATTATGGTGGCGCCCACACAGGCCCACAGTATGAGATGATTTGGCTCTCACTACAGTTCACAAGGCAGGGACGGGTTAGTAGGCTTTATTGAATTTATGGAGCACATTGTGGGTGCATCAAATTCACCCGTTTCCTCTCCTACTTCCCAATAACACTGAAAGTCCCAACCATCACCCAAAGGTTTCAAGGCTGTATGGACGCAAGAGTATTCTTTGTTGGAGCAATTTAAAAGGCACATTTATGAACAAAAAAAAGCAATAAACATTTCATGGTCAATACAAAGATGCAGAACATATGCAGTTCAACTTTTATTTTAATAAAATCAGAGTAATGCACAGCACATGCTGCGCTAGCATCTAAACTAGTACGATAGCAATTACTAAACCTACAGTGACTTGAAGTTCAATCTCGACAATTAGCAAGTTTGAATCCATTCTTTGCATATGATTGTGAAACACCATTTCTGAACTGAAAATATTGCTGCCAACAAATCTTGCCAAACTGTTCTAATTGAACATAAGTCACTGATTATGCCAATACAACAAAGATAAACCACATGTTTGAGGATTGCAATGTGCCAGACATTCACGGAAATAAAAAAACCACACAACTAAACAAAACTCACGCAACAAACATCTGAGAATCTGGACACTTCACATCAGTGTTTTGAAGTGTTTCATTAATATCTTAAGACAAGTGTATCAAAACCTTGGCATGTTTCACTTTAATTGCCAATTTATTTGTAGTTTTAAATTACACCAGAAAGTTATGGCTACATTGCCAATACCGGGTCTGCTTAATTTGACTTAAGAGTTTAATATGACTTAAACATTAAAAGCTCACGCTACCCCGAAATATATAATTTCACGCATACGGTGACATTCAACATTCAAGTGCCAGTGTTTTTGTACTGTCTTTTGGTCAAGTTTCTTTAAACTTTCAAAGAATCACTTTAGGCTTACAAAAATAAATATTTGTCAAAATGTTCAATAAATATCACACAAACTAGCAGCAAAAAGTATCTAGAAATCTGTCGTGTGCAAATAGTTTCCTTCCCAACCATCATTCCCATGGTCCCAAATATATTTAATCTAATCCCTGCCCCCAACAAGCTGCGTTCAACTTCTCCAAGAGACGAAATAAGATTGGAAGTTAAGGACACGCACACAAGACATATATATAAAATTCTCTGAATGTGCAATAAAAGAAGTATTTTGTAAAAAGTTATGGTCAAAATGTACAAGGGCCTAAAACCTAGACTATTTGAAATAGCACCATAACAAATGACCTCAATACTGTCAAGTGCACCTAATTAAAAGTTTCTGAACAAGGCACAATACACTTTCTATTGCACTTTAGGAGATTTTGCCATTTTCTGATGCCACTAATTGATTAAGATTAGATCACAGCCACATGACAATTAGTAAACTTGTGGCAGAGGCATTTTAATGGTGGACAATACTCATCTTTGGCCAGATTTAGCATAAACCGACTAAATACAATGGAAACCTATGCAACTAAAACTGACTGAATACTGCACTTAATTGCAGAATTAACACCTTGTGCAGTAATGTACATTTCCAACCTCTGTGATCTCTAAAGATTTCAGTTTACTCTTCTGGAGCCATTTTACAGTCTATAGTAAGCCAAGTATGTTTACCTCAACGCAGCTTGAACAGAGTAATGTGAATCTGCATTAAAATAAAGCCTGCTGCATAATTCTTCCTGTTCATACCCTCTTGACCAAAAAACATCAACACTAGCATGCGTTATTAGACCAAAATCAGCCAGGTCCATAAATGGGACTTCTAACTGTTGTGGCCAGCCATTCTACCATTTCAATTTCATATGACAGGCATTTAAGTCTAAATAGATGACTTGTCCAAAAAACGATTTCAAGTTATCAGATCTTTAAACGTTCCCTGTAACATTCTGCCCACATTTGGCTTTCACATTAATGATCTGCCTAAACATTGAAAAAAGGAATTGCTGTATTTACTTGCATTAACTTTAAAAACAGTGCTTCCAATGTATGTAGGTGTCCATACATCATAATGACTGGAATGGCTTATAAAAAGACTTCAGTTTCAAAGTACGTATCCAGGATAGAGTGAGCAAATCAGAACTTCTATGAACTCTGTACAGTTAACTACATTAGAAACTATTCAATTGCTATGCCTAGATATTTCACTGCATGTATGGGGAGTCCCAATGCAGGCAACTGACAAAGTTCTTGTAATTATGCATGGATAAACTGACGATTCCTGTTTGAGTTGTATCACACCTGTGTGCCAAGGTTTGATTTCGCCCAAGTTCAATACATTTAATGAGTCAATTGATATCTTGAGCACTGCTGAGCCAACAGGACATCAAAATAAAAAGTTGTCTAAAGTTAAAGGCACAGTACATTAACAAACAAATGATCCTCAGTCACAAAATTATAAATGCGGTTGCCAGGGGGTAAGGTGGGGAGTTAATCCAAACTACAGCAATGAAATCTTCCTAACACCTTCAGAGTAGGGCTTCTTGTTCCTATTGTTGGTTCTCATGACTTGGAGCTCCCATCAAAAAAGAAAATTCAGTGGAGAATCACAGCTGGTAATGTACTGCGAGTTCTTGAAGCTACACAAGGTATAGTCTGGCTAAGTTACATGTGGTTTCCATATTAGCTTGTTTGGTAGGTATCCGTTACAGATGTTCAGTTCCCCCACCAGTCAACACTGGAGCTGCCACCGTAATTCCCACCATATCCATCACTGTTATAAAAGCCTCCAAATCCTCCACCACCTACAAAGAAAGAAAAATTAAAACATTTCTAAATGTACAAAGTGATGCAATATTTTAGACAATGAATTTGTAGTCAAGTTCAATAGGAATTTTGAGGGAAGCGTTTGTATTTCCAAAACAACGTTTCAGTGCTAGTTCTATTACTACACAGTTTAGAACACATGTTTACCTCCTCCAAATCCTCTGCTACTTCCATGACTACTACCACCACCACCACTGCGGGTTCCACGACTGCTACCAAAGCTGCTGCTGCTGCCGCCGCTGCTGGCACCTCCCGTACTTTGCCTGTAGTCTCTTGCACCAAACCCTCCACTGAATCTACTGCAATAAAAAATAAAAATTGTAGTTGCACACCAAAAGCAGAAAATACACAAAGTAAAAAGTTATTTACTTGTAAGGCCACTTCAGTAGCACTGTAATCTTTCCTAGATGTGCCTGCTTTAACAATCCCACACAACCAGGTAGTTTTCTTTTGTTGAATCTTACCATCTATTCCTCAACAAGCAAGGAGACCCAAAGCGGATACCGGAACAGAAAGAACACGGTGACCAAAAGTCTTAGATAATGTGAACAAATACTATTAGTGGTTCCATTTAGAAGATTTTGTATGAGTAAGTACTAGAGAAGGTCGGATTTGCTTGCAAAAGCTCATCATTCAACAAGAGAAAATGCTTAAATGGAAGCAAATCACATAAGGTAAACTGATCTTTACATTCGGTCGTTCTGAACCAAAGAATTCACTGTTAGGAAAGATTTACTTCTTGCAACTTTCCCTCTATAGTTTCCTATGCACCCCATTTCTGCTTGGTTTTTGATTCCGTCATGACTTTTTGAAGCAACGTTAAGCCCGCAGCCTCACTTACCTTTTGCTCATGTCATGGGGAAAATGATCAGTCCTTCAAACTATCAGTAGTGGGAAACTATTGCTTTTGAAATTTTAGTATGCGATACATTACTCACCGTAATCATGATGCTTGAATTGGTTTAGATTTACATGCTATGCGTAGGCCGACATCTAGAGCTAGTCGCAGAAAATTGCATTGTTTTGGAAACTCGAAAAGGGACGTATACTGGGCTTGTCAGTAATGCTATCCCTAGTGTGACGTCCACTGTACCCATGGTCCATGTGTCAAAGCCCCTCAGATGCATGTGTTTGTTTGCGACATGAGGTAGCATGAAGTGTAGCTTGACTACAGAAGACATAAAGCAGATAAATCGTGATACAGCATAAGACCTACATGCACCTTCTACTCCAAGAGGGGACGAAGGGCAGGCACATGTTAATTTAAGCAGTTACAAGCATCAGAAATACGATTACGGTGAGTAATGTATCCCTTCTGAGGCTTGTGTGTATCTGCTTGGATCCCATGCTATGCATGAATTAGCGAGCAGTATATGAAGGAGGTGGGTTATGAGAAGGGATGGCAGCCAATAAACAGCTTGTCCCACCTGCGAATCCGCTTTAGAATGTGCATCAGTGCAGTAATGCTGAGTAAAGGTAAGATATATATTTTATTTGTAGCACGCTCATACAAAAGTCTTCAGAGCGTGATGAGGCAAGGGAGGACAAAATGATCTTACCAGGCCCAGTGAGATTGAGAACACGCAAGTACAGGGTGAGGGGAGAAGCGGAACTCATGAGCAAGGGATAAAAACAACTGGTAGTGCAGCCAGCAAGGTGGCAAGTGCATGGTTTAAAGCGCAGACAAGGGTGTCTGATAAGTGCAGGTAAGTGGACTGTAGAGACCCAAGTGCAAGGATTGCCAGGAGGCAGTGTATGCAATAAATGCCAGCTACTTCAGTTCCATACAAACATCCCTCTAGACGTCATTTGAAAAGCAAATTTGCTCCTTTACCTAAGGTAGAGTGAGCTCATTGTGTGAAAGGCGGGTTTTCTTTGATAGAGAAGAGCTGTATGCACAGATTTGTAGATTACATTCTTTGAAATGTGATCACCCTGCCAGGTGCTATGGATACAAAAAAGTTGATCTTCATGATTGTTAACATAGTACAAAACAGCCCTCCTTACATCTAGTGTATAGAGGCTTCTCTAAGCTGCGTTGGATGGATTTTGAAAAAAAGTGGGTCGTTCAATGGACTGGTTAACATGGAACTCGATATGAATTTAGTTGAAAACCTAGGATGTATTCCAAGTACTACTGTCATGAGGTAAACCAGAATGCATAGAGTGGTAGGCACGGGGTGGAGGGGGGGGGGGTTTGGGGGGGGGGGGGGGGGGGACCCAAAACCACAGAAGGTCCCATGTCTGTCCTGCTTGTAGGTGCACCAGACTGCAGCCAGCAGAAAACAAAAAAGCCCAATTGGGGAACGACTACAATCCCAGCAGCTCCAACACCCAGAAGGCACAGCCCACAGTGGCTGTAAACTCTGGGCAACTTCCAGGCTTGCGCGCAAACAAAAGCTTGTTCGTGCACAAGATTTCACCCGCAAGGGCACTTAGAATCTCCCCGCAGGCAAAACCATTGCAGGGCCACCCTCACCTGCAGCAACTCATGCAGGCTATACAGATAAGTGCTGGGAATCAGGTTTATTTCTCCACTGCCGCACCAAGCGCCTAACGGCTTGGGAAAGTGAAACTTGACAGCATGCGGCAGGGATCAGGCACTGGGGGAGGCATGAACACATGATAAAGTGTTAGAAGGGCGCACACCCTTCGTGGTGTATTACCTTTTGATGTGCCATAGCCTAAGCAACAAGTTACTTACCTGTAACTGTTCTCCAGCATGGGTCTGGCATGGATTCACATGCTCATGAGTATTCTCAGCCGCCAGGATGGAAATCCTTGGTAAAAGAAAACAGTTTCCATTTCATTTTCAAATGAACCTTTTCCTATAAGCCAATCCCTGCTCTGATTTTTTTTCACCAGAAAAAAACCTTCCCCCTTTAAGTTGAGGCACGTGGGGGTGCAGCCCTGGGAGCATGTGCTGGCCTAACTGCGCCCTCTGGCGCCACTTCAATCCCCATAGATGCGTCGACAATAGATTAACATTGCCTAATGACACCAGTTTCATTAGGGGTGGTGGAGAGCGTATGGAAACTGGTAGTGAGGAAAGTGGACTAAGGACTAAGTATGTTAGACACTACAGTGAGTAATTTATAATTACTCTTACGTCCTGTCCCCTTTCCTCCATACTGCATGGGTGATTATAACTTAACCTAGCCCTAGGGTGGAGAGGAGACCTTCCTTAAGCAAACAGGTTTCTAAAAACTGCCTGTCCGAAAGCCGCATCTGATCTATAGCCGGCGTCCAAACAGTAAGGCTTGCATTAAGTCAAAGGGCTGGCCCAGGTGGCCGCCTGGCTTATGACTTGTCAGGGGACATGCTGCTGGAATACGATGGCCGTTGCCTTGGCTCCGAGCGTGTGGGCGTGCATGTTGGCCGGAAGTGGCTTATGCAGTCCTTCAAATGCTTCCTTGATGGCTGAGACCATCCAACGGTCTATGGCGGCCTGATACCCCGGCCTTGATATGCCAAAGGTAACAGTGAGTCAGCCTTGAATTTCAGGGCACACCCGACATTGAGGCAGTGAACTTTGTGCCTCATCTTTAGGTTCAGCAAAAAACTTAGCCAGCACTATTTCTTTAGATGGAAAGCGGAAGGCACCTTAGGTAATAATGCTCGGTGTGTCCGCAGGACTACTTTATCCTTGTAAAAAAGTAGTACAAGGCTCTGAGGCAACCAGCGCCTGGACTCCACTGACTCTGCAGACTAGTAAGGCCATCCTAATGGTGACTAGCCCGATGTCAGTGGACGCCATTGGCTCAAATGGCTTGGGTGCCAGGGCACCAAAGACTATGTTGAGGTCTCATACTGGGTGTGGCCTCATGATGGGCGGATAAAGTCTGTTGAGTCCCAAATGCCAGGTTGGAGAACACTGCATTCCTGAGTTTCTGTAGGCCCCAATGGCCTACAAGTAACCACCTGCACGCCTGAGTGGGCAAGGTGCACCAAGAAGGAGAGCGCGTCAATATCCTTAGAGCCTGCCCAGTGACAGAACCTGGTCCACTTGTTCTTATACTAGGCTCCGATAGCCTTGCTCCTTGCGCGATCTCTAGATTAACCGGGAAAAGGCTGAGGCGCCCTAACGTGACCTGCTCAGGAACCACACTCGGGGCTAGTTTCTGTGGAGCGGGGTGGATGATCCTGCCCCCCTGCAAGATGTGCTGACAGGGTGGTCTCTCAAGAGGCCGAGTAGCTGCGAAAACCATGGCGCTATTACAATGACACTAAGGCGGTGAGACTCCTTGATCATCACTGTACCAGCGGTGTGGGCGGGAAGGTGTATGCTGTCATGCCGTTCCACTGAATCTGAAATGCGTCGCCCGGGGACCTGCCCCTGCCAGGAGGCGAACTGTTGGCACTTCTTGTTGTCCCAGGAGGCAAAGGGGCCTCCTGTGGGTGTCCCTATCTGCTAAAGATCTCCTGCAGAACAAGGTTGTTCAGTTGCCACTCGTAAATGGTCTGCTCCCAGTCTGCTGAGCCTGTCCGCGTCCAGGTTGGAATCCCTAGGAGGTGGACGGCCCAGAGGTTTTCCAGGGCCCATTCCACATGTTAACTGCCAGTCTGCACAGTGGAGGGGATCTGGTGCCTCCCTGCCTGTTGACATAGAACATGCAAGTTCCAGTTGTCTGTCTAAATTAGGACGACCTTGCCCCCGATGACCGGAAGGAAGGCTCTGAGCGCTAGCTCAATGGCCTGCAGTTCCAACCAATTGATGCAGTACTCCTGCCAGGTCCAGTGCCAGGGACGCAGTGGTTGTCCAGGATGACCGCCCCCCCCCCCCCTCCCATCCCTCGGAGGAGTCCACAGTGATGGTGACCTGTGAGGTAGGTTGCCGGACGGGCTTGCCCATCCACAGGTTCAGTCCCTAGACCAAGTGAGGTCCAGGTGAAGAGAAGGAGGAACTGATCATATCCGCCCGAGATCTCCACTCCTGGTTCCATGATGCTGCGAAATGCAGCTGTATCCCCTCATCCGGAGTCTATTGTGGGGACGGCCAATAGGACCGTTCCCATGAGACCCAGAAGGTGTTGGTACCACCAAGCCGACATCACTTCTCTGCTGAGGAAGTGCGCAGTAGCCCTCTTGGACGGGATATTGTCCTCCAAAGGAAACTGAGCACGTGCCCCAGATGAGCCCCAAGGTGGTCAGTCTCTGTGTGGGCTGCAGCTGCGACTTCATGCGATTGAGTGAAAAGCCCAGATTGTGCAGTCTGTTCATAAGAGCATGGGAAGTGTGGTGCACCGCTTCCAGAGATGAAGCCCTGACGAGCCAGAAAACGGCTAGAGGTGGTGGCCCTGAGGAGGGCCGCCACTGTATTCAGCCTGGTTAAGACCGTGGGGGCAGAATTGAGGCCGAAGGGGAGCACCTTGTGTTGGAAATGGTAGCCCATGATCCTGAATCGTCGGAAAAACAATGGGCTGCCAGATCGGGATGTGCAAGTACACGTCCTTCAGATCCAGGGAGCACATAGTCTCCCTTGCACAATGTCTCCACTAATCAAGCTGGTGCAACCATCTTGAATTTTTGTAGAGGTAGGGAGAGGTTGAGTGTGGAAAGGTCCGGCACAACTCAGGCCCACCAGTTTCTTTTTCTGAATGGCAAACATCCTGTAGTAGAAGCCCACGCTTCGCTGTGACTTCCTCCACTGCTTGGCTCTTGACGAGCGACCGGATCTAGTTCCTGCCCCAATCTCTGGGAGTGGAGGGGGAAGAGGGAGGAGAGGCTGGGTTTGGAAGGTGTAACCCTGTGGATACTACGTAGAGGATCCAGGGGTCTGCGAAATTCTGGTGCCAGAAGTGTGCATGGAAAGCAAGACTGGCCCGACCCCCCGCACCACTGGAGACACGTGACCCAGAGGGGCGTGCCATGCCTTCTTTCCCTCAGAGGCTGTTGCAGAGGAGGGATAAGCCCTTACTCCCCCCCCCCCCCCCCGCTCCTTTTTTTTGCTTGCGCCGGTTCCGAGACAGCGAGCGGTCCAGATGCCTGGATCTGCATTCCTGGAAGCTGCAGAACCCTTCATATACGACCCCTCTCCAAGCGCTGATGAGTGGCTGTATGATTTGGGCATGGCCTTTGTAAGGATGGATAAAGACTTTGCCGTTTGTGAGCTGTTTTTCTTCTTGTCCAGCTCTTTGTCCATAGAGCAGTGGAAGAGGCCCACCCCAACCCCATCCTAGAACGGTAGATCTAGCATGCATTCCTGGACATCCGGGTTAAATTTTGTTGCCTGGAGCCAAGCTGTTCTTCTCATGTCCGTGGCAATACAGATGGCACGGCCTGGGGTATATGAGCCACTGGATTCCATGAGGTCATGCGCCACCAGTTTGGCTTCAACTAGCCCCGCCTTAGACCGTGATTGGCTCTGGGTGGGGGCTTCCAGGAGGAAGTCCGCAATTTCCTGCCATAACCTTTGGTTGGCGGCTGTCAGCATGGCATTGGCTTGACGTAAATGTAAAGAGGCATTGGAATAGAGGTTCTTACCATACACCTCCAAGATCATCATCTTGATTGGCAGGGCAGCAGAGGACGACTGGGGCTTTGAGTATAGTGATGCTGCAGCGATCACTGAATAGTGTGGCTGATGGGCCGAAAGCAAGTGTATCCCCCCCTCCACCTGCCTGTACTTTGCGTCCAGGCATCGATTGACCGGCTGGGCAGAGTGGGGTTTGAGCCAGCCCTTCTTGGCCAGGGCAACTACATCGGTCTGCATAGGAATCCCCGATTTGGCAGAGGGTCGTCGCATGAGGACTTTGGCCATAACTCCCTCTGCCCGCGTCTCGACCCCGGGTGGGGGGGATGGGGTGGGGTGGTGGCGGCGTTAGGCCCAGGTACTCTGCCAGACCAGCAAGACGTTTGTGGAAGGCCCTGCTGAGGATGGCGTGTCTGGATCCTCCTCCACATCCGTATCCTGCAGATCTGGAGGATCCTGTGGAGGAGTGGTTGGTGCCGGTGGCTGGGGTACACAGCCCGCGGCCGGAGGTTGGTATGGAGCCCCTTGGGGAGTCGGAGGTGGCTGCGCCAGGGCCTTGGCATCTGTGGTGCAACTAGCACTGCGGGAAGGACTTTGCTGATGGCGTCTTTGATAACCCGCATCTGAGGTGACTTCATAAGGAACAAGTTACTTACCTGTAACTGTTCTCCAGCATGGGTCTGGCATGGATTCACATGCTCATGAATATTCCCCGTCGTCAGGCTGGGAATCCTCGGTAAAGAAAAAACCAGTATCAGTTTCGTTTCTGATCTGTCTTTCGTAGTAATAACCAATCACTGGTCTCTGCGTCATACTGACCACAGCCAATGACTGCCCTCTACCTAAGCACCACCTCTGGCAGCCATCTTCAGATTTGGAAGCACGTGAAGTGGCAGTATGACCAAGTGAAGAGCCGCAGAGGGGTAGGCGGGAGGGTTCGCATGTGAATCCATGACAGACCCATGCTGGAGAACAACAGTTACAAGTAAGTAACTTGTTCCGTCTCCAGCATGGGGTCTGGCATGGATTCACATGCTCATGAATAAAGAATACATAGCAGTACACACATGCACAACCACGGGAGGTGGCAAAGGCTCAACATTAAGCATTACATCAAACTCAACATTAAGCATCTTACCTCCTCACCAGGCTCACCTCAGGCGAACAGGTTGCACAGCACTGCTTGGCCGACCCTGGACTCATCCCCTGGAATCCCGATCGACGCAGTAGAATTTCGTGAAGGTGTGCGTCGACCTCCACGTAGCAGCCCTACATATGTCCAGCAGGGGCACACCAGAAAGGAACGCCGTGGTAGCTGCGATCGCTCTGGTGGAATGGGCTCTCGGACGGCCAGGCAGCGGTCGGTTTGCCAACCGATGACAGTACATGATACAGCCGGAGAGCCATCTGGAAATGGAAGCCTTCGAGAGAGCCTTCCCCTGATTGACAGGTCCAAAGTTCACAAAGAGTTGTGACGTCTTCCGAAAACACTTCGTGCGGTCCACGTAGAACTTCAGCGCTCTAGCCACATCCAGCGAGTGCAAAGTCCTCTCAGCCGGCGACGAAGGCGACGGGAAGAACACAGGCAACACCAAGGGTTCGTTGAGATGGAAGTCCGACGGTACCTTGGGCATGAAGGAGGGGTGCGTCCTGAGCACTACCCTCGTGTCGTGAAAAGTCAAGTACGGGGCCTTGCAGGAAAGGGCCTGGATCTCTCCCACCCGTCGTGCGGAGGTGATGGCCACAAGAAACGCTGTTTTCCACGACAGAAACTTCAACGGGGCCGAGTGCAGAGGCTCGAACGGAGGTCCCATGAGCTTGGTCAGCACCACGTTGAGCTCCCACGCCGGGGCCGGAGCCTTCACCGGCGGGAACAATCTGAACAGTCCCTTCATGAACTCTTTCACCAGACGATGAGACCACAAGGACGTCCGCCCCATGGTTCTGGTGTATCGGGAGATCGCAGCAAGATGAATCTTGATGGACGCGTGTGCCAGTCCAGCTTTGGCCAGCGTCAGCAGGTACGGCAGTACCTGGGGAGCCGTAATCTGTTGAGGGTTAATCTTCTGTGCGTGGCACCAGACAGAGAACCCCTTCCATTTGTGTCCGTAGCATTTAAGAGTCGAGGACGCCCTGGCCTTTGCAAGAACCTCTCTGCAGTCGGCCGGTATGTCGTATCCTCCAAACTCTAGCGCTGCAGGAGCCAGGCCTGCAAGTTCAGCGATTTCGGGTCGTGGTGGAGGATGGCGCCTCCTTCCCTGGAGAGTAGATCCGCGTCCACCGGCAGCTTGATTGGCGGGGACGCTGACAAGTCCAGAAGGTCCAGGAACCATATCTGCCTCGGCCACGCAGGTGCGACGAGGATCATCCTGCACCGTGACCTCTTGAGCTGGTTGACGAGCCGGATCAGCAGTGGCAAAGGAGGGAACGCGTAGAGGAACAGGCCCTCCCAGGGGAACGAGAAAGCATCGCCCATGCTCCTCGCCTGGGGAAACCTGCTGGCGAACCTCCGGCACTTGGAGTTCGTCGCCGTCGCGAACAGGTCGATCTGGGGTGTGCCCCACCGTCGGAAGAGGCGATCCACTAGATCCTGCCGTAGTTCCCACTCGTGGCACGAGCGCAGCTCCCTGCTGAGTGAGTCGGCGATGGTGTTTTTTTATCCCTGCCAGATGAAACGGCACCAGAAACATCCTTTGGGCGACTGCCCAATGCCACAGGTCCTGCGCCTCCTTGGACAGTGCTGGGGACCTGGTTCCGCCCCGTTTCCTGATGTAAAACATGGTGGTGGTGTTGTCGGTGAAGATCCTCACCACCTTGCCCTTGAGGGACGGAAGGAAGGACCTGAGGGCCCAGAACACTGCACGGAGCTCCAGGACGTTGATATGGAGGGACTTCTCCGTCGGGAGCCAGAGGCCTCTCGCGTACAGATTTTCGGTGTGCGCTCCCCACCCTTCCAGGGAGGCATCCGTGGTCACTGTCTCCTGGTGGTCTGCGGTCTGGAAGTCCATGCCCGCCGTCAGATGCGCGCGGGTGCCCCACCACTGGACCGCTCGGCGGAAACTCTCGTCGAGTGTGATCCTCTCCTCGAAGCCGCCCGTCGTTTGGATCCAGCGTGCGTCCATTAACTCCTGCAACGGGCGCATCCGGAGCCTGCACATGGGAATGAGGTAGATGCAAGAGGACATCATTCCGAGGAGGGACTTGATGGACCTCACCTTGGCCGCGTCGGAAACCAACATCCGCTGTACCTTGCCCAGGATGGACCTGGTCCTTTCCTCCGACGGGGAGGCCAGAAGGGACACTGTCGAGCTTCGCTCCCAGAAACAGTGCGTTTTGCGCGGGTACCAGGTGGGACTTGGCGTAGTTCACGGAGAATCCCAGGTCCGTGAGAAGTTGGACGGTCCTTGCCGTGGGGTCCACGGCAAGCTCCCTCGTCTTGGCTCGGATGAGCCAGTCGTCCAGGTAGGGGTAGACGTGGATCCCCTCGCGGCGCAGCTGCGCCGCCACCGGTGCAAGGCACTTGGTAAATACCCTGGGTGCCGACCGTAGTCCGAAGGGGAGGGCTTTGAACTGGTAGTGACACCCTTGGACCACAAACCTGAGGAATTTTCGGTGCCCCTTTAGGATGGGAATATGGAAGTAGGCATCTTCCAAATCCAACGACGACAGGAAGTCTCCTTCCTCCAGCTGACCCAGGACGTGCTGGAGGGTGACCATCCGGAACTTCTGCGCCTTGATGAACTTGTTCAGACGTCGCAGGTCTAGGATGGGGCGCCATCCTCCCGTCTTTTTCTTCACGAGGAAGTATCTCGAGTAAACTCCGGAGCCCCGAAGCCTCTTTGGGACGAGTTCGATGGCGCCCTTCCTGAGCAACGCCTTTACCTCCAGGAGAAGCTGAGGGACGTGAAGCTCTCTCCTGGCCACGGGGGGGACGCGCGGGCACCTTCTTTGAAACTCGAGCGCGTGGCCCCGGGACAAGGCGTCCAGCACCCAACGGTCGGTGGAGATGGACTCCCACACGCTGACGAAGCTCGCCAGCCGGCCTCCCACCGGGGTGCTTCGGTGGGGGCCCGACCCCACAGCCGGTTCAATCCTGTTTCGACGAGGCTTTGCCGCCTTGACCTCCTTGGCGACGACGGCGGGGTCCTCCAGACTTGCCTCGTCCTCTGTAGGCCTCTTGAGACGACGAGCGGGCCGCTTGACGGTAGGTAGAGAAACCGCCGCCGGAACCTTTGGAGGCGCCCTTGCCTCCGCTGCTCCGAAAGGGCGTCCGTCGTTGCTGTAGAACCCCAAGGGCCCGGGCCGTCTGAGTGTCCGCTTTAATGGCCTGAAGGGAATCGTCCACTGTTTTCCCAAACAGGTTGTTCCCATCGAACGGCATGTCCAGGACTCTGGTCTGTACGTCTTGACGGAAGTCCGTAGCCTTGAGCCATCCACGCCGCCTAAGGCACACGCCGTTGCCCAACTGGCGAAATCCAGCGTCGGCGATGTCCGTCGCAATAGTGATGGCGTGGTCCGACGCCACCTCACGTTCCTTTAGGATCTCCAGGGCATCCGCCCTCTTGTCGTCCGGTAGGAAGTCCAGCAGGGGAGCCAGTTTGTACCATAGCTCCCTGTCGTAGCGGGCCACGATAGCCAAGGCGTTGGCCGCTTTAATCGTCGTCGCTGCAGACGAGATGACCCTGCGTCCCATAGCGTCCAATTTCTTTCCCTCGCCGTCCGGTGGGAAAGTCGATGTGGAGGCCGCACCCCCCCCCCCCCGCTTTCTTCCTGGCCGCCGCGGAGACGACGGAGTCCGGGGTAGGCTGCGCCCGGAGGCACAGGGGGGCCGCGTCCGGGACCCGGTACTTCTTCTCGTACCGGTCTCTTCTAGCTGGCGTCGTGGAAGGGTTCTTGAGGAGGGCGAGGCCCTCATCCCAAATGTCGTCCAGTAGAGGCACCGCGAGGACAGTCTTCCTCTTGGCCTCGCGCCGTTGATAAAGGAATCCTTCCTTTTTCTTCTCCTCAGGGCAGAGTTGGAAAAGCTTGGATGCCCTGGCGATCATGGAGTGGAACGATCCAATCTCGTCGGGCGGAGAGGCCCTGGTGGGAGGTGACGATGGGAGATCCTCGTCGTATACCTCGTCGTCCGTACCTGTCGCTGCCGTGTCAGTCCCCGTATCATCCCCTCGGGTGGACGGGGAGGAGGGCTGGACGGGTCGCGACGGCTGAAAAGGAGGTGGAGGGTGAATCCTTCTTTTCCTGGGAGGGGGAACACCCGAAGGTCCCGGTTCAGGATCCCCCGACGGGAGAGGCTCCTCCGTCGGCAACGGTAGTCTCGTCCTTATCTCTGAGCATAAGGACTGTATAGCCAACAAAATGGCTGCCAAGTTGTCTTGCGGCGCTGGCAGAGGGGAATCCGATGGGCGATCAGGGGCCCCGTCGGCACCCTCGACGCTGTCGTCACCTGCGTCGGGATCCATCCCGACGGGCCGGTCTTCATCCACGCCAAGGCCGTGGCTTAAGACCTCGATCAGCTCTTCCTCGGAAGCCGAATCTACGACGACGCCCTGCCCCCCCCCTTTTTCTTCCCCGCCGGGGATTTCACGGGGGTCCTATCAATGGGCACAAAAGAGGACTCCCTCCGAGGTGGCAGGGAGACTCTGTGCCCCGAGGTCGCCACCACTGGTGAAGCCTCCACAGGCTGAGCCAGGGCCGCCGCGACAGTATCGATAGATGGCTTGGCCGGATGGATTAAGGCCTTCACCACCTTAGGTGCGCTCACCGCCTTATCCTTGAGGGGGGGACACTGCCTCGCTCCCCCTACGATGGGGCCTTCAAGCTCGACCGGGGCCTCTCCAGGAGCTTCGCCGGGTGTTCGCCCTTCCTCTTACCCGACCCAGAGCGCTGGCTCGTGGCTGAAGGTGCCGGGGAGGGTGCGCCCTGCCTGGCGCCCGTAGAGCCCGACCGTTCGGCGCTCCCGGTGCCAGCGGACTCGCGGTGCTTGGCCTTGTGTTGGACCCCCGTCGCCGGGGCGTCCTCAAAGGTCTTAGAAGACCGCTCGGATTTCTTCCTCTTCTCGCCTGACGGGCTCTTCCCTTCCAGCCAGTTGGCGAGGCGTTGGTGGCGGTCCTTCATGGTCCGCCACGACATATTGCCGCAAAACGCACAGTCCTTCTCCACGTGCGTCTTGTCCTCATGTAAGCAGTAGAGACAAAAGGAGTGTTCGTCCTCCTTAAAGACGTTCTGCAGCTGGCATCCAGGGCAGACCCTGAACAGCTTTCCGGGCGTCGAGCTTCCCTTCTCCTGGTCCATGTCCTGGCCTGAGAAGCTTCTGGAGTCCTCCAAAACGTAGCTCGACGAAATCTTCACCCTTGAGGGGCGCAGACGAATCCGACACGGGTCCCCGTTGATCGGATGGAGAGTCGGTGGAGCTTGAGGCTCTTTTGACCGGAAAAAACGAAGTTTTAAGAAAAAAACGTGAAAAAATAGCACCAACGCTCGAGAGCAATAACATGAGGATCCCAACACATGAACGTGCGGTAAAAATCTGAAGATGGCTGCCAGAGGCGGTGCTCAGGTAGAGGGCAGTCATTGGCTGTGGTCAGTATGACGCAGAGACCAGTGATTGGTTATTACTACGAAAGACAGATCAGAAACGAAACTGATACTGGTTTTTTCTTTACCGAGGATTCCCAGCCTGACGACGGGGAATATTCATGAGCATGTGAATCCATGCCAGACCCCATGCTGGAGAAGGCTGAGTAACTTCTTGAAGAGCACCTCCTCACTGGCCAAAGAGGGGGCAGGGGATGCCGACAGGGTAGCAGGGAGCTGCTGCGTACCCTGTCCATATGGATGCAAAGGAAAGCTGCCCTGCGCAAATGAGGGGTTAGACTGTAGGCCACCTACCTGATTGAGGCCAGTCCCACCCTGACACTAGTTCTTTGCCGAATTCCTGGAATGGCGGACGGGTGCCTCTTTCTGGCGCAGCGGGCATTTTGTCAAGCTGTCTGCCACGTGAGTGCGACGTGTTGCTTGGCCCGGCTTCCTCCAAGACTCTTGCGTGTCGATCACGTGGCGTACTTTGCTCTCCGGGCCTAGGCCCATTAGGTTACTCCCCGACCTGGGGGTGGGGTGTGGGGGGGGGGGGCGGGGGGGGAACGTATTGCTGGCATTAGGGCGTAGCCCCGGTAAAAACCTTCGTCCTTCAACACTGCAACTGGTAGCAGCCTGGGTGCACGTGAAGTCTCCCTTGTGGGGTGCGATGGAGAATATCGCCCCCATCTTGGGCCTGGTTCGATGCTTCAGAGTTCTTGAGATCCTCTGGAGGCGACCTCTGCAAGAGCTCCCTCCATCTGGCTAGTCTGTTCTTCAGCGCCTTAGAGGACAGCGAGTCACACACCGAACATGATTACCAACCATGGTCTGGGCCAAGGCAATGTAGGCAGAGGGCGTGGGGGTCTGAAGTTGGGAAGAGCCCGTTGCAGAATGGACACATGCTGAACCCTGTAGAAGTCGACATTCGCTGATGAGGAGCGTGACGCCTGAGGACCGAGTACCTGAATGATGAAAAAGAAAAAAAGACCAAGTCGAAGTAACCATGCGCGGAATTACATGGTCGAAGCCAAACCCAGGAGTGCTGGTGTATTTGGCCCGTTCCCGTCGACGTGGAAAAGGGGACTGAGGTGTGGCGCCAGAGGGTGAAATCAGGGCAGCGCATGCTCCCTGAGCCGCACCCCGACGCCTCTAAATTTAAAGGGGAAGAAGGTTTTTTCTGATGAAAAAGGTTCCGTCTACCGTCCCTTGGAAGGGATGCCCATACAGTATGGATGAAAGGGTAAGGATGTAACATGGCGGCCATCTTGGAAAAGGATTTTCCTTCTTCCTACATTGGGATGTTACACGCATCCTGTTGTAGGAAGGGGAGTTTTTTTTTAAAGCACCCTCCCTCCCTCCCCCATTACCGGTTTGGCAACCCAGGGTGCCAATGACCTTCATGCCCAGTTCCAGGGGCTGGAACGGGGGATGAACGCCACATGAATAACTTAGAAATGTTTTTTTGAGAAATTAGACTTTGTACTGTTTTTGCTCCCCACTTCAAAATCATACATCTAGCGCTGCATTCAACTGCAATGCATTCCCCTTACTGCCATATACTGTTAGACATTTAGGCATAATTGGCTTCTGAGGGTTTCCAGTAGCATTGGTGTGTGGGAGGGGGCGTTGATCTGGGCACATAAAATAATCAAATACCTATCCAGCCAATGAAGATTTGCATGCAGTGGTGCCAACACTATTTGCACAGCACTTCTCCCTTCTAGTCCAATCCTAGTTAGTTCCACGATTAATGAAATGAAGTAAATTTGAATAGCATAATATGACACATTTAGGACTTATTGTAGCACTGGGGATACAACGTCTTCTAAGTGCTATGGTAACCAAACAGACAATAGTAGATTCACAAAAGTAATGTAAACCTCTGTAAAAAAAAAGGTCTGACTATAGAACAATCATTTAAAGTGTGGTGCATTAGGGGATTATTGTGGTATGGTGTTATGGCATGTACTCTACCTTGATTGGGTTTCAGCTAAACTGAGTCACCCTGTTCACCATACAAGGGTGGCCTAGGATATTTTAGAAATCAATCTTAAGACTCGTCATTGTACTCCTGCCAAGCAAAATCCTATTTGCCACAGTGGTATATGCTTTTCTTAAGTTTCAGTTGCTTAGTGTGTTAAGGCCCCAATAATTATTTTGAATACATGTCTGGAACTCCAGTACTGGACTACGTGCGATTACCCGTACATTCCATAGCATACCCATTAGCTCAGCAGTTTAGCTTAACTGCTCAGCTTACGTTACCTTGATGGCGGTAAGCTAGGCTGTCTAAACAGAGGCCCTCAGAATAGACCCACAAGGCTAGTTCTGAAAATCCCTTTGAACACACCGAAAACAAAGAATGCAGGAAATAACCACTGCTTCTATTAAAAAAAAAAAAAAAAAAAAAAAAATCACATGTACCTCTTTGAACGGCCACCACCACGGCTGCTGAACTTGTGCTGCTGTTCGTAAGCCATACTTTCCAACCAAGAAGGTACTTCTTGTTTAGCTTCCACAAGTAGATCCAGCAAATCCTTTGTGATGTTTATATTCTTCTCATGAAAAAATGATGTAGCCAGACCTAAAATCAAAAATA
Source organism: Ambystoma mexicanum (assembly GCF_040938575.1). NCBI lineage: Eukaryota > Metazoa > Chordata > Amphibia > Caudata > Ambystomatidae > Ambystoma > Ambystoma mexicanum. The sequence continues at coordinate 495,204,000 of NC_090939.1, forward strand.
TAATTCCTTGTTATACACCCATATTGTTGCAGAGCACTATACACCAAGAACCTAAATCAAAAGAGATCCAAAAAAAAGGTACCCTACTTCAAGGCATTGTTGGGGATTTTCCATATTTCACACTGCACATTACTCATCCTATTGCTCTGGTATGGGCATACATCACAACCAATATCAAACACTGACACCCCCCCCCCTAAATCCAGGAATTGCCTCACCATCCCTCGAACCACTTTCAACCACACCCAATTCATTTGCATTACACTATGCCCTTCAAACTGCCCGTCCCCCATTTTCCTTCCTCATCCATCTCTGCCCACTATTTCCACCCCTGGGATTCTGGCAACTAAGGGAGAATAACTATTTACCCCTGGTAATAATCTACTGGGTGGTACTCCCACAGATACCTCATCTTATATATTTGTACTCCTGCTTGCAGCTCTCTGAAACTTTTCCAGCACGGGGTGCCATGTGCACTGGTGTCGGCGGCCGTAGAGTCGCCACCCCCCCCCCCCCCCCCAACAGCCTGTGACCTCTGTTTTCTCCACAAAAATGTTCAGCGTTGGGAGTCATTCTATAATTTTATTCGAGAGCTCCGTAACCATGGGGTAGGTTGGGAGGGCGATGAGGAATCTGTGGGAGGAACATCCAATAGAAGGAACATTACCAGAGTATTTAATTTGCTTTTACTGGATTGCGCCCTCCCACAGATTCCTCATCTTAGACTCCCATAGCAGTAAAACCATTATGGGGGAGGAGCGAACTCCCAATTATGTCACCACAGCTCTACCGAAACCAGACTAATTTGCAGATACTGTGCTCAGGCAGTAGTGTTTTGCACATGTATGAAAGGCCATGCTGCGGCCTGACATATTTATAGGTATCCTCTTTGGAGAGCAGCGGTAGCTGCCACACCTCTAGTGGATTGTGTCCTGACCCCTTCAGGAATTTCCTTACATGTTCTGGTATCACAAAGCCAGATCCATCTGGAGATGGTTTGCTTCGTTATTCCTTTACTCATTTTCAGACCTGTGTCTCTAATGAACCGCTGGTCTTGCAGCCTGAGTGGTGTCCCATTGATTTAGAAATTCAGAGCCCTCTTGGGATCACGCCTATGCAGCCTCTTAGTCCTTGGATTGCTGCGGTGGATAGAAAGCTGTCAGACAGATAGTCTGCGACAGATTAATCCGATACGACCTTCGGGAGGCACGAAGGGCGCACTCCAGAGTCGCTGGGAAAGACTAAAAGGTGGCTTACAGGCCATGGCCGGCAATTCGCTTACGATCCGGGTAGAGGAAATGGCGACCCAAAAGGCAGTCTTCCAAGATGGTTGCCTCAGAGGACGCAAATGTAAAGGCTCAAATGGGGAAGCCATGAGTGAAGTTTATTTTTAAATCCCATGCCTGGACAATGAAAGGTGTCAGAGGAAAGGTTAAGGTGAGGACTGGAAGGTTTAACATGCATCTTAAACCTCTGGCAATCGGTCTGGGCAACCCTCCAGACCATCATTCTTCACCTGCCAAGCCATTACAGAAAGGGGAAGACCATATGCAAATCAGGCTTGGTCCCACCCCCAAACGAGCAGTCCAGACCAAACTGCTAGGTCACATCCCTCAGGACACGTGTTAAGGATGGATAGGCACTCGCCTTATTGCTCACAGTTGTAGCCTGTACTACCAGAATGTCATGAGCTGGATGTCGTTTTAGGCACTCTGGATCAGACAGCTGGTTTGTACTTTGGCAAACTCCTTATGGACAGCTGGCCCAGAGGCAGGTAGTCTGTAGCTCCAGGAAGGGGATGTTTTAATGGCATTGTGAAATGGAACTCAACGGATGTACCCTTTCAAAATTTGTCAAATCGCATTGTTATTTCGCCAGGTGGGGACCCAGAACCCAATGCATCCATTGCTTTTGCTGTCATTTTCCTGCAAGCAATGTTTGTATGGGCTCTAGGTTCTCCCTGTAGGTGTTCCACCTCAGGAGAGGTGTCCAAGCCACTTGCATTTTGAAGGGCAGAAGCCAATTCGGACAATCTCCTTTCCTCATCCTGAAACTTGAGTGTCGAGGATGACCCATGGGTTTGAGCCAAAAGCAACAAGTTACTAACCTGTAACTGTTCTCCAGCATGGGTCTGGCATGGATTCCGTACACAAGACCTGAATAGCCATCAAGATTGCTCCCGATTTGTCTTGTGGCATAGGCACCGGTTGCGCCAGTTGGGGGTAGGATCTCGGTCCCTTCCACAGCCCGCTGGTTCCTCGTTAGCACCACCGTCGCTTTCTTCGTCCACCTCGTCGGGATCCCTCCTGTAGGACCAGACCTCTGCAAGCTTCTTGTTCTGGATCTTTGCATCGCCAGCCAGCTCTTCTTCAGAGGAGGTATCTGTCCATAATGGCCACCCCCCCCCCCTCTGGGGTTTCACAGGGGTCTTTGATAGGCTGCGGTGGCAGGGAAACTCTAGGCTCAGAGGTAGTCTTCACTGGGGTAGCCTCTGCAGGCTTCGCCAGGGCTGCCACGACTCCCTCGATCGAGGCCTTAGCTGGGTGAATCAGGGCCTTCTCCCGAAGCTTACCCGGGTTCTCCGATTTCCTCTTCCCGGAGCCAGAGCGTTGGCTCATGGTTGGAGTCGGTGATAATGCGCCCTGCCTGGCAGCCCAACCGATCAGCGCTCCTGGTGCCCGTGGACTCGTGGTGCTTTGCCTTTTGTTGGGCCCCCGTCGCCGGAGCACCCTCAAAGGTCTTAGAAGACCGCTCAGACTTCTTCTCACCTGCTGCAGGGCTCTTCGCTTCGAGCCAGTTGGCGTGTTGAGTACGACAGTCCCTCATTGTCCGTTCGGACATGCTTACAAAACACAGTCCTTTTCTACGTGCAATTTGTCATGAAGGCAGTAGAGGCACCGAGAGTGCTCATCCTCAAAGACGTTCAGTAGTCCACATCCAGGGCAGCTCCTGAACAGCTTGGGTCCAACAGGCATCATGCTTCCCTTGTCCTGGGCCATGACCACGCGGGGTAGGCCTCAAAGATCTTCTGGAATCCTCTGAGAAGTGGAAACTCAACGAAAAGATGCCCTTAAGGGCCGTAGAAAGTTCCGAACACGGGTCCCCATTGATCGAAGTAGAATCGGTGGAGCTTGAGGCTCGACTGACCGAAAATATAAGAGTAAACTCTTCGGAAAAATGCAGTAAAAGCTCGAGAGCTAAAGCACGAGGACTCCCAACACTTGAATGTGCAGTAAAAATCTGAAGATGGCTGCCAGAGGAGGGGCTTCAGTAGAGGGCCGTCATTGGCTGGGGAAGTGACCCAGAGACCAGTGATTGGTTACTAGTATAAAAAGTTCAGAAACAAAACTGAAACTGTTTCTTCTTTACCGAGGATTCACAGCCCGACGACAGGGAATATTCATGAGCATGTGAATCCATGCCAGACCCCATGCTGGAGAACTCTTGCCTCCGGAACAGGATCACCTTCAAGCGAACAGGTTGCGTAGCACTGCCGGGCCGACTCTGGACTCCTCCCTGGAATCCGTCGACGCAGTTGAATCTTGTGAAGGTGTGCGTAGACCTCCACATAGCAGCACTGCAGATGTCCAGCAGGGGCACACCAGACAGTAATGGCGTTGGCGCAGTATCGCTCTGCTAGAATGTGCTCACGGACAGCCAGGCAGTGGGCCGTTTGCCAACCGGTGACAGTGCACGATACACCCCAAGAGCCACCTGGAAAAGGAAGCCTTGGACAAAGCTTTAGGTTGGTTCACAGGACCAGAGTTCACAAAAAGTGGAGTGGTCTTCTGGAAACTCTTTGTGCAAGCCACATAGAACTTCAGAGCACGCGCCACAGCGAGTGCAAAGCCCTTTCAGCCGGCGACAAAGGTGTCGGAAAACGGGCAGAAAATTTTTGAAGTGGAATTCCGACGGAACCTTTGGAATGAAGGAGGGGTGCAACCCCAGCACCACCCTTGTGTCATGAATAGTCAGATAAGGCCACTTCCAGGACAGGGCCTGGATCTCACATACCCTCCTGGCAGAGGAGATAGCCACGAGAAAAGCAGTTTTCCACTAAAGGAACTTGAAGGGCCTGATGCATAGGCTTGAAGCCCCCACCAATGAGCCTCGTCAGGACCATGTTGAGTTCCCACGCTGAGGCAGGAGCCTTCACTGGCAGGAACCGGCGAAACAAGATGTGCAACCAAAGCAGACCGCCCTGAAGACCTGGTGTAGAGGGAGATAGCTGCCAGAAGCACGATGGAGGCGTGTACCAGCCCTGCCTTGGCCAAGGACAAGTACAGAAGGATCTGCAGAGCTGTGACACTCAGGGTTGATCTTCTGCATCCAGCACCACTTGTGAAATGTTTCCACTTGTACCCGTAGCACTTAAGAGTCGACCCTCTGACCCTGGCAAGTTCCTCCCTGCAGTCTGCTGGTAGCTCGTACCTACCGAACTCAAAGGCTGCAGGAGCCAGGCCTTCACGTTGAGCAATCCTGGGTCGTGATTTAGGATTGCGCCTCCTTCTCTGGCGAGCAGATCTGCGACCTCTGGCAGCTTGTGGCAATGCCGACAGGCTGAGAAGGTCCGGGAAACAAATCTGCCTTGGCCATGCAGGGGCGACGAGGATCATCCTGCATCGGCACAGTTTCAGTGGATTGATGACTAGCAGCAGGAGAGGCAACAGGGGTAACGCATACAGAGACAGGCCCTCCCACTGGAAGGAGAATGCATTGCCCATGTTCTTCGGCTGGCAGAAACTGTTGGCGAATCTAGGGCATTTGGAGTTTGTTGCAGTGGCAAACGAATCAATCTGGAGTCTGCCCCACTTGAGGAAGAGGTTGTCCACTTGATTGTGTTGAAACTCCCACTCGTGGCAACAGCAGAGCTCCCTGCTGAGGAGTCTGCGATTGTGGTCTTAACTTCGGCCAGGTGAACAGGAACGAGGAACACCCCCAGGGCGATGGCCCAGTGCCACAAGTTCTGCACCTCTGTTGGGGAGAATTCTCAGAAATGTGCTAATTCCTATACCTTAGAGACCCGGCACTTTTGATGGAATCTAGGACTTTAATTTTTAACCTGGAGAGCAAGACCCTTTCCCCCACTTGCTCATGTATTTTACTGCAATTTAAACAGTTTCTTTTGGGTACGGGGTCGGACAAACTCCATAGGCATCTTTACATTGTGACACATAGCACCTTCAGGGCAGTGGCACAGGGAAGTCTTACAGATTTCCCCAAGGTTTAAGTGCCTTCTCTTGGATAAACTACTGCTTCCAAGAGTAGTAAAGTGAAATTGAATTTACTTACATTTGTAACTTTCTAAACCCAGCACACACCATCTTACAATAGGGTGCGTTAGGCAAAGTTCGTATGCAGTACCCTCTGGGACCACTACACACATCTAGGATTACAGGTGTAAGAAAAACCAACCTTTGGTAGAAGTCTGTACCACAGTTTTCGGTAGTGAACCAGGCTTACCTCAAGAGGGAATGTGAGCTTGTAAGGGTGTTACACAAAGGTCTACAATGACAAGTATTCAGAGACACTTCTACTCAAGGTTTCTTGGCAAAACATTTATTACACAATTTATAAAGCATTCACTAAATGAGGCAGCCAATATCACACAAAAAGTATAAAATATTGAATACTAAGCAGTTGAGCTCCCTTGAAGTGGCAGCACAATAGCATTGAAGTAGGAGCAAAAAAGCATATGTTAATAAAACAAATTTTACAGTTACTTTAAAACAGTGCAAATAGTTTGAGTTCAGAGGAGTTGATTCAATTCAATAGGTAGGCCAAAGTCAAATAGGTTAGTGTCTTGTATAAGTAAAACCAGTTCTGGTATTTAAAACGCAAGTCTTTGCCACAGTTCTTAGAAGTAGTTCACGGAAGAAAGGTTTGTATGTAGGGTCAAAAGCTGACTAGGCCTGCAAGTTGCCAAAGTTCCACAAACTTTCGCAGTGAGAGGTAAGTTCTCTCGGTTGGGTTTTCAGAATACCTTATATTGAAGAAAAAGATGCAGCTGAGGACTTCTGTTCTTGAGCCTCAGTCGTGGGGACAAGAGGGAGGACGTCGGGGACTCCTGCACTTCACAGGGACGGATCACAAAAGCTGTTAAATTGGCAAATCTTCGATTCCGGACTCTGTGCAAGCACACAAGCTGGTTTCCTTCTCCCTGGTTAATCCTAACCAGCTCCGAGAATGGTATCCAGGTGGCTTACGAGTTGATTGGTCCCACCAACTCAAAGGAAGACGAAATCCTTGAAGGGCTTCTCTGTTGAGGTGAACTTGGTTATTCGGACCTACAGCAGGGCTCCACCGGGCAAACCAACAGTCCAGTAGTTGCAGCAGCCATTAGTCTTCGGTTCTTTCGTTCGTGGTCGACTGCCTTTCAGTCCAAGAGACACCTTTTAAACAATTTTCACCCATTCATTCCAGCCTAGCTGCCGCTCACCCAGCAGAATGGCTCTCCTTGCCGGACAGCCAGCCAGCCAGCCAATCACGCCAGAGTACATTTGGATCTCTTAGGAGACTAAGCACAGAGTTTAGGGCACCTCCCTCACTTCCTGCCCACCCCAGACACTCAGGCACCAGAGACAGTCTTCAGTCCTGAAGCCCGCCAAAGGCATAGAAACAAAGGGACCAAACTTAGATTGGCACGCTATGACAAACTCTAGAAGGACCTTTCCAAAAAGAAAACCGGGATCCGTTTAAACAAAGGGGGCTTGGACGCCATCTTGAAAACATGGGTCCTGCGATTTTTAGCTACTGGTGTTCGCAGTTGGGAAAAATCATGTTAGTTTGTTGTAAAACGACTGCCACCAGCCATTTCGATAGAAAAGGGTAGCATTAGACTGCTACATGAGTTTCTAAACCTAGAGGATAATAGGTAACCCCGCCAGCACTATTGTAAGATGGCGTGTGCTGGCTCTAGGAATTTAAAAAGACTAGTAAAGTCAATCTAACTCTACATTCTCTGGGAAACACTAGTTTATCCCAGAGAAGGCATTTAAACCTAAAAGGCTTCCCTGTGTCACTGCACTGATGGTGCAGTGTGAAACATGAAAAGGTGATGCCTATGGAGTCATCTAAAACCCCATAATCAAAGAACACTAGTAAAATGCACATCAAAATACAAGGGAGTGGGGGAAAAAAGGCTCACTACAGGTACAAAAAAAATATCAAGTCCTCAAAATCCATTAAAGTTGCTAGGGGTCTCTAAGGTGAAGGGAATTAGCACATTTATGAGAAGGCTGGCTGTCCGGCAAGGACAGCCACCCTCCTGTGTGATTGACAGCTAGGCTGGAATGAATGGGAGAAACCTGCATAAAAGGTGAGGCTTTTTGGCTTGGAATGCAGAGTCGACCACTGGACGAAGGAATCCGAAGAACTTGGAAGAGACGCCCGCTGCAACTCCTGGACTGTTGGTTTGCCCGGTGAAGCCCTGCTGCTGTGCTGAAGATCCAAATTCGCGACTAGCGAAGCCCTGCAAGGACGACTTCTCCCCTTGGTGGGACCAATCAACTCCAAAAGGAACTCGTTTGGACATACTCTCGAAGCTGGCTGTACTTTCACTGCTGCTGGAACCGAAGTGCAGGGAGAGTAACACCAAATCGAGGGGAATCTCTTAAGTCAGACCCGAGTGCCAGGAAGATCCTCTGGACTTCCCTGAACTGACCAAGCCTGAGCCACCTCAGAGTGCTGGACCCCAGAAGCAAGGAAAATCTGAAGTGGTATCAGAGAACCGCAGTGTTGCCATTTGCTGTCAGACGCAATGAGCTGAAACGCTGAAGTGCCTCTGAATTGAAATTTGCCCTTGCTGTCGTGGATCATGCTCTTACCCCCACGACTGAGGCAAAGGAACAAAAGGATAGGCAGAGCCACAGGAACAGAAGCCAGCTGGAACCATTTCTAACCAAAAGTTACTACACAGTCTAAGAGAACTTAACTGAGAGCAAGTAAGGCTAGAAGACCAGAGTTGAGACTTGTCTTGGTTGCTCCTGTAGAGTTGCTTGCATCTTCTACCCCTCACAAGCCTCCCAGCTTGTGGCCCTACACTTTTTCTAAACAAAGTTATAAAACATTGTGCAAGACTTTTAATCACCTGCAAGAAGTGCTTCAGCCCACCTAGACTTTTGCCCAATTGACATTGGTTGGCCCGGCTCCCTGAAGGACTCTTCTCTCGTCCGATTGTGTGTTGGTACCTTACTTCCAGGAAAGTGTTACCTTACTTTGCATTGCGGGGGGTTGTTCATACAAATATTCTTAAGCAGGTAAGTACTTTTGATCTCTTGTCTTATTCCGAAACTTACTTTGACACAAATCCCAGTACTAATCTAAATGTACCAGTGATATATTAATGTCCAGTGTCCTAGCTATTTAAGTCAACTGAGGGTGTAAGCAGTGCCCGTGTGCCATCCCAAATGGGTACTTCATGATTGAGAAAGTGCATATTTTGAAGTATATTTGTGTGTTACTATTACATTGGCCCTTCTGAAGGCAGATTATTCAAACTGTTAAATTAATATTTGTTTAAATTAAGAAACCTTGTGTGTAAGAGTTTATTTGGATACTTGTCACAGTGAATCTGTGTAACCACCCTACTGTTCACATTGACCCCTCTTGAGATAAGCCTGGCTGCTCAGCCACACTAGCAACCTGTGTAGTACATACGTATACCAAAGGTTGAGTTCCAATTGCCAGGAGGTCATGGTTGTTGTAGTGCACCCAAAGGCTACTGCGCCAAATCTTGCCTAAGCCTCCCTGGAGAGCAACAGGGATCTGGTGACCCTCTACTTCCGATGTAAAACATTGTGGTGGTATGGTCCGAAAACCCTCACCACTTTGTCCTTGAGGGACGGCAGAAACCAGTTGAGGGCCCAAAACACTGCATGTAGTTCCAGTATGTTTATGTGTAACATCTTCTCTTCCGGCAGCCAGAGGCCTCTGGAGTGGGCTCCCCATCCTTCCAGAGACACATCTGTTCTGGTATTGGGGGGGGGGGGCTCCGGCAATACATGCCTCTGGCAATATTGGATTGCACGCCCCACCATCTGATTGCTTGTCTGAAATCCTCGTTGAGCGCGATCCTGTCCTGGAAGGTTCCGGACACGTGACCCAACGGGCATCGAGGAACTCCTGCAGCAGCCGCAGCCGTAGCCTGCAGAGCCATATCATGCAAATGCAAGACATCATGCAGAGCAGTGACTGGATGTCCTCATCGTGGCAATCTTAAGGGCCAACAGCCGTTGCACTGTGCCCAGGATGGCCGATATTTCCTCCAACTGTGACACTAGGCATGACACTTCCATTGGATACCAATCTCAGAGCATCCTGCAATGGAGTTGAGCAGGATTTTGCATAGTTCACCCAAGAACCCTTGATCCGTCAGAAGACGGACGGGCTGCTCCGTGTGTTCTACGGCGGTGTCCCTCGACTTGGCCCGGATGTGCCAGTCCAGGTAGGGGTAAATGTGGATCCCTTGCAGACGCAGATGGGCTGCCACCAGCGCCAAGCACTCGGCAAAGGGGTGGAGGAAGGAGGCAGCCTAACCCTACGATTTCTTTCTGGCGGCTGTCGAGACCAAAGAGTCCGGTGACAGTTGAGACCATAAGCACTTGGGTACAGAGTCCGGCACCCTGTACTTATCCAACCGGTCTCTTCACTGGGGCTGTAGAGGGGGGATGGGGAGGGGGCGACGGGGTTCAGCAGAGCCAGCCGTTGATCCCAAACGTCACCCAGGAGAGGGTCCGAAAGGCTCGTTTTAGTCTTCGCCTCCCGGCGCCGATATAAGAAGCCTTCCTCCTTTTCCTCCGGCGTGAGCTGGAAAAGCTCCGATACCTCGGGCGATCATTGCATGGAAAGATCCCACCTTGTCCGGAAGAGGCGCTCTGGGCCGAGGTGACGGGGAATACTGCTTCTTACCGGAAGCCTCCGAATTTCTCTCCTCCTTGACTAACAGCGGCATCGAAGAATACTAGGACGACAGACTGCCTCAACTGCCAGGCTCTCTACGAGCAACCGGATCTCCGCCAAAAGAGTTGCTGTCACAACTTGTGTGAGGGGAGGATAGGCTGGGATGGGTAGGCGGTACCCCCGTGGATACTATGGAGACCATCCAGGAGTCAGCAAAATTCTTGCACCAGACATGTGCATGGAGAGCAAGCCTGCCCCCCCCCCCCCCCCCCCCCACCGGAGACACGTGGACCCGAATGGGCGTGTCATGCCTTCTTTCCCTCGGAGGCTGAGGGGGACTGGAAAAAGCCCTTACACACCCCCCCCCACCTTGCTTTTTGTTGTTTATGCCAGTTCTGAGACAGCAATCTGTCCGGCTACCTGGATCTGCGTTCCTGGAAGCCGCAGAACCCTTCATATGTACGACCCTTCTGAGCACTGCTGAGATTGGGTGTGAGATTAGGGAGTGGCAAAAATGGACAAGTACTTAACGATTTGTGATGACCTGTTCTTGTCCAGCTCTTCGTCCGCGGAGGAGTGGAAGATCCCACCCACCACCCTGCAAAGAGCAGATCTAGGATGCGCTCCTGGACATCCGGGTTGAATTTCGTCACCCGGGGCCAGGCTGTGCCCTCATGTCTGTGGCAATACAGATGCCACGGCCTGAGGTATCGATATGAGCCACTGGATTCCATGAGGTCATGCGCCACGAGCTTGGCCCCAGCTAGCACCGCCAAAGTGTGATTGGAATTGGGAGGGGAGTTCCGGGAGGAAGTTCGCAATTTACCGCCATAACCATTGGTTGGCAGCAGCAAGCATGCATCTGCGTTGGCCTGACGCAGGTGCAAGGAGGCGTTGGAGTACAGACACAAGAAGGACCTTTCCTAAAAGACACGGCAAACAAAATTACCGGAGTCTGTTTTTACAGAGGGTCTTGGGCGCCATATTGAAAAACATGGCTGACCTGATTTTTTGCTACTGGTGTTCGCGGTCGGGAATAATCATGGCAGTCTGTTCTAAAACCACTGCCACCAGCCATTTCAAGAGGAAAGGGTAACATTTGACTGTTACAGGAGTGCTTAGGCACAGGGAATGCCAGGCAACACCTCCAGCACTAGTGTGCTGGGTCTATACATTTAAAAAGACTAGCAAAGTCAATTTAACTTTACATGCTCTGGGAGACGGTAGTCATTCCCAGAGAATGTATTTAAACCTTGGGAAGTTTGAAAGACATCCCTGGGCCACTGCACTGAAGGTGCTGTGACAAGGAGCAGTTGCCGATGGAGTGGTCTAAAACTCAATATCAAACACAAGTAAAAAGATCAAAATACACAAGTGGGGAAAAAAGGCTCACTCTTTCCAGGTGAAAATTGACCCCTTGAGTGCCAAGGACGAGATAGCTTGTCCTTTTGCAAAATCCAAAACTAATCCAAGCCCCGCGTTATGTGAGGGGGAGGTCCCCCCTGACTGCCAGGGGGCTGGATTACCTTCAATTTCATGTCGGCGTGCTTAATGCACGCATGCGTGAAAGTAAATTCACTGTGGCAGCCACTTTCGGCTGCCGCGGTGAAGAGATAAGGCGAGTGCCCTTCTCTCTCTGCCTCCATCTCTGCCTCCATCTCTGGCTGTATTTCAAGATTCTCCCCTTTCCAACGACATAATTTGTGAGAGCATTGCTGCTCACGGATCGGGCGCAGGGCGCTCGATCTGAGGGCAGCAATGCCACTAGACACCAGGGATGTCTTTGTAGTATGGGGGAGAGGAGGCTGCTTACTCGATAAGCGGCCCCTAACCACATGTCTGGAGACCCCTAGGGGGCGGATGGGTGACCATCTGCCCCCAGGAGGGGGTGGGTGGGGGGGAGGGCAAATAAATATGGCAGGTGTTGGGGAGTGCCCCCCAGGGATTTTTTATGGAAAGGGCCCCCCCCCCTAAAATGGACTTGGGGTCATGTCATGCACCCCTCCCTGGGGCAGTTGTCTGCTCTTAGGAAGGGGCATGTAACCCCAGGGAGGGCTGCATGAGAACCCCCCTCCTACATTTGGTGGGGGGGGGGGGGGGAAAGAGTCACCCCCCAGTACATTAGACAAATACCTGGCGGTGTAGGGTGCCCTTCAGCCCCCCCCATTAAAGGGCAGCCTGCCATTGTGAATTTATTTCTTTGTTTACCAAACTTGCCTTGGCGCAGAGGGGCACAGTGGTGTGCCAATCTGGCCCAAGGGTGCCCAAACCTTACCAACCCACCCACTGGGGGGGCCTGTCGCCCAATTTATGGTGGCCCTCCCCCAAACCAAATGGAGGAGGTGGGTGTACCTCACAACGCAGCAGTTTGTAGGAGGCCCAGGGAGGCCTGCATGAGCTGCCCCCGCCACCCATTTGGGGTGAGGGGGGGGGGTGGGGAGGGCCACCAACATTTGGGTGACAGGCCCTCAGTGGGTGGGGCAGTAAGGTCTGGGTACCCTGGGGCCAGATTGGCACAATGTGCCCCTCTGCACCAAGGGGAGTTGGGTTACCAAAGGAAAAAAGTGAAAATGGTGGAATGCATTTTAGAGGGGCTGTGGGGCACCCCAAAGCGACAGGGAATTTTCTATTGGGACAAGGCGTGGACCCCCTGCCCCGACCAACAATGGAGTGGGGTGCATGTCATGCAGGCCTCCCTGGGCCCAGATATCTGCGCCTAGGAAGGGACACCTGAGCCCAGGGAGGAGTGCAGGACAGCCCCCCACCCCCACATCTGCTCCAGGGAGTGCTACATGAGATGTGCCGCCCCACCAATTGGGGTGGAGAGGTGCACCCCCTTTACATTACAAAATTCCCAGCATTGTATGGTGCCCCTCACCCCCCCGCCCCCCTTAAAGTGCAGGCTGCCATTTTCAATTTGTCTTTGTTTACCAAACTTCCATTGGTGTGCCAATCTGCCTCCAGGGTGCCCAAACCTTACTGCGCCACCCACTGGGGGGCCTGTCCCACAATTTCTGGTGGCCCCCTAACCCCAAATAGGTGGCAGGGGTACCTCATGCAGGCCTCCCTGTGGGGCAGATATCTGTCCGTAGGAAGGGGCAAATGGGTTTTCAGTGGGGGCGGTGAGGTTCAGTAGACGACCGGGGATGGCTTTCAAGGGAGGGCATGCTTGAAAATTGATTTGTTTTTGGCGGTCTGACCGTAGGTAACATTTGTTTTGTTTACAGCCTTTTCTACACGAGCAGCTGCAACGTTATGAGAGTACTGTTTTTCATTATCCTATGGTTAGGGCCCACTGTCAGTGGGGTGGGTGAGACTGGATTGTTGGTGTGGGAGGGAATGGGCCATCTGGGCAGATATGTTGGTGGGCTGGGACAATTGCAGGGGCAGGCCACAAATTACCCCCCCCATGCCAGCAGAACATTGTTTCCCTGGGAGCGGATCCCTCCCATGTGGGTTGTCCGTCTGCAAGCCCAGGCTCCACCTCTTACTGTGCTAGGTTAGATGTCGGCTCCGGGGAGGAATGGGGATCCTGCAGGGGCTCCCTGGAGCAGCTGCTGTGCTTATGGGACAGTACACCCAGATGGTACATGGATGTCCAAGGCCAGGGACATCACCTCCAACCGTCCTGGAGTTGCGGCTGGGCTGCATTACAGCCCCCCCCCCCGCAATCAGGGAGGTATTGGCACACTGCCAGGACTCCCTGATGGGGAGAAGCTGTAACGCAGGGCAGCCAGGGTTTCAGCAAAGTCAGCGGTAATATACCTGCCTTGGGCACCCTTCTCCCATGCGAGTCTTTGCCGGGGGTTCTGGGTAGTACATTCTGGGCCGATTTACATAAGTCCGACATCTGTATTCCCACGGGTGTCCTATTTTGGGAAATGCATGGGTTCCCCTTTTCCTTGCTGGCTTCGACACCCTAGGCCCAAATCTGTAGGTTGCCCACATGAATAAAATGTGCTGTACCGAAAGGCTTGTGGTTACCAGTGGGTTATCCTTTTCCTTTTGCGCCCCCGGTAGGTGCACCCACACATGTGAGGTACGGTTTTCATTGGGACACCTGTGGGAACACGGGAAGGTATGACATTTGTTTTTTCTGTCGTTTTCATATTTCTTCGACCCATTTGCTGGTGCTCTGTCACACAAACCTTTAATTTCCCAAATGTGCCCTGCATTTAGTCACTGCTTTAGGCACCATACACTTTTGTAACCTGCACAAGACACCTACCCTTAAAAAGGTCTGCCTATGCTCTTTCAAAAATGTATGCTTGCCGTTCACCATATTGGTTTTCCCGATTTACACTTGCTAAGTAAGTCTGATCATTCCATAACCATAAAACTCCTGTGTAGCATGGCTCAGTGTTTGGCTTGTGGTATTGCTTGTTTTGTGAAACTACAAAAAATGTGTGCTTTCCTAACTGCAAGAGTCGGTGGAATGTAGTGGAGCATTGTTTTCAAAATTCATAGAAGCCATTGCCGTACCAAGGCAACCATGTCCACCACATACCCTTTGTCATTTTCCCGCTTTTTCCCCAAACTATGGCATTTTCCCCAACCTAGATGTTGTCCTACCTGCGCAAATCACCACTTCCTAAATTTGGAATTGTCTACTTTTCAGAAATGTATGCCTTTCTGTCCTCCAATTTGGCTATCCATTCCGTCCATGCATGTCCAATTGGTAAAAATGGCCAAAATCGCCTACCTCACAAAACGGTTCATAACCACATCAAAATAATTTTTTTGTTTCCACTCAACCTGTTCTTGAAAGCCAGGAAATTGGGGAATTCAGCACAGCAAACCATTTGTTCTTAGGTCTTACAAGGAAAAAAGCACATGCTTTTTGTGTACATCATTTTATTGATATTTTCTGAAAAAACTAAATGTTAACCCTTTTTGGTTATTTTCCCTCACCCCCAAGCAACCTAGGATCCCTACGTGAGGGGGGGGGGGGGGGGGCAAATTTGGCAGAGATCTCTCGTAACAAAAGTTACAAGGCATTGAATGGCAAAATACCGAAATCACAAAAGGCCTTGGCACTGGAGGGGGGAGGGGGACCCGTGGCACTTAAAGGGTTACAATCCTAGAAATCCAGCTAAGTTGCTGGGGGTCTCCAAAGGTAAGGGAAGTTAGCACATTCTTGAGAATTCTCCCCAACAGGGACGCCCCATGCAGTATGGAGGAAAGCAGACAGGATGCAAGCAAGAGCACAGAGGCTCTATGCGACAAAAAGGAACAAGTTACTAACCTGTAACTGTTCTCCAGCATGGGTCTGGCATGGATTCACATGCTCATGAATATTCCCCCGTCGTCAGGCTGGGAATCCTCAGTAAAGAAAAATCAGTTTCACTTCTGAACGGTCTCTCCTAACAACCAATTACTGGTCCCTGGGTCATACAGACCAATGACTGCCCTCTCCCTAAGCCCTTCCTCTGGCAACCATCTTCAGATTTGGTAGCACGTAAAGTGGCAGTAGGACCAAGAGAAGAGCCACAGAGGGGTATTGATATTGATATTTTATTTCTATTGCGCCCGTACACAAGGTTTGAGAGCGCGACAAGGGAGGGGAGAACAAAACCACGATCTTACTAGGCACAGTGACATTGAGAATGTGCAAGTGCATGGGAGGGGGGGGGGGGGGGGGGGGGAGGGGAAAAGTGCATGGAAGGGGGAGAAGTGGAAAGTGCGAAGCAGAGGAGAAACGGATAAAGGCAACAAACAGGGGTAGTGCAGCCAGCAATTTGCAAGTGCTAGGTTTAAGGCAGCAGAGAGGGTAGGTCTGATAATTGAAAGACGAGAAGGGGGGCTGTATGGGTACAGATACAGACCCCAGTGCAAGGGGTGGCCCAGAGGCAGTGCGGGAGGGTGAGCAGGTACCTGGGCCCGGAGGACAGAGCGTGGCCAGGTGCACGGTGCCAAGAGAAAAGATCAGCAGCGGGAGCAAAGGCAGAAGAACAGAGGAAGGTCTTGAGGTGCTTCCAGAACCGGAGATGGTTCTCCTCAAGGACAGGTAGGCAGGAGGTTCTGCATGTGAATCCATGCCAGACCCATGCTGGAGAACCAACATTTACAGGTAATTAACTTGTACCTTCTCCAGTATGGGGTCTGGCATGGAGTCACATGTTCATGAATAACGAATACATAGCAGTACACACATACACAATCACAGCAGGTGGTAAGGCTCAACATTAAGCATCTCTTACCTCCTCACCTTCAAGTGAACAGATTGCGCAGTACTGCTTGGCCGACTCTGCACTGCTCCCTGGAACCCCAGTCGACACAGTAGAATCTTGTGAAGGTGTGAGTCGACCTCCACGTAGCAGCCCTGCAGATGTCCAGCAGGGGCACACCAGACAGGAACGCTGTTGCAGTGTAGTCGAATGGGCTCTCAGGCGGCCAGGCAACAGTCGGTTTGCCAACCGGTGACAATGGGTGATGCAGCCAGAGAGCCACCTGAAAATGGAAGCCTTGAGAGGGCCTTCCCTTGGTTCACATGGCCAAATTTCATGAACAGCTGTGACGTCTTCCGAAAACTGTGCGGTCCACATAAAACTTCAGCGCTCTAGCCACAGCCACCGAGTGCAAAGTCCTCTCAGCCGGCGACAAAGGCGTCGGGAAGAACATGGTTAATACCAAGGGTTCGTTGAGATGAAAGTCAGACGGCACCTTGGGCATGAAGGAGGGGTACGTCCGCAACAGCACCCTCGCCTTGTGGAATGTCAACTAAGGTGGTTTACAGGAAAGGGCCTGGATCTCTACTTGTCGTGCGGATGTGATGGCCACCAGAAACTCCATTTTCCACGGCAAAAATGTCAGTAGCACAGAATGCATAGGCTCGAATGGAGGACCCATGAGCCTAGTCAGCACCACATTGAGCTCCCACGCAGGGGCTGGAGCCTTCACCGGCAGGAACAAACAGAAAAGTCCTTTGATTAACTCCTTGACCAGGCGGTGCGACCATAACGACCGTCCCGGAGTTCTGGTGTAGTGGGAAATAGCCACCAGATGAAACTTGGAGGCTTTGGCCAGCCCCGCTTTGGCCAGCCCCGCTTTGGCCAGCGACAGCAAATAAAGCAGCACCTGCGGAGCCGTAATCCATAGAGGGTCGGTTTTCTGTGCACGGCACCAGACGGTTAACCTCTTCCACTTGATGTCTGTAGCATTTCAGTGTAGACGAAGCCCTGGCCTTGGCAAGCACCTCCTTGCAGTCCGCTGGGATATTGTGTCTTCCAAACTCTAGCGCTGCAGGAACAGGCCTGCAAGTTCAGCGACCCTGAAGCTTGACTGGAGGGGACGCTGACAAGTCCAGAAGGTCCATACTGGTCTCAGCCACGCCGGTGTGGCGAGGATCATCCTGCATCGGGACTGTCTAAGTTGAATAATGAGTCGCAGAAGCAACAGCAATGTGGGGGGGAGGGAGGGCGGGGTGAAACGCATACAGGAACAGGCTGTTCCAGGGGAAGGAGAATGCGTACCCCATACTCCCAGGCTGGGGAAACCTGCTGGCAAACCTCCGACACTTGGTGTTCGGCGCCATCACAGAGCGATCTCGGGATTACCCATCAATACAGAAGATCCACTTGATCCTGCTGAAGCTCCCACTCATGTCAAGAGCACAGCTCCCTGCTGAGAGAGTCAGCAATGGTGTTAGACTTGAGAGCCCAAAACACTGCCTGTAGCTCCAGGGCGTTGATATGCAACGACTTTGCCTCCCATAGCCACAGCCCTCTTGCGTGGAGACCTCCGGTGTGTGCGCCCCATCCCTCCAGGGAGGCATCCGTCGTGGCAGTCTGACGAGGTGGGGTCTGGAAGTCTGTGCCCGCTGACAGATGCGTGCAGACCCCCCCCCCCCCCACCACATCACTCGACAGAAATTCTTGTTAAGAGAGATCTTGTACTCAAAGCTTCCAGATACCTGGATCTAACGGGCATCAAGGAACTCTTGCAGTGACCGCATCCGCAGCCTGCACAACTGAATGAGGTATATGCCCGACATACCGAGAAGGGACTTGATTGACATCACACTTGCAAGCTTCAGGGTCAACAGCCGTTGCACCTTGCCCAGGATGGCTGTTATCCTCTCCTCTGGAGGCGCCAGGCATGACACCATGTTGAGTCGGGACCCCAGAAACATGTCTTGCGATGGCACCAAGCAAGACTTAGCATAGTTCACAGAGAACCCCAGCTGGGCGGTTTCTGCCGTGTGAGCGCTGGCGGTCTCCCTCGATGAGCCATTCGTCCAGGTAGGGTTCAACGTGGATCCCTTGTAGACGCAGCTGTGCCGCCACTAGCCCCAGGCACTTGGTGAAAACCCTTGGGGCTGACCTCAATCCAAAGGGAAGGGCCTTGAACTGATAATGTTGCCCATGAACCACGAAGTGCAGAAACTTGGTGTCCCTTGTGAACGGGGATGTGAAAGTAGACATCCGCCAAGTCCAGCAACGATAGGAAATCCCCCTTCCAGCTGTCCTAGCACGTGCTGAAGGGTGACCATCCAGAACTTGCGGAATCTGATGTACTTGTTCAGACGGAGGTCCAGAATAGGTCTCCAACCGCCAGTCTTCTTGACGAGGAAGTACAGAGAACTCCAGAGCCTCTTTGGAACGAGCTCTATGGTGCCTTTCTTCAGCATGGCCTGCACTTCCCGCAGAAGCCGAGGGACGTGGTTTTCCTACCTGGCCACCGGTGTTATGCAAGGACACTTCTGTTGGAACTCCAGGGTGTGTCCATGGGCCAGAGAATCCAGCATCCAACAGTCGGAGATTGACTTCCACGCACTGACGAAGTTCACCAGCCAGCCTCCCACCGGGTGCGCGGGTGAGGCCCGACAACATGGCTGGTTCAATCCAGATTTGTTGCAGCAGCGCCGCCTTGGGGATGACGGCGACCTCCTCCGGACTTGCTGCGGCCCCTGTAGGCCTCCTGGGCTGAAGAGCAGGACGGTTGACAGTAAGACGAGCTTCTGCCGAAGCCCTTGAAGGAACCTTGGGATTTCCCTCTGGAGGTCCGAAAGGATGGCCGTCGCTGTTGCAGCTTGCCCAAGGATGGCCTGAAGGGACTCGTCCTCCATTTGGGGCTTCGCCAGAAGCTTACCCAGGTGATCCGACTTAATCTTCGCCGAACCGGAGCGTTGGCTTGTGGTCGAAGGTGCCGGAGATGCTGTGCCCGCCGGGGAGCACATCGCAATGGCGCTTGTGGTGCCCGCGGACTTGCGGTGCTTGGCCTTAGGTTGGGCCTCCGTTGCTGGGGGGCGCCCTCAAAGGTCTTAAGAGGACCGCTCACACTTCTTGTGGCTGGGGGAGGCATGCTGCCAGGAACTTACGTTTGGTCTGAATACAGGCAGTAGAGGCACACACAGTGCCCACCCTCCAAGTAGAGGTTCTGTAGGCCGCATCCTGGACAAATCCTGAACAGAGGTGTCGAGTTGTCCTCTGCCATCTCGACACGGGGTAGGCCTTGAAGAAGCACCTGGAATACTCAAAGGACGAAAAATCGCACTTTAGGGGTGCTGAAGAAACCAAAAACTAGTCCCTGTTAATCGGATAGTGGATCGATAGAGCTTGAGGCTCAATTGACCGGAAAAATAGAGTATAACTTGGTGGGGGGGAAATGCAGTAAAAGCTCAAGAGCCAAGCACAAGGACTCCCAACACTTGAACCTGTGGTAGGGAGGGGGAGGGGTGCAGTGCCCTGAGGCATGTGGAGAAGGGCTGGCAGTGGTGCCAGGGACCTGTGAGACTGAGGTACACCAAGTGGCCAGTCGGTGAACTGTGTGGAAAGGGAGAGAAGGGAGAGCATAGCGCTAGGTTAGCAGGGTGAGAGAAGGAAGAATAAGGTTTTCAGGAGTTTCCGGAACTTAATATCAGGCACAGGAAAGAGGGTGGCAGGGAGGCTGCTCTAGAGGGAGGCACCTGCTGAGGAAAGGGATCTCCCTCCAAATCTCTGCTTGAAGAACTGGCTCCCCCGCAGGAGGAGGTAGATTTATTTAGGAAAGCAACGTTGAAGGAAAGTAGGTCCAAGGCCTCAGAAAGCCTTGTAGACAATGCAGTGTGTCTTGAATTTGATCCTTGCAGCCATGGGGAGCCAGTGAAAGGATTTCAGCGCCGGAGAGATGCGGCTCCTGGGCTTGAGGCCAAGGATAAGTCTTGCAGTTCTGTTCTGGATGAGTTGCAAAGGGCCCAGCCCAAAGCGGAAGCAGGGAGGATGAGGAAGAGGCTGTTCCAGTAGTCCAGCCTGGAGAGAACCAGGGCTCTTGAGACAGTGAGCTGCTGGGGGAAAGTGAGAAAAGGTAGAGTGCCCATGAGGTGTAGTTGATAGACATGAAATATCAGAAATGAGAGGAGAAGGAGAGTGGAATCCAAGATGACCCTACGGTTTTTGGCCTCACAGCTGGGGGTAGGCGTGGGGCTAAGGGAGGCCAGCCAGAGTGAAAAAGGAAAAGCAGGAGCAGGTGTCCACAATCTCAGTTTTACTGAGACAAAGGTAGTTTGCAGCACCATGACTGAATAGCAGACAGTCAGGCATGAGTGAGAAGGCGGCACGGCTGAGGGTAGCCTGAAGGATAGTTGTGCGTCACCCGGATAACACTGTAAATTAGAGGTGAAAGTGGCAGTCACACATGCCACGGTAGATATGTAGATGTTGAAGTACCAGGGGGATAGGTTCGAACCCTGGGGAACGCCTCAGGTTGAGAGGGTGATAGTTAAGATAAAGGCACCAAGTTCGACCTGGGAGGGGCAGTCGATGAAGAAAAAGGTTAACCAAGCCAGAGCCTGACCTGTGATTCCCATGGTGACACAAAGCTGTGAGATCAAGATGTGGTTAACCGTGTCAAAGGCGGAGGAGAGATCAAGGAGAATGAGGACATATGGAGCGTTAGTGTCAAAATTTGAGAGCAGGTCTTCATAGGTGTTCAGAAGAGCCGTTTCCGTGCCTCTGGATGCTCCAAAGTCAGACTGATGGTCGTGGAAACAACTGATTGATTCCGTGTGGAGGTTTAGCGGAGATAGCCAGCTTCTTCAGGAGTTTGCCCAAGAAAGGAGTGATGGAGATCGGGTGGTAGGTTTGAAGGAATAGAAGGGTCAGCAGATTGCTTCTTGAGAAGAGGGTGCACAAGTGAGTGCTTGAGAGCAGTTGGGAAAACTCCAGTGGAAAAGGAGGTTGCAAAGGTCGGCCAAGGCAGGCGCGAGGGAGTAAATGTTGTAATTGATGGTTTTGGAAGGGCAAGGCTCAACTTGCTTGGATGAGGCCTTCATAGAACGGACTTGTCTGGCGACCTCATCAGGTGTGACAGGAGAGTAGAAGTGGAGGTGGGGCCAAGGGAGGCACAGGTGCTGTGTGGGGCAGGGAGGAGGGGATGTCTTGGGTTTTTGTGGTCAAGTGTACTGCCAGGGCCGAGCAGAGGTCCTGGGCGAGAGTGACACAGGGGGAGGATGCAGCAGGATGACATGCATTACTTACCGTAATAGCATTTCAGATTGCATCTGCTTAGATTCACATGCTGTGCATATGGTCCAACATCCAGTGGTAACTGCAGAGTTTTGCTAATTGTCTTTCGGGGACCGAAAGGTGACGTCGGCATAGGCGTGTAACACTATCCCTATAGTGACGTGTGTAGTACCCAAAATCCCTCTCGCGCCGAGGTCCCTTCGATTGTATTTTTTCTGCCATGTGGGAGCCCAAGGCTATAGAGAGTACATAAATAGAGAAATTAGTAAGATGTCTATGTCCCTTCCACCCCGAGCAGAGAGGCAGGGAGGACTCATGCGAATCTAAGCAGATGCAAACATCAGAAATGCTATTACGACAAGTAATGCATGTCTTCTGATGCTTGTTAATCCGTTTGGAATCACATGCTGTGCATAGACTAGCGAGCAGTACCCGGAGTTGGAGGAGGTTGTGAGAAGGAACAGTAGAGAAAAGATGTCTTAGTACTGCTTGTCCCACCCGAGAATCAGACCTAGAACGAGTGTCTAGGCAATAGTGTTTTGTAAAGGTGTGTACAGAACTCCAGGTTGCCGCTTTGCAAATGGACTCAAGAGGAACATTTGCAATGAATGCTGTTAATGTTAAAGGACATTTGTACCGCGCACTATCACCACCGGAGTGGTCCCCTGGCGCTCTGGCGGCTCTGAAAGAGGGAGGGAGAGGTGGGTCAGTGGGTGGAGGCTGGAAAAGTGCAAGATTGCAGTGATGTGCTGTTGGCAGCCTCAGCCCGGTGGTTCCGTCGGCTGGGCCTGGGGTGTATGCGGCCGGTAGTCGCTGTGCTGATGTGCGAGTCTATGTGTTTTGTTGTTGCAGTGTAGTGAAGTTTGTGCGGTTTGTTGTGCTGGAGGTTTGTGGTTGTGTTTGGTTTGGAGTTTGAGAGGTGTATGCAGAGAAGGAAATTGTTAGTGGTATTGGTTAGTTGGTATCTCTATCCTGGATTGATCGGTTGGGCTTGTGTAATCTTACACGACGGGTGCTTGCACATCCTGTGCCTCAGGAGGTACGTGCCCGTTTTTGCATTCGAGGCCGTTTGAGCATTTAGCTGTCCCCTCCGCCCGCTCCCTTAACTTTGCATGCTCCTCACCCCCACCCACATGACTAGCGCACCTGCTACTGTCCATATTTCCGATTGTGTGTTGATTGATGGTATCTCGTCCGTTCCACAACCCCGTGGTATCTAGTTGTGGCTGAACGGGCGGTGGGGGATGGTAAGGGTTGGCTGGAATGCTATGGATGCCCAGTGCCTCGAGTAGAGTGTGCTCTCTGCTTGAAGGGCAGTTCCCTTAGCAAGCGTGTAACAGTGTGATGCATTTACCAACCCACCTTGAGATAGCCGATTTAGAGACAGGATCCCCTTCTCTACCAGCTGCCACTGAAACGAAGAATTGTTTAGTCTTCCTTAGTGGTTTAGTTCTTTCCAGGTAAAACATGACTGTCCTGCGCACGTCTAATGTGTGAACGCTTCTTTCGGCCAGGTTAGTAGGGTTCTGGAAGTGGGTAGTTCGATTGGTTCACATAGAACTTCGAGATGAATTTAGGCACAAACCTGGGATGTGCGCAAAACTAACTTATCTTTGTGGACTGTAACAAAGGGGTCTAGAACAGAAAGAGCCTGTAGTTCGCTAACCCTTCTGATATAAGTGATAGCCACTAGGAAGACTGTCTTATAAGTCAGGTCTTTCAGACGTGCTTTATGCATAGGCTCAAAGGGAGCTCCCATGAGCCTGGTCAAAACCGCATTCAGATCCCATCCAGGGGCTGGGTGAGAGATGAGGATAAATCCTCTTAACCCCTTCAAAAAAGGCTTTAATCACCGGTATTTTCCACCACGATACCTTTTGTTGTGATGTGGTGTAGGCGGACAGAGCAGCAAGATGAACCTTTAGGGAATTGAAGACTAACCCAGTGTCCAAACGGTGGGTTAGATACAGCACAATGTGTGAGAGTGAGCAATCGATGGGATGGACGCCCTTGGAATTGCACCAGATGACATGTTTCCATTTGCTGGCATAGCAATAACGTGTATTAGGTTTTCTCGTCTGTCCGTTAGGCTCAGCACGGTCTACCCTTGCAGTTGCGTCTGAAAGGCCTTCAATGCTTTGAACACCGCTAATAGCTCCAGTTTATATGGTTGGACGCTACTTGAGGGGTCCACACTCCGTGTGCTGCCTGCTGAATCAGGAGACCCCCCGCCCCCACCCCGTGAGATGCGTCTGTCGTGAGTGTGCTTCAACTGCAGGGGTGGTGAAGGTCTTCCCCTTCAAGAGGTTTTCTCTTGACCACCACTGCAGATAACAAGGGCTGGCGATACAACTACCAGATCTTCACAGTGTCCGCTGGCCTGACACCACTGGCTGTTGAGCGACTTGCATGGGACGCATGCGCAGCCGCGCGTGGGGTATATGCATGACGCCATCATCCCTAGCAAACGCATGGCTTTGCGTATTGTCACCTCCCGACTGGCCACATTGAGGGATCTGAGAAAACATGTTCTGAACCCTCTCGTTGGAGGGGAAGACGAGACAGTCTTCCGTCCGAATTAGAGCTCCCAGAAATTGTTTTACTTGGCTGGGGACTAAACTATTTCTTTTCGTTGATTGAGAAACCCAGGCTGAAGAGGAGATCTACTGTTTTTTGGGTGTTCGAAAAACAAGCGAACAACGAGTGCTGAGGCGATGCCGAAGGGGAGTACCTTGAATTGGTAATGCCTTTCCTGGATCATAAACCTTAGATATTTCCAAAGTATGCATCTTTCATGTCCAATGTTGCCATGAAGTATGCATCTTTCATGTCCAATGTTGCCATGAAGTCCCCTTGTTTCAGCAATGGGATCACCTCCTGCAGTGTTACCATGCAAAAATTCTTGTTTTATAAACTTGTTCGCTGGGCGCAGGTCTAGAACAGGACACATGGTGAGATCCTTTTTGGGCACAAGGAAGTATACTGAATAAATATCCTAGTTTACCTGAATAGGGACGGCTTATATGGCGTCCTTTTCCAGCAGTGCTTCCACCTCTTGGATCAGGATCTCCAGATGGTCCGGTGAAAGGCGCCGTGAGTGCGGCGGTATGAACTGGAGGTCGGGCGAATTCCATGCCGTAACCGTGGGCGACCGTCTTTAAGACCCACTGGTCGGAAGTTATCCCCTCACATGCTCTGAGGAAAGAGGTTAATCGCCCCCCGACCGGGGTGACATGAGGGGACCTGGACTCGGTCATTTCTGACCAGAGGCTGTGGCTTTTCTGGGATTGGGGCCTCCGTCTCTACCTTTGCTGCATTTCTGACCCCTTGAGGGGTAGTAAGTGGGGCTTCCAGATGTTTGATTTCTGTTGAAGTTACCCGTGCCGTAGTTTTCACCAGCACGGGCTTGCCCTCGAATGGACTGCCAAGAATTATTACCCCTCTGGGAGGAGGGTTTCTGTGTAATTGGATGCAGAGACCTTATAGTCTCATGCTCCTTCTTGGCTGTCTCCAACGCCTCATCCACTGCTTTCCCAAAGAAGTTAGTCTCCTCAATGGGTTTATTAATGAGGGAGGCCCGAGTCTCAGGTCTAAATCCTGATGTACGCAGCCAAGCGTGTCTTTTCAGTAGGGTCCCTTGAGCAAGAGACCTGCCTGCAGTTTCCGCAGTGTCCAGGGTGTTCACCACATTCTGGTTAACCAGTCTTCCCTCCGTTATAATGGCGAGAAGCTTTGTTTTGGCGGGTTCGGCATCCTCTTGGAGGCCTTCCTGGAGCAAATTCCATTGGGCATCAGCATAACTTGCTAATATAGTATTAGCAACCCGTATGGTGTATGCAGCTGCTGACGTGACAAGTTTGCCCAGGGCATACAGCCGCTTAGACTCCTTGTCCGGTGGTGATTCTCCCATGGCAAGGGGTACCCCTGCCCTCTTTCGAGTGGTAGTCACTACCAGTGAATCTGGGATGGCATGCCCTTTGATGTAGAGGGCTGGAAGGAGAAGGTCGAAATAATTTTTCGACTCTCGGGTTCACTGTCTGTGTTTGAGCAGGTGACACCAATGAGGGAGCTACCTGTCTCTTAAAAGAGAGAAGGAGGGGGATGGATTGACTTGCCGCATGTTTTCTTTAATGATATCCTCCACGAAATCCTGCTCAGGTACCGCCTCATGAGTGGGAAGTATTCAGCTGCTTTTTTTCAACATTGAGTTGAATGCCATTTGGTCATCTACAGGAGAGGCCTTTCGAGTCGGGGTGGACAGAGGAGATTCTAGGCATTAAATAAAATCAGTGTCCTGATCTTGCTGTGTCCATGGGTCTTGACCTTCCTGCTGGGTTTCCTCCCAGTTGTCCGTATTATCCAGTTGATGTTACTGATAGTTAGAGACATCTATAATGAAGAAGCTTCTTTTTTCAATGTGTCCATCTGGACCACGTATTCCTGTTGGAAAGCATGAGACTGATACTCCTGAATTTGGAGTTTTGGGTCAAGGGTCTACCCAAGCCCTTTTCGTGGGAGGATGATCAGAAGAACTGATAATCTGCTCCAGCCGATCCATACACCCCTCAAATTTTTCTGTAGTCCAGTTAGAGGACCAAAACTGGCCTACGTGAGGAGAAACCATGGCATCGAAAGGGACCTCTCAGGGTGTCAGAAAGAGGCTCTTGGCTATCTTCGTAAGCCCCATCGTAATCGTGAACCCAATCCGCTGAATTTTTTTCTGCGGCTTGTCCCATAACCTTAGGCGGAACCGGAGTCGAGGCCCACTGCTGCCATAATCCTTCCGATGCTACTTTCAATAGTTGCCGAATCGTTGAGACAAAGGCTCTGATGATTTATTGGCAGTTGTAATACTGTCCACAGCGCTAGAGGGCCTAGCGGTCCGTTTTCTGGGTAGACGCCACAAAGGTGTCAAAATTGGCGTAGGGGTTGGGTGCTTAGTGCAATGCGCTTGTATGCCCCTGTTGCCGGGTGTAGTCCCTGTAGCAAGACCAGAGTCGAGCCTTAAAAGGTCAGGGATGGGCGTGGCGGACCTAGAAGCGTCCGTCTCAAGGTCTAACATACGAAACGGACATTTGGTCATCCAAAGTACCCCCGGTCACTTTCAGATGGCGTGGCAGTGGGGGGGGGGGGGGGGGGGGACGGACGGAAGAGGGGCTCCACGCGTGACATATCGTACGCAGCCCACCGCTTTACACTGCGTTCCTTAAGGTTCTTAGGCCGAAGGAGTTTGCACGCCACACTGCTTCTCGTCGTGCTCTAGGGGGAGACAGGCGTTACACATCCTGTGTTCGTCCTGCCAAGGATATCTGACCCTACACTTAGGGCAGAATCTAAAAGGAGTACTTTCCATAGCCAAAGGCAAGGATGACCAGACCAACAGGGAAAAGGAGGAAAGACATGCACAATATGGCCACCCGACCCCCCGCTCCCTATTCTATAGGTCGGCCAGAGTGCCCAACCACGTGGAAAATCCAGCTGCCGGATCTTAAGCGCCGAAATCCACAGCCGTAGACGATTCCCTGTAGTCTTCGTCGAATATGTTCTTATTGGGCGAAGTGACTCAACGGGGAATAAACTGACCAATTCGGTAAACAATGTCTCTAGTAAGAGCTCCGCTATAGGGCGACCAGTTATCTGGGCGGAAAAAAACTATCGCAGGTACCTCGGCGCGTGAAGGATTTTGGTACTACACCCATCACTATAGGGATAGTGTTAAAGACACGCCTATGCCGACATCCCCTTTCGGTCCCCAAAAGACAAGATGCAATACTCTGCGGTTACCACTGGATGTCGGACCATATGCACAGCATGTGATTCTAAGCAGATTAACAAGCATCCGAATGGCCAGTCCCTTGCAGAAATTTAAAAGTTTGCGTGCGTTTGTTGCCACAGATGCAGGCTTGAATAGAGACTTTTCTCTGAGCAGATGCAGAGTTGACATTGCCTTTGAAGGAGGCTGCAGGCCATTTTGTTAGATGGTCCACCTGACTAATTCAATTTCCATTCAGCTGCCCTGCACTTGTGTTTAAGGGCAATCAGGTCGGAGTCTGACCAAGAGTTGCACTTTTGGGAAGGCTTCAGTCGAACCCTCATGACAGGGGCAAGAATATCGGAAATGGAGCTTCAGGATAGCGAGGGCTGTGTCAGGGTGGGAGTCAACTGCAGGAATGAGAGGAGGAGAGTAGGTGGAGGCAAAAGCAGCCACTCACTTTTTTCATGAGTCTGGTAACCTTGAAGCCAAGTGCTGTGCCAGGTGAGTTGCTGCCAGAGGAGAGCTTCAGGTGAGTTGCTAGTGTGGTTGGTCCAAGAGAGGTAGATAGAGTGGGATGTCAGTGGAGAGGAGCATCCAACGTGTGGCCTGCAGTGTGAGTGGAGCCAGAGTGTAGAATAGAAAGTGAGAGGGTCACATAGGTTGCAGAAAGGTCCCGACAAGTCATGAGTCCAGGTGGATGTTGAGGTCACCCAGCAAGAGTAGAGATGCTAGGTCGGCCATTCCAAAAGAAGAGAGTGAGCTGCCCAGGAGGCCGATAGAATATGGCCATGCTACTCCAGCACCTGCCTTCTTTAGCCTAGGAGCAGAAAGGATTTTGTAGCCTTCAGGGAGGAGTGTCAAAGCTTGCGATTGAGCTGTTCTTGAACCAGGTCTCAGTGATGGCAAGCACATCAAGATCCAAGAGTTTGAGTTGCAGATATTGGTTGAGTGTTTTACAGCAGAGCAAGTGTCAAGGTGGCAATGTGGAGTAACTTGCCGTCCTTAAAGGTCTTCGAGGTAGGGAGGAGATGGGCGCATTTGACAGTGGTCCCTCAGAGGGTGGAAGAGGGCCAGAGAGATAGATGGGAGTCCAGGCCAACAAGGGGGCTGGGGCAGTGGGGCAAGGCCCAGGCACGTGTACCGAGGAGGCGGCGGAAGGCACAGTGGGCTAGTGAGCCTGGCGCGAGGGAGGCGTTTATTAAAGAGAAGGTTGGGTTGAGGACCCTGAACATGATGATTTTGTTGAGACAATTACTCTGGAAATTGTGAAAAGGGTCAAGGAGGACCTTTCAGCAAGTGCCATTATAATGGCAGAAGAGGCGAAAGGAGACGAGGCCGACCATGTAGCAAATCCATAGGTCAGTTGAGTTAACGAAGAGTATGTCAGTGACAGTCTCTGGCAGAAGACAAAGTCTAGCAGTAAGAGTTTTAGAAAAATCACTTGTAGGGTCACAAGCCGTTAAGCCTGGGAGAAGCGTTGAATTCCACTCTAAAAAGGTAAGCCAAGGCAATTCCCAACTAAGAGGAGCACGGCTAAAATGCAATAAGTTAAGTAACCCAAGCCTAAACCGTACCTCTGGTTTGAAGCAGAGTGGTCCAGCTGAATTATGTCTTGGTGCAGACCCTTGTTCTGAACCTCAGTCGTGGGTACAAGAGGGAGGACGTCTTGAGGGCTCCTGCAGCGGCACTTCAGTTTCAGTGTTAGGGCGAATTCAGTTTGGTGCTAAAATCCTCCCACCTTAGAGACCCCCAGCTCTTTTGCTGAACTTTGTACTTTTAATTCTGTGCTCCGTTTCTTTTGGTTGTCGAGTCTGAAACTCCATAGGCATCTTTTACATTGTGTCACAGCACCTTCAGTGCAGTGGCACAGGTAAGTCTTACAGATTTCCCCATGGTTTAAATACCTTCTCTTGGAGAAACTATTTCCAAGAGCAGTAAAGTGAAATTTACTTACATTTGTACATTTATAGACCCAGCGCACACTTACAATAGGGTGTTGGAAGGGCTACTTAGTATCCCCTTTGTCTAGCTTCTGATCTAACATGTTTATGTTACTTTCCTCGATAAATGGCTGGTGGCAGTGGTTTACTTTTAACTACCGTGGTGAGCTTTTAGTGCGTGCTGCATTTGCAGTAAAGCACACAGGGGGGCCATTTTTGTCAAAATGGCCCTGGTCTTTTTTCGCCATTTCTTTGTGGAAAAGTCCTTCTTGAGACTTACTCGAGCGCCAAACCAGGTTTGGTCCCTTTGTTTGCTTTTTCTTTGGCGGGATTCACAAGTGAAGCCCACCTCTGCCTACAGGGTGTCCGGCAGGGGCAAGAAGCACGGGAGGTGCCCGAAGCTCACAGTGCTTAAGTCTCCTAGGAGACAGGCATTTACTCCTAGGTGAATGGCCGGCTGGCAAGGTCAGCCACCCTGCTGGGTGACCGACAGCTAGGCTGTAATGAATGGGAGCCAGCTGCATAAAAGGCAAGGCTTTTTGGCTTGGAAGGCAGAGTCTACCACTGGACTAAGGAATCCGAAGAAGAGCTTGGAAGAGACTCCTGCTGCATCCCTGGACCGTTGATTTGCCCGGTGAAGCCCTGCTGCTGTGCTGAAGCACTGAATTCATCTCGACTAGAGAAGCCCTGCAAGGACGACTTCTCCCCTTGAGTTGTGGAACCAATCAACTCCAAGTAACCCACCAGGACATCCTCTCAAGCTGTTTGTATTTCCACTGCATTTGCTGCAGGAACCGAAGAGCCAGGGAGAGGATCACCAGATTGTGTAAGTGGGCCAGAGCTCCAGGAAGATCCTCTTGACTCCCAGGAAGCAGGACTGAGCGAGCCTCAGCCACCTTAGAGTGCTGGACCGCAAATGCAAGGGAAGCCCATCTCAACAGCCAAGAGTCCCCAGGTGGAGCCATTTCCTGATACGAGGAGCTGAAACCATGAAGTGCCACTGAATAGCAGTCCTTTTCTGTTGACTACCGTCCCATTGCAGTGCAGGAGTCCTCCAGACTTCCTACCTCTTGCCCCCACGACTGAGGCCCAGGAACACACGATCTGCAAAGCTGCACAGCAACAGAAGCCCGCTGGAACCGCTTTTCTTCTAACCAAAAGGCATTGTTAAGTCATGAATGTCTTCTTCCCTCTGTTTTGTCTTCCTTCAGGAAGGGGTTAACATACGCTGCATTGGGGTTACCAAAAGTACTTACCTGCTTCAGAATATTTGAGAGATCTCTTGTTTTATTCTAATAACCTTTTTCTTTGACATAATCCTAAGTATTGCCCTAAATGAAACAGTGATATATTAATGTTCACAGTAGCCTAGCTATTTAAGTTACCTCAAGGTGTAGGAAGTGTTCACCGTCCCAAATGGGTACTTGCTGATTCAGAGAAACCAAGTGTATTTTGGAGTGCGTGTCTTACTATATTGCCCCCTTCTGAAGAAGGCTTACGCAAACTGACTTAAATTGTCAAATCAAGAAACCTTGTGTGTAAGAGTTTGAGTACTTGTCACTGAATCTCTAACTCCCCCTACTTCTCACATGAACCCCTCTTGAGATAAGCCTGGCTGCTCAATATTGCCAGGCAGTCAGAGTTTTAGTACACCCAAAGGTTACTTCAAACAATCTTGCCCAACATTCAGCGTTTAGCCAACAGCTCTGTTGCAGATCTTGGATACCAGTTGGACTCTTTGCTCCCTCGGTCCTGCACTCTGGTGACGGGACTCGGGATCTGGAGGTCCTGCTTCTGGATGGTACTTAGGAGTCTGCTGGAGCTTCTAGCTGGATTTGTTCCGCAGCAGACGTTGCACTCTACTACGGACCCTCGACCCCTGGCATTGGGTTCTCACTGCAACGAAGCAGCACAATCAGTCGGGGATGGTAGTCCCACTAACCCAACGGGAGAAGTCATTCCGTCCGGAGCGTCTGTTGAGGGGAAAAAGGAGTTCAGCACAGCAGCAAGGCATCAGGCAATTCAAAGGTCGAGGAGGTTGCAGCAAGCTTCGTTCACGGTTTCTTTGTGCGTTTCTCCCAGTGGTCGAATGCCTCTAGTCCCAAAACCCTCCCATTCATCCACATCCTTGGCTGTCAATCACAGCAGGGTGGCTGTCCTGAGAGGACAACCAGCCAGCCAATCAGGCCTAGTTGCATTCAGGTATGAAAAACACATCCTGTTTTTCCAGACACATGGAGCCAGGGGCAGGCTTCAGGGCTGAAGCCTACCAAATGCAAGGCAAACAAATTGTTCAAGCCTGTCTCAACGCACAGAGTAAAACCAAAGAAAGACCTCACTAACAGCAAAAAGACTGGCCATTTTTATGAAATAGTCACCCATGGGGGTTCAGCCTGCTGTAGAAAAGCATAATGGTAGGAAAAAGTAAACTACTGCCACCAGCCATTTAAAGTAGTGAGGGTAATGCTAAAGGGCCACTAGGTAACACCCCCTAACCCCCAACACTTCACATAAAATGGTGTGTGCTGGACCTACAAAGAAAAGGTAAGTAAAGCCAATTTCACTTTACTATTCTTGGGAACTGTAGATCACACAAGAAAGGTTAGTTCAACTGTATGAGAAATAAGGATCTGACACTGCACTGAAGGTGCAGTGTGCCACCATACAGAAAGCAGATGCCTACAGAATTTGTCAGACAAAAAATTAAACAAAATAAAAACAATCCAAATCGGGTAAAAAATCATGAGAAAATGATCACTCACTCCATGGTTAAAATCAAAAAGTCTCAAGTCCAGCAAAAAAGCTGGGGGTTTCCAAGGGTGGGGGAAATTTGCACAGAAATGACATTTCTCTACAACAAAGGCAAAGTACTGTTTTTGCTTAGATTTTTGGGGCATTTCATTTGGATAAATTACAAATGGGAAAATAACAAGCCACAGAAGCAAAGAGGGGTGGGGGGTGAGAGGAGCGAGAACAGGACTGGATGGCCTCCTCCATGGACACAGTAAACTTGAGCTCAGAGTAATGGTATCCCCACATGCCTGTTAAATTTGGGTCGCGCTCATGCAACTCCCACTCCTTTGGGGCATCAGATTTCTGGCTCAAGAGATTTTCCCCCAATCTCTCCTAGATTGGGGCTATGGTGGAAGAAGGTAGTGGTGTAGACACCAGCCCCAAATTTCAAGAGCCGATGAGCAGAGTGGCTATCTAGTGCCCCATGCAATTTGCCATAGCTGCAATGCTTGGCTCAGTCTCCAGCCATCGGAGGAAGACCGGGACTGGCAGTTGGGCAGTGTGCAAGGGAAGTGGCCCGCAGGGTTCTGGCCAGCTCACCCAGCGGTGCTCATCAGAAAGCACCAGGATATGCTTATGTGCATCCAGTCCCTCTTCTGAGAGAGGTCCCAAAAATATGGCAGAAAGGGGACATACATACTAGTACCGACTGCTTCCTATCACATCCAACCAAATTAAATCAGCCTGATAAAACACTGATGCATTCAACTAAGTCTCTACATGTGCATTCTATCAAATAACATTCCCAATACAAGCACTTCATTATTTACCAAGGTTTCCAACACGGCCTGTACGACCAATTCGATGCACGTACTCCTCAATGTCACTTGGCAAATCGAAGTTAATGACATGCTTCACATTTGAAATATCAAGTCCCCTTGCCGCAACCTGGAATAAAAGAAAATGTGGCATAACATGTTTAACAATACAGCCCTGCTATGCCAATAGCAAAAAAACTACAGCAACTCAACAGCATTAGATGAACTGTCAAGAATACATACAACTCTGTTAAGCAGCCAGACAAGATATTTTGCATTCCATGGATATTGCTGGTCCATTTCTAATAGGTTAGATATTACAAAGCACAGTTTACTCCATTTTAGCCATCTTCCTCTTTGGGCAATGATTTATGAAAGCTAAATACAGGACAAAGCAACGCTGCTTACGTGTAAGCCTTCAGGCTATTTTCATCAAAATCAAGTGCTAATATCTACTCTTATGAGCAGTAATATACACCACTTTTGGGAGCCATCCTAGTTTGAAAGTTCCAAAAGATTACTTACCTAGAGAACAGGGTTACAGACACTTTGTCTATTCAAACTCACAAGGGAAAAGGCAGAGCAGTAGGGCAGACTTCCGGAGATCAGGGACTGGTATGAAGGAACAAGTTACTCACCTGTAACTGTTCTCCAGCATGGCTTTACATGCTCATAAATAGTCCCAGTCAGGCTGGGAATTTAGTAAAAAAAAAATAAAGTTACTCGCTATAGGGACTTCCTTACTCCTACCTAGTCCATAGTCCCCTTTCCTCCATACTTGTAGAACATCAGCTCTTCTCTTTATGCAGGGTACCGCACATGGCCATAAACCCCACCCTTCTGAGCTCTGCCCGCGCATCGCCCTTCAGTCCTTTTCTATCGCCAGGCCTGCGACAATTTAAGCAATTATTATTAGAGGAGACGGCCGGCGTATGGAGGAAAGGGGACTATGAGTAAGTTAGTCACTACGGTGAGTAACTTTGTTATACTCTTACGTCCCGTCCCCTTTGCTCCATACTTGTGGGAGATTCCCAAGCACACGCCATAGGCCTCAGGTACTGCAATGTCGAGGCGGTCCAGGATCCGGTCATGGAATTCTCTGACTGAGTCAGGCGGTAATCACTACCCTGATCTGCTTGAGGGGAAATCGGAAGCAGATGGCTGGGCTGTCACAGGTTTTAAAGTGCTAGCTCGTTCTACCGGTGTCTTCTCTCTGGGAGACAGCGGGGCAGTGGACGAAGTGCTGGTAGCGGACCAATAGGAAGAGGTGGAACCACCGCAGGAGCCACTGGGGTAGGCAGAGGCCTCTCATATAGGGTATACCCCCACGAAAGCAAGGAGGATGGTTGCCAGGAAGGCCCACTACCAATCGGGTCCGCATAGACCAGTGGAACAGGCGGAAGTGAGACAGTAATTATAAGTTACTCACCAAAGTGACTAACGTACTCTTAGTCCATAGTCCCCTTTCCTCCATACTGTATGGGTGTCCTTTCCAAGGGACGGAGACAACCTTTTTCACCAGAAAAACCACCCCCCCCCCCTTTAAATTTTGAGGCGTGGCCCAGGGAGCATGCACTGACCTGACTCCACCCTCTGGCGCCACACGTCAGTCCCCATTGACGCGACAATAGATTTAACATTGCCTAAGGACACCAGTATAAGGGGGAGGTTGGTGGGACGTATAGAGGAAAGTGGACTATGGACCAAGGGTACGTCAGTCACTACGGTGAGTAACTTAATTACTCTTACGTCCCGTCCCCTTTCCTCCATACTGTATGGAGCTATTACAACTGATTTGTAGCCCAGGGTGGAGAGGAGACCCTCCTTAAGCAAACAGGTTCCTGAGAAACGTATGTCCGAAAGCCGCATCAGATCTAGAGCCGGCATCCAAACAGTAATGCTTGTAGAATGCTGAGGGAGAGGCCCAAGTGGCCGCCCTGCTTATGATTTGCCAAGGGACATGGCGCTGGCCGTTGCCTTGGCCCCTACTGCATGGGCATGCATGTTGGCCGGGAGCGGTTTGTGCTGGCCCTCGTACGCTTCTTTGATGGCAGAGACCATCCAGCAGGATAGGGAAGCCATAGAGGCCCGATAGCCTGGCTTCGAGCCACCGAAAGTGACAAATAGGGCGTGGGCCGACTTGCGGAAGCCCATGGTTCTGTCCAAGAAGAATTTCAGTGCACGCCCAACATCCAGGCAGTGCAGCACATTCTGTGCATCATTGGGAAAAAAAAACCACAGGAATGACAATTTCCTCGTTCAAGTTGCGGATGGAAGTGCCAGGTGCGTCCACATGACTACATTATCCTTGTGAAAGTTGGTTTAAGGTTCAGAGGCGACCAGAGACTGAATCTCGCTGACTCTGCGAGTCGAGGTAAGGTAAGACCGACTAGTAAGGCTGTCTTGATGGTGACCAAAGTCCACAGGCGCCATTGGCTCGAATGGTTTGTGCGCCAGGGCGTCCAAGACTACATTAAGATCTCACAGCGTGCGGTCTTGACGGGCAGGTAGAGCCTAGCGAGGCCTGTCAGATGTTTGACGATATGGTTGGAGGAAAAAATGCCTTCCTCAGAGTTCCTGCAAGCCCCAATGGCTGCAAGGTATGTACGGCAAGTATCAACCTGTACTCCTGTGTGAGCGAAGTGTGCCAAAAAGGAGAGCACGCCGTCCAAATTGCAGGCCAAGGTGTCAATTCCCTTGGAGCCTGCCCAGAGGCAGAACCTGGTCCATTTGCTCTTATACTGGGCCCTGGTGGACTTGCTCCTGGCGCCCTGTATGATCTCCAGATTGGCCTGCGAGAGGCTAAGGTGCCGAAGCGTTCCCTGCTCGGGTACCACGCTGTAAGAGCTAGCTTCCCTGGTGCGGGGTGTATGATTCTGCCCCCCTGTTGTGCCAGAAGATGTGCTGGACACGTCGGCAGGCGTATAGGTGGCACCTCCGAGAGGCTGAGGAGCTCAGAGAACCATGGCCTAGCAGGCCACCATGGAGCTATCAGAATGATGAGTCAGTGAGACTCCTTGATCTTGCAGATTACTCTGCATCAGAGGGGTGGGCGGAAAGGTGTAGACCTTCATGCCGGTCCACTGGAGGTGAAATGCATCGGCGAGCGAGCCAGGGCCCTGCCCTTGCCAGGATGTGAACTGGGGAATCTTCTTGTGCCAGGTGGCGAAGAGATCCACGTGGTGGTGACCCCACCTGGTGAAGATCTGAATAGCGAGGTCGTTTAGCTGCCACTCGGAATTGTCCGCTTCCAGGTTGGATTCCCCCGGAGGTGGACTGCCTTGAGGTAAATGTAGTTTTGCAGGGCCCAGTCCCACATGCTGATCTCCAGTCTGCACAGATAAGGATCTGGTGCCTCCCTGCTTGATGTAGTACATGCTGGTCGAGTTGTCCGTCTGGATGAGGACAGTCTTGTCCCTGAAGAGTGGGAGAATGCCCTGAGCACTAGTCAGATGGCATTCAGCTCCAACCAGTTGATGTGAAATTCCTGCTCCTGCTGGGTCCAGGTGACATTGACTGAGGTCGTCCAGGGTGGCTCCCCAGCCCTTGAGCAAGGAGTCTGGGGATGTTGGCCTGCGGAGGGGGCGGCCAAAAGGGCTTGCCACTCCGGAAGTTGCAGTCCATGGACCACCAAGTTAGGTTCGGTGGAGGGATGAGGAATGTTGATCATCTCAGATTATGAGCCCCGCTCCCAATTCCATGATTCCGTGAAGTGCAGCTGAATCCTTCTCATCCTTAGTCTCGTGTGCGGCACGGCCAACAAAACCGCCGCTAGTAGATCCAGGAGGTGTTGGAACCACCATGCTGAGGAAGTGGCCCTCTTGATGGCTGAGATCTTTTCTTCCGAGGGGGGAAACCCTCGGAGCAAGTGTCCCAAATGAGGCCTGGGAAAGTCAGTCTGCGTGGGGAGCAGCTGTGACTTGAGGTTGAGCGAGAAGCCCAGGTCATGCATTGTGTTCATAAAGGCCTCGGACGAGTGGTGAACCTCCTCCAGAGAGGTAGCCCCGACGAGCCAGTCTAGATCAGGGTAGATATGGTGGCCCTGCGCGTTGAGGAGGGCCGCCACAGCATTCATGAGCCTGGTAAAGACCCTGGGGGCCGAGTTGAGGCCAAACGTTAAGGACCTTGTATTGGAAGTGGTAGCCCATAATTCTGAACCGGAGGAAAGAACGATGGGGCTGCCAAATTGGGACTTGTAGGTACGCACCCTTCAGGTGCAGGAAGCACAGTCCCTTGTCCAGTGCATCTGCTATAAAAGCTGGCGTAACCATCTTGAATTTTTGCAGGGGTAAGGAGAGGTTGAGGGTGGAAAGGTCCAGTACAACTCAGGCCTGCCTAGTTCTTCTGAATGGCGAAAATCCTTGAGTAAAAGCCAAAGCCTCGCTGGGAGGCTGGAACTTCCTCCACTGCCTGGCTCTCTACGAGGAACTGGATCTCCGCCAAAAGAGTTGCTGTCCCAACCCGTGGGAGGGGAGGAGGGAATAGGGAGGTGGTACCCAGTGGATACTACAGTGAGGATCCAGGGGGTCCGTGAAATTCTGGCACCAGAATTTCACATGGCGAGCAAGCCTGCCCCCCACTGGAAACAAGTGGACCGAAGGGGCGTGTCATGCCTTCTTTCCCTCTGAGGCCGATGCTGAGGGGGACTGTAAAAAGCCCTTGCTCCCCCACAACCCCCCTCTTTTGTTTGCACCGGTTCCGAGACGGCGAGTAGTCCGGCTGCCTGGATCTGCGTGCCTGGAAGCCACGTACCCCTCCATATGTACGACCCTTTCCTGAGCGTTGCTGAGATTGGGTGTACGATTTGGGCGTGGTCTTTGTAAGAATGGATAGAGACTGCCATTTGTGAGCTTTTCTTCCTTTTTGTCCTGCTCTTTGTCCATAGAGTGGAAGAAGTCCCCCACCCCCTCTCCCTGTGGCCCCCTGACGAAAGATAGATCTAGAATGCGTTACGAGGTCATCTGGGTTGAATTTCATTGCCCAGAGCTGGGCTGTTCTCATGTCTGTGGCAATGCAGACAGCACAGCCTGAGGTATTGCTATGAGCCACTGTGGATTCCATGAGGTCATGCGCCATGAGCTTGGCTTCAGCTAGCCCCGTTTTAAAGCATGATTGGCACTGGGTGGGGAGTTCCGGGGAGGAAGTCTGCAATTTCCCACCATAAACTTTGATTGGCGGCAGCCAGCATGGCATCTGTGTTGGTCTGACGGAGGTGAAATGATGCGTTGGAGTAGAGTAGATTTTCTTGCAGTACACCTCCAAGATCTTTTCCTGCTTGTCTAGCAGCGCCGCAGAGGGGGAGGCGGAGGACGACTGAGGCTCGGAGTATAGTGATACCGCAGTGATAACCGAGGAATGTGGCCGAGGATGGGTAGAGAGCAAGAGTGTATCCCTTCCATCTGCATGTACTTGGCGTTCAGGCGTCGACTGACTGTCGACTGACGGGCTGGACCAAGTGGGGCTTGAACCAACCCTTCTTGTGCAGGGAGTCTACATCGGTTTGTAGTGGAATCCTGTGTTGGCAGAGGGGCGTTGTGTGAAGACTTCTGCCAGAACCCCCTTTGCCGGCTGTTCGACCTCGGGTTGGGGTAGGCCCAGGTACTCCACCAGGCCAGCATGGCGTTTGTGGAAGGCCCTGGCTGAGGATGGCGCGTCCTGATCCTCCTTGTCTGTATCCTGCAGATCTGGAGGATCCTGTGGCAGAGTAGATGGCGCCAGAAGCTGGGATACAGGGACTGCAGCCGGAGGCTGAGGAGGCAGCGGAGGTTGTGGAGCCGGAGGAGGGGGCTGCACCGGGGCCTGTGGGCCCGATGGCGGCCTCTGTGGTGCTGCTAGCATGGTGGGGATGACTTCCCCGATGACGTCCTTCATAAACCCCATCTGAGGAGACGTCATGAGGCTGAGGAACTTCTCGAAGAGCACCTCTTTACTCAAAGAGGTGGCATGGGGCTGCTGGAGCCGCTGGATACCCAGTCCATATAGACAAAGGAAAGCTGCCCTACGCAAATGAAGGGTAACCTGTAGGCCACGGACCTGGTTGAGGCCAGTCCCACCTGGACACTAGTTAAATGTTAAAGGTATTTGTACCGCGCACCGTCACCAACGGAATTGGTCCCCAGGCGCTCTGGCGGATCTGTAAACAATAAGGTGGGATGGGTTAGTAAGGTGAAGTGAGAGGAGTGGTGTTCTGTTGGCAGCTTCAGCTCAGTATACACCAGATACTGAGCTTTGGTGCAGGTCTTGGATCGGTGTCAGTCCGCGTGTGCTGTTGCTCCGGCTTGTGTTGCAGTGTTGTGGAGTGCGTGCGGCTTGTGGTGCGAGAGATTGTTGTGTGAGTTTTTGAGTGAGATAAGTATGCAGAGTTTGAGGTTATATTGGTTAGTGGGTTACCTGACCTTTAGCATGCTAACATTCAGTTTTCTCCAATTGTGGCACTTGTTGGCCTTCCCAATCTTATCTAGAAGCGGTGCAGGCCAATGTTCAGAGTTCTATCTAGGTGTGGGCATGCTAACATTCACAATCTTATCTAGGAGCGGTGCAGGCTGGTGTTCACAGTACTAAGTGTGGCACATGTTAACCTTCAAGTTTCATCTGGGCACGGGGTATGCTATCCATCAATCAAAGGCCTATCTAGATGCAACGCAGGCTAAAGTTCCCATTCTATCCAGATGCGACACAGGCTGATGTTCACAATTCTATCCAAGTGTGGACATGCTAATATTATGGCACTCTGTTATTGGGAGGTAACAGAGTGGTAGTGGTTTTCTGGAGTAGAGTAATTGCTCTACTCCCCACCTATGCCACACTCAGTTCTTGTCGTTGTCGGTTAGCGGCTGGCTTCCTTGGCGTCCCCTGCAGACACATGTTGGAGCCGCCAATGTTGGAGCCGCCCTTGGCCTTGGGGCCCTTAGCCACAGGGGCTGGCGGGCAGAGGACTGCGCTGGAGGGGTTCTTGATATGTGGCCAGGAGACCAATCAGGGTGCCTGGGGGAGGGGAGGAGGTGGAAGAGGACTGGAGCACCGAGCATGCTGGATTGTTATTTTCAACACTTTTACAGTGTTTAAAATGGTATATGGTGCATCTGGGGGCAAACTCACCGTGTGCAACCTCATGAGTGATGGTGGTGGCGAGGACGCCACGCTCCTGAGTTTTTTTTTTCCCTTTGGTCTTCGCCAGATTCCAGCAATGGCATCGACCGGGTGCCTTTCTCTCTGCCTTCCACGTGCCTGCGACGCAGAGTTTGCCCTGCTGGGCCCGTCCTTGTCCAAGCCGCCTCGGCCCGGTTTGAGTCACCCTCGATTAGCGCTGCGTTTAGGCTCCCCCTCGGACGTATTGCCAGTGTTAGGGCGTAGCCCCTCGGCCAGGGTGCCGGTGAAAGGGTAGAGCCCATCTGGTGTAGACCCGGTAAAAGAACCGTCCAGTCCTTCAACACTGCGCCCGGTAGGATCCGAGGATCCCTTGACCCGAAGGCCGGTAGCTGCAGCAGCCTCGGTGCATGTGCCTGTAGAAGGACCTGGCCGTCCCTCCTGTGTGGGAGAGTCCCTGGGACTGAGTCTCCCTTGCGGGGTGCGCTGGAAAAATATCAGCCCTACCTTGGGCCTGGTTCGATGCTTGACGAAGTTCGAGACCCTCTGGAGGCGACCTCTTGAACTCCGACCACCTGGCTAGTCTGTTCTTCAGCGCCTTCAAGGACAGCGAGTAACACGCCAAACATGATTGCCAACCGTGGTCTGGGCCAAAGCAATGTAGGCAGAGGGTGGGGTCTGAAGCAGGATCGACACCTGCTGAACCCTGTAGAAGTCAACATGCGGCAGGGAGGAGCGTGACGGCTGAGGACAGAGTATCAAATAAGACAAAAAAGTATCTGCGCGTGGAATTACATGGCCGAAGCCAAACCCAGGAGCACTGGTGAATTCGCCCCTTTCTAGTCGATGCGGAAAAGGGGACTTGGGTGTGGCGCCGGAAGGCGTAGTCAGGGCAGCGCATGCTCCCTGGGCCGCACCCCTGCGAACCACTAAATTTATAGGGGAAGAAGGTTTTTTTTCAGGTGAAAAAGGTCCCGTCTCCTGTCCCTTGGAAGGGAAGCCCATACAGTAGGGAGGAAAGGGGACAGGACCTACCAGTACTGGCCGGTGGAGACGGGAGATCCCCAAGGCCGCCGTCCGTGCCAGTGGTCGCTGTGTCCAGGTCTGGAGTCTTTTCGATGGGCTGGAAAGAGGACTCCCTGCTGGAAGGTGTTAGGCAAAGTTTGAATGCAGTAACTTCTGGTAACACTACAAACAACTATGACTACAGGTATAGGCAACCCAACCTTTGGTGTAAGCTTGTACTACACAGTTTTGGTGGTGAGCAGCCAGGCATCTCAAGAGGAGTCAAATGTGAGCAGTAGGGGAGTTAGAGATTCAGTGACAAGTATTCACATAAACTTGTACACTCCAGGTTTCTTGCATAAACAATTATTAATTCATCAGTCAGTTATAAAGTCTTCTTCAGAAGGGAGCAATTTAATAGTAACACATAGTTCAATACTGTACACCGAGTTTCTGAATCAGACAAGACCCTTTTGGGATGGCCCACAGACAACCTACACCCACAGGTGAAATCAGTAACCAGGTGCTGGGGACATTAATATCTTACTGTTGGCATTCAGAACACTCTTAAAAAGTTGGTAAAAGGCAGAGGTTATTCGAACACACAATTTCAAATCTTCATAAGCAGGGAAAATACTTTCAGAAAGAAATTAGAAGAGTCATTCAATTCAATAGGCTAAGCCAAAGTCAGTAGGCAAAAGTCTTTAGGATGCAGCACTTCAGTTAAGTAAATGGAAAAGTCTTTGCACAAGTTCTTAGGAGTCTTTGATGAAAAGAAGAATCAAATGTAGGGCCACAAGCAGAGACGCGAGCTGTAGAAGTTATAAGCACTTCTACAGGAAGAGGTAAGTTCTTGTTTTACAGTACCTTGGTAAAGAACAGATGCAGCTGATGTCTTCTGTTACTGGGCAGCTCTGCAGATCACCGTTTCTGGGCCTCAGTCGTGGGGACAAGAGGGAGAACGTCAGGGGACTCCTGCACTGCAACCGGCAAACCTTACTTTCAGTGGCCGTTTCACATTTCAGCTCTTTGCAGTAGAGCAAATAGCAATAAGCGCAGTTCCTGGCTGTCGAGGTTGACCGTCCTCGCTTCATGGGTCCCGCACTCTGCTGAGGGGGCTCAAGCTTGGTCAGTACTGCTTCGTGGGAGTCCAGAGGATCTTCTAAAAGCTTTAGGCCAGCTGAAAAGTAATGCACACAATCTGGTGTCCCTTTCCCTGGCTATACTGTTTCCTGCAGCAACTGAGGAAATTCAACCAGCTCCGCGATGGGTGTCCAGGTGTTTT
Source organism: Ambystoma mexicanum (assembly GCF_040938575.1). Taxonomy (NCBI): domain Eukaryota; kingdom Metazoa; phylum Chordata; class Amphibia; order Caudata; family Ambystomatidae; genus Ambystoma; species Ambystoma mexicanum. Next base: position 495,245,966 of record NC_090939.1, read on the forward strand.
ACTTTGGAGTCGATTGGTCCCACCAACTCGAGGGGAGAAGCTGTCCTTGCAGGGGCTTCTCTGTTGATGTGAACTTGGCAAGTAGTCACTGCAGCAGGGCTTCACCCGGCAAACCAACGGTCCAGGAGTTGCAGCACGCGTCCTCTTAAAGCTCTTTGTAGGTTCCTTCGTCCAGTGGTTGACTGCTTACCAAGCCAAATTACTCACCTTTTTATTCAGTTCTCTCCCATTCATTCCAGCCAAGCTGTCACTCACCCAGCAGGGTGGCTGTCCTTGTGGACAGCCAATCCACAGAGTGCATTTGGGTCTCCTAGGAGAATAAAAAGGTTTCAGGCATCTCCCTCACTTCATGCCCACCCTAGACACTCTGGCGCCAGAGGCAGGTTTCTCTCAAACCCTGCCAAAGACGAAATGAACATGGAGACCAAACCTGGTTTGGCACGCAGAGAAACTCTAGAAGGACCTTTCCACAAAGACCTGGCGAAAAAAAGACCAGGCACCATTTTGAAAAAAGATGGCTCCCGCAATTACTTTACCGGAGCTCACGGTAAATGTAAACCAAGGTAGTTCTAAACTAAACCACTGCCACCAGCCAGTCAATTGAGAAAAGGGTAACACCTAATATGCTACATAAGAAGCTAGAGAAAGGGGATACCAAGTAACCTCTCCACGACTATTGTAAGATAGTGTGTGCTGGATCTAGAAAGTTACAATGCTAAGTAAAGTCAATTTCACTTTACTGCTCTGGGAAAGTCGATCCCAGAGAAGTTATTTAAACCTTGGGAAATCCGATTTCCCTGTGGCACTGCATTGAAGTTGCTTTGTGGTTGGTTAGACTCCATAACCAAAAGAAACAGGTAAAATTCACATTCAAAACACCCGAGTCTGAAAAAGGGTATCACTCTCTCCAGGTAAAGAGAATCAAGTCCTCAAAATCCAGCAAAGTTGCTGGGGGTCTCTAAGGTGGAGGGAATTAGCAAATTTGAGAATTCTCCCCAAAAGCGGCTTTCGCAAGGGACGCCACCACTCCTTCGATGGAAGGTTGGGCCTTCGTCTGATGTACCTGGGCCTTCGTGGCCTTGGTCAAGTCTGCGTCCTTTGCCTTAGATTGGTGGGGATCCGAGCCCCGTTCCCCCTCGGTCTTCTCCAAGAGTCTGCCCGGATGGTCAGACTTGCTCTCTTGAAGATCATGAGCGTTGGCTTGTGAACGAAGCTGCTGGAAACTCTGTACTCGCAATCCCCCCCCCCAACCCCCACAGGCCTGTTGCAACGGCGCTCCCGGTGGCAGTGGACTTGCAGTGCTTAGTGTTATGTTGGACCCCTCCACGGGAGGGGCGCGCTCAAAGGTCGTAGACTCTTCTGGGCAGTAGAAGCTCGAGAGCCAAGCACGAGGACTCCCAACACTTGAACGTGTGGTAAAAATTTGAAGATGGCTGCCAGAGGAGGAGCTTATAGACAGCAGTATGACCCAGAGACCAGTGATTGGTTGTTAGGAGAAAGACCATTCAGAAGGGAAACCGTTTTTCTCGAGATAAGCCTGGCTGCTCAGTCACTACCAATTTGTGTAGTACATGCCTATACCAAAGGTTGGGTTACCTATTGCCAAGAGGACAAGGCAGGTGTAGTCTCCCACAGGGTTACTACATAGAATCTTGCCTAACACCGTGACCCTCAAAGGATTGATCTACTGCGCCCGGCACCACATCGCAAAATGCTTCCACTTATGCCCATAGAAATTCAGAGTCCCTCTGGCAAGGATCTCTGCAGTCGCGGGCAACGCGCATCCTCCGAACCCCCAAGGCTGCAGGAGCCAAGCCTTCAGGTTTAGCGACCCTGGGTCATGATGTAGGATTGAACCTCCTCTGGTGAGCAAATCCGCAACCACTGGCAGCTTGACAGGGGGTGACACCGACAGGCTGAGGCTATCCGGGTACCAAATCTGCCTCGGCCACGCTGGGACAACGAGGATCATCTTGCATCGGCACAGAGTTGATTGATGACTCGCAGGAGAGGCAACGGAGGGAATGCGTACAGGCCTTCCCACAGGAAAGAAAAGGCATCCCACATGCTCCTTGGCTGTTGGAACCTGCTGGGGAATCTCAGGCATTTGGAATTCGTCGCTGCAAACAGATTGATCTGTGGTCTGCCCCATTTGAGGAAAAGGCGGGCCATCTGATCCTGTCAAAAGTTCCCACTCGTGGCAGGAGCGTGCTGAGGTGGTCTGTGATGGTGCTTGACTCCCACCAGGTGAAAAAGGGAGTAATATTTGGGTGATGGCACATTTATTCTCACTAACAGATGCGCAGGAATTGTGGCACTGGGCCAATTCCCCCCTTCCACCTTGGAGACCACCAGCTCTTTTTGCTGGACTTTAGGACTTAATTAGGAGAATAAAACCTTTTCCCCCACTCTCGTGGATCATTTGTGATTCGGACTATCAGTCGTGGGGACAAGTGTGAGGACTTCTGGAATGGGACTGTCACCGACCGCAACCAGCAATCTTCAAACAAATGGCACTTCAGTGTTTCAGTCTACCGCAAATCGCAACACTGAGGTTCCTGGCTGTCGAGATGGGCTTTCCTTGCATCTAGGGTCCAGCACACTTGGTGGCTCATGCTCATTCAGTTCTGCTTCCTGAGAGTCGGAGGATCTTCCTGGAGCTCTTGGCCAGCTTAAAAGCAACGCACAGTCTGGCATTCTTCTCCCTGGCTATTGGGTTCCAGCAACGACTGCAGTGGAAATTCAACCAGCTTCGAGAGGATGTCCAGGTGGCTTACTTTGGAGTTGATTGGTCCCACCAACTCAAGGGGAGAAGTCTTCCTTGCAGGGTGTCTCTAGTCGAAACCAATTCAGAGCTTCAGCACAGCAAGCACAGCAGCAGGGCTTTACTGGGCAAACAAACAGTCCAGGAGTTGCAGCAGGCGTCTTTTCCAAGTTATTCTTCGGATTCCTTTGTCCAGTGGTCGACTCTGCCTTTCAAGCAAAAAAGCCTCTCCTTTAATGGAGGTTTCTCCCATTCATTAGCAGCCTAGCTGTTAATCACACAGCAGGGGGGGGGGCTGTCCTCCAAGAAACCAAGGCAGATCTCACAATCCGCTTCCTTGTGATCCGGATGGAGACAGAAGCACTATGAGGGTTTGTCCTCCACAAACCCCATTCCTCAATCCGCTGCTGGAGCAGAGCTTGAAGAGGGAACCTCCGCCCATTTCCTCCAACATGGTCCAGCGTGTGGTGTAGCCCGATTGCCTTCGGGAATCTTCGATGAAACGCTAGACGATTCTTGCCCTTGAGTGGCGTTGAAAGACGCTGACAAACGGAGCTCCGCTTGCCAGTCAAAGAAATGAAAGAGCGCAAGGGCTCCATTTGACAAAAATACAACTTTAACGAAAAAGTGCAGTAAAAATCTGAAGATGGCTGCCAGAGGGGCTTGGGCAGTCATTTATTTATAAAGCGCACAAAGCGGCATCGTGGTGCTGTTACAGCAGTGCTTACTTGTTTACACAGAAGTGACATAGGCACCCGTCTGGTTCTTAGTTACACTGAACCATGGCCAGACAGGTGAGAGAATACAGTACATATACAGTAGACTTACTGACCTTTGCAGAACCCATTTCCGCCTATGATGTTAGAGACAACGTGAGGACAAGGTTATTTTGGGGTGAGCTAGTTGAATAATTAATTTGAGCGATTTGCGGAAGGCTGGATAGGATGTCTCATTTCGAAGGGTAGTGAAGAGGGCGTTCCAATACTTGGGGGCAAGTGAAGGCCCCTTGAACTGGTTGGTGTGGTGTTGTGACCTTATAGGTCTGGCTGGTGTTGCTCTGGTGATTTTCTCCTTCAGATGGTGGGGGGGGTTTGAGGGCGAGACTTGTGTGTTAATGACAGCGGCTTGAAGAGTATTCTCTTTGACTGGCAACCAGTGTGCTTTGTGTCTGGCTTTGGTGAAGTGGTCTCTTTTGGGGATACTTAGGGCAGCCCCAGGTACATTATTTTGAATCACTTGGAGTCAGTTCAGATTTGTGGACGTGCCAGCAAATAGGACGTTAAAATAGTCTAATTTGGCTGCAATGGTGGCTCTGGCGATGGAGGCAGTTTGTGAAGGCAGCTGAGGTGGCAATGACGCTGACTTGTCGAATCATTGAGAGCGTTGAGTCTAGGTTGGCTGGGGCAGTATGACCCAGAGCTCAGTGGTTGCTTTTAAGGAGAGACCGTTTAAGTGAAAGTGAAACGTTTCTTTTATGGACGATTCCCGGCCTGACGGAATATTCATGAGTGTGTGAATCCATGCCAGACCCGATGCTGGAGAACAGTAATTACTTGTGTTGCTGTGCAGACTCAGTAGCTTCCTGTTAACCGTAATAGGGTGCGCCCCCCCCACCCCAATATCCTCCAACCAGGACCGATTCTTAGCAGAACCCTCTGCCTGCAATGAAGTTACATGTGCGATATGGGAATTATGCACAGCAGCCATAATCTGCTACAAGAACCAATAACTTTTGTGGTGGCTTCTCAGATTCCCCCAGGCTGAGTGGTGGCCTATTCTCTTGAATCTGTAGGCTGTAAGTATCATTTACTTAACTTTCAACTAGAACCACAAGTGACGCATTGTGTTTATCCTACTATATCTAAGGGGCAAACATTTACAAAAACCGTGCAATCAACCAATACTTAGCAGTGAACTGTCATTTTTACTGTGCTCACACCCCACCACCTGGCATTGGAGATTTCAGGAGAAAGGATTCATTTTAAAGTGTATTTTCTATTCTTGGAGTGATAAATGGGGCCCCATTTCATTCAATGCATCTCTTTAATTGGGCTCAATTGCACTATTGTTTGTACTAGGTTGTTGGTGACCTGGGTAATTTACAAACCCAGAGCTGCATTAACTGGTTACTGATTGATCAATTAATACTTTTTTGGGCCATTTTACTCCGTCCTAGTATAAGCTGCAAAATGATATTTTACTACTGAGTCAAGTACAGTCACCCACTAGGTTTTGGAGTGAGTTGGTTGCACTGCAAACCCTTTAATGCAATATTTTCAATACGTAGTGCATATATTGTCAATATATCGTGAGAACTGTATGTGTGGGCCTAATCCGTTACCACTCCCAAGAGGGAAGTTGTACTGTTCTGGGTTACCATTGAGAGTGTTAGACTGACACTACATGCACACACTATTGCTTGTTCTTCCGAAACCCTTGGGTTTCTAAAAATGTCACCGGCCAATAAGAGCCTTTCTATGGAATTTCATTAAGCCATTAAGCCAGTTAAAGCCATTATGGACAAGATTCTTTTGCAGATTGCCATTAAGGTCTCAATTAAAAGATAACTCACCGCTGTAGCAACCAGAATTGGGCATTTTCCAGAACGGAACTGATGAAGGGCTTCCTCTCGATCTCTCTGAGAGCGGTCTCCATGGATACTCGTACAAGCATACCCTTCGTGATACAAGAAATCCTCAAGGGAGTCGGCTCCCTTTTTAGTTTCTACGAACACCAAGGTCAGAGAATCTTTTCCTTCAACAGAAAATGGAAAGAAACATATGCATTTTTGTAAAGCATGTCAGTAAAATTGGCATTACGAAAGGACTGCATTTTACAAAGCTATCAAGGGTACAGGACTTCAGATGGATTTTCTTAACCAACCGCGAGGAGGGTTCCATGAGGCCTCCCTGGTTGATGAACAGGGAAGGCCTTGCACATTTTTAAAAATCCCACTAGACATGCAGGGCAAGTTCGTTAATTTTCATACTTAAAGAGAAATTCACTCACCCCCATGGCAACAGGTGACAATGTTTACCTCTGGTTTCTATGAAACCTTGCTCGTCACCAAACGCATACTTCAAATTCGGTGCAATGCTGCCTTCCCAAGGCTAGCCATGCACACTGAAACTCCCCCACACCCCCCACCCCATTTACTGCAAACATTGTTTTTCAGTGTCAAAGAAGTGTCCTGTAAATGGTACTCATCCTTCAAAGAAATCTCCTCGCCAATGCAAGCGGGCTGGTAGATTTTGCAAGCGCTGCAGGGTGTTAGGACAGTTTTTCTGAAGTCCAACTAAGGGCTTAGTAAAACCATTCAACTGAGTACAAGTCTCCACTTAGTATAACTAAGGCTGTACTGCCCGAGTACATGGTAGCGCAGACAGAGCAGCCAGGCTCATCTTCAGAGGGATTGAGGGCTGTAGAATCAGTACACATGAAATTGTAATACAAATGGTCCAAAGAAACACTGAGAAACTATGTAAAAATAAATGATTTATTCAAATACAAGTAGGCCCAGATAAATATAGGTGGTAAGTAAGCCCTAAGACATATGAATAATAATTATAAAAACACTACTTGAAGGTACACAGACCAAAGTATAAACCTTATTTGGAACCCCTCACAGTTCTAGGGAATTAAAAACCTTTTCATACACATTCAGCATAGGTCACACGTATTCTTGGGGAGTAAACACCAATGGTTACTTCACAATTACATTCAGTAAAGCAAGGGCAGTAGACCCTACCAGTTATACACTGAGTCTTAGTACAAATCACTTAATCAGTATACTGGACAATATACTTTAATAGTGGAACACTTATTCCAGGTGCTGTAACCTATAACTACTTTAGTGATAAAACAGTTATACTAGGTTAGTAAAACCTAAGGATGTAATATACATTACAGGTGCTTTTGAGATGAGTGAACCACAGATGGAGATGAGCAATAACTGGTAACTTATTTTTGGATGACAGTTAACACAAGGTAAGTAAAACCCACATACTTTAACCTCAAAATGAAGGGGAAAATAAAACCCAATGTTACACTTCATCTGGTGATACCAACAGTTGGAGGACACTCATACAATTACCCTGCAGGAATAATCTGGTGAAACCAACACTACTTTTTGGGAAGAGGCACAACCTAATCACAGGAGAGTAAAATACCTTCACATCTACTTTCTATTAGAATGGCAAAACAGTTGCCAAGGAAGAAAAGAGGTTAACCATACTTTTAAGAATAGTGCATCACAAATCCAAGGTAAGTAAGAACTTGTGTACCTGTTTGCTCTTAGAATTACAGTTACCAACCAACTCTTTACAAGTAACTTATTTTGTTTTTACTATCTTATCGATTTTCTTAGAAAGCATTGCAACCATGCCATCAACATATGGAGGAGAACAGGCAAGAGTCCCCCTCCCCCAATCCCACCACCAGAGTGTGTGCACATAGGTTATCACCCAGTTTCTAAGATATGGAGAGTTTGTGGACAAAAGCTTTTCCTGTAATAGTCATTCAAAAAGACCATCACTTCATCCAAGTCTGTTGCAAATTGAGTCTGAGCAGCCTGTAACCTGTAGGTCATCCACTCCAATGCTGTTAACTACCATACTTTCATTAGCCAGTCCTGTTGGTGGGTCTTTGGCTTTCCATTTCTGGGCTATGACTAAGTGCCACAAGCGAGAGAATCACAGGCTTTGGTCGTGGATTTCGACCATCGCTTCCGGCCTGGATTAGCCATGCATAAGATCCCTTCTTTTTGTCCTCTCTGCATTTCTGTGCCAAATATCTTGTGTATGTGTTGGTTTGTTTCAAATAGCCCTCCAATTTCTGACAGCCCCACCAGATGTGTCCAGTCTCCCACAACCCCACAGTCCCTCCAGCACACACCTGTTGCATTGGAATATATCTGTTTTAGCCTTGCTGGGGTGTAATGCCATCTTATAATTCGCTTGTGCCAGAATTCCCTCATTTGTAGTGCTTGGGTTAGTTTAGGGATGTCTCACCATAGCCCCTCCCAGCCCTTCTCCGAAGTGTGCCCCCCTGATGTGTCCTCCAAGGCCCACATTTATTTGGTGGGTTGTCTGTGCTCCGCGGATAGGCCCCATATATATATATATATATATATTTGATATTAGCAGTTTATCCCCGGGGTCGGTTGAGACACATTTTTCTAAGGCTGTAAGGGGCCACGTGGCCGCAGCCCGGATCTTGGGGTTCATCAGCCAGTGTCAGATTTGGAGGTAAAGGTCCCAATCCCTTGAAAGTATTTCCCCCTTTTCTTGGAGCATGAGTGTTCTCAGTGGCAGAAGGGGGCTTACTAGGACTATTGACCCAACAGGCAGTGTCAGGATAGGTTTTTAGTAGCAAAAGTCAGAGTTCTTTAGGAGACATGGGCAAACAGGTGAGTAGTTTAGAGTGAGAAAAGGGTTGAGGGGCTTTGCAGAAGACACCCTAGCAGGATTCTAGCAGTGGGACTGGGCGCACTGGAGAGGCCTCCCATCACAGAAAACACCCAACAGCTTCACAGAAATCCTAACAGACTTAAGGTAAGTACATACCCAAGCCAATAAAACCCTCAGCATTGAAGAATGTGCAGCAGGACGACTGCAGGGTCTGCAGCCAAATACCCGGTCAGTGGATTCCTTGTCGTGGTGACTGAAAACAAGACCTTGGAGGCAACTTTGCAGCAGGGATTGAGGAAGAAAGCTCTAGGCAAGGATTCCCCTCGCAGCTGAATGCGGTACTGTGGTTTTGGCGCCTTTTCAAGGAGCACAGAAGACAGAAAATTGCAGTTGAATTCTCATTGTTATAAAGGTTAACTCTGCTGAGGGGACTTCATACTAGAGTTGTGTCTCTGGAGATCAGCCAGGATGCCCACGAAGTTACGAGATTCAGAATTCGGAAGCCTGTGCACTGCACGATGGCTCGAGATCCCAAAGTATTGCAGAAACGCAAGGTCGCAGAAACGGGTGGGATGGCTCAAAAGGCAGGTCTCTACCCCACCCACCCCCTGCTCCCCCCCCAATCGAGGCCCTGCCCCAGTGATAAAGTGCTACTCTCAGATAGTACGTGCGATGCAGGATTTTAAATTGAACAAGCCATAGTCTAGATGATACGGCTACCTCCCTGGGATACATCAGCACCGCAATCCAGTCTTGACTGTAGCATCCCCACACCCCACTCCCATTTAGCTAGCTTCCAGGCTAACCAATTCCATTGTGGCAAAGGAGGTGATCGCGTTATACATAGTTGAGGGGACTTTCTGCTTGATCTTTTCTAAGACTATATTGCGTTCCACTGGAGTGCACTCAGGCATATTGGTCATGTCTGGGAGATAAGATTGTAATGCACGTTTCATTTGGGTCTAGTGGTACCGTTCTGTGGGTTGGATGGAGAAACAGGTTTGAGGGTCTCAAATGTCGCCATCTTCCATTCTCGTACAACATCCCCAATATTGGTTATGCCATGTGTTGCCCAGCTGGGGAGTTTGTTTATTTGGGGAGTCTTCTGTTATTCCATAGTGGTTGTATGGGTTCCAGCTTCGTGTCCCATCCCATGTGTTTCTGCCCAGATTCGGGACAGGTGTGCTAGAATGGATAGGGGGTGTTGCCTGTCTCGGGTCACGGTATAAGAGTTCCGAGGTTATTTCACTGCTCGTATTTATCGCTCTGTGTGGCATTGTTGCGATCCCATGTAGCATGTCGTTTATGAATGTCATTTGACTGGCCCAGTAGTAGGTTTGTAGTCTGGGCAGACTGATGCCCCGCTCCCATATGGATCTCTGCAGCGTGGCAAGTGCTATTCTTGGGTGGCCTCCACACCATAACAGCTTTCGGAGGGTGCAATCGATTTTATGGAATTCATGTCCAGGGACATGCAGCGGGGCATTTTGTAGAATGTACAAGAAGCGGGGGAGGGCGATCATTTTAAAGAGGGCTGCCCTGCCTAATAGGGTTAGCGGAAGGGTGTTCCAGTGCCGCACGTCTTTCAAGAATCTCGCAGTGATGGGATGCAGATTCTCAGATATCTAGTCTGAGGTTTCCTGAGTAGCTCTGAAAACCATGGCCTGGCTGGCCACCATGGGCCTATTAGAATGAGGAGTCAGCGAGACTCCTTGATTTTGCATATTACCCTGTGGATCAGGGTAGTGGGCAGAAAGGTGTTGTACAAACCTCTCTACCCTATCCATACATCCCTCAAATGAATCGGAGGCATTTTCTGTGCGCTGGCAACATTGAAATATGACAGTATGCATCTTTCATGTCCAATGTTGCCAGGTAATCCCCTATGTGAGCCGGGTGGGAGGGGGGGGGGGGGGGGGGGTTGGAAATCTGACCTCCTGCAGAGTGACCATACAAAACTTGAGGTTTTGCAAATGTTTGCTGGGCGCAAAACCTAGTACATGGCGCATGGTGAGATCCTTTTTGAGTACAATGAATAACCTTGATTGCTTCTATGGCGCCCTTTTCCTGCAGGATGCGCAGATGTTCTGGCATCAGGCGTCTTGAACGTGAAGGTCTGAATTGGGGGACCGGTAGAATTCTATACAGTACCAGTGGCAACGGTATTGAGTATCCACTGGTCTGTAGTTCTCACCTCCCATGCTTGAAGAAAGGGTTGCTAGTTGGCCCCCGATCGGAGGCATGCGAGGGGACCCGGATGTGTGTGTCATTTTTGGCGTTAGGCCTTGGAGCCTCGAGGGGAAGAATTCCAGCCCCTTCCTTTTCCACGTTGTGGACCTCTTGGGGGATACAGGGTGGTGTAGCTGCTGGTTTGTTGGGGAGAGGACCAATGTTTTGCCGAGCCATATTGGTTCGGAGGGAAATGTTGGCCACGAATGGAACGTCTAGATCCGCTCCCCCTCCTTGGGGAAGGCCTCTGGGTGATCTGATCCAGTATCTTGAGGGGGTTATGCCCTTTCGAGCGCTTCGTCCACTGCTTTTCCAAATAGATTAGTGTCCTCCACCGGCTTATTAGTGAAGCTTGAGTCTCTGGTTTGAAACAGGAGTTTCGTAACCATGCATGCCTCTTCAGGAGGCTACCTTGAGTCAAGGACCTGCCAGCTGTCTCCGCCGCATCCAAATAATTTTTTTAGGATACTCTGATTAACCAGTCTGCTTTGTGCTACCGTGGAGAGCAGGAGAGGCCACAGCGGTTCAGGGACTGAAGGCCCTCCTGTAGCATGGGCCATTGTGCGTCGGCATAGCTAGCCAGCAAAGTCGTGCTGTTTGCAATGTGAGTGGAAAAAGCTGAGGCAGCCGGGACCCTTTTCCCTAGAGCGTATAGCCTCTTGCACTCCTTGTCTGGTGGTGCTCCCCAGTTGAGAGGAAAACCCTGCCCTTTTCCTGGTTGTCGTTACCGCCAGTGAGTCATGAGTAGCATGGCCCTGATGTAAAGATGGTCAGAGGGGGAAGGTCCAAACTATTTTTCTACTCTAGGATTTACTGCTCTAGTTAAGGCAGGTGTCAATAAAGGGGCCAACTGCTTTTTGAGCGAGTTTAACAGGAATAGCTGGGCTTAAGATGTCCTTGACAAAAATCAGCCTCTGGTACAGCTTCCTAGGTAGCAATCTGGAAATGTTCAGCTGCCTTCCTTAATAAGGCGTTGAACGCCATTTGGGAGTCAACCGCGGAGGCCTGTTGAGTGGGTGTGGTTGGGGAATCCATGCACAAGGCATCAGGTTCCGGTGAAGGATTAGGTGATGGCTGAGGATCAACCAGGTTAGGGTTGACCCCCAAACCCTCTGTGGGGTCGATATGAACATCCTCAGTGTCAGCAAAGGGATATTCATCCCGATTGCATTGGTCCACAGGAACCTCATCTCCGATGTATACATTTCTCTTCTTCCTGAGACGGATCAAAGATTTTTTGAAGTTTAGCCACAGGGGGATAGGAACTCTCCTCCCGAGGCCCCTTGGGCGTGGACCTCAGAGTTGTACAAACCTCTAACCTATCCATACATACCTCAAATTTCTCCCTTGTCCAAATAGAGGAACCAGATGAGTCTAGGGGTGGAAAGGGCTCTTGTAAAATCTCTTCCGTCACAGAACACCGAGATTTCCCCTTTAACGTTGAAGAAATCCCTCCAATGCCTTCCAAAAAGTCCTTTCGGGGGACCGACAGTTAATGTGCATTTGTCCAGAGGCCTCTCAGGGTTCCGATGAATCCTACGGCCGATCCCTGGATTTCGCCGAATCCCTGAACCGTTGCTTCCGATTATTCGCCAAAATAATCCTAGCAATGCTTTTGGCAACCTCTTCAGAGGCGGCAGGGTGTCTAGTTCGCTCCTGCAGAACTGGGGCCTTCGACCGTGGACTCCTTCCAATGCGTCTCTTGAATATTGGGGCAGCGCCCTTCGATTAAGAATGCCTGGTCGCAAGGCGCGGTTGCGGGGAGGGCTACCAATCCCGACGATCGGTGGGCATGGCCAAAATCTTTGGTGTGCCTGTTGGCGCTATGGGCCGCTTCTGCAGTTTTGTCGAAGACATCTCGGGGGTTGTGTCCTTAGTGTGTAAAGAGTGCGTCCTTGTCGCCGGTGTGTACAGTCCCCATTGCAGGACCAGAGTCTTGTCAGCCGGGGACGGACAACGCATCACTTATCCCCTCGTCACAATCAGCAGTTGTGGCAGCGCGAGAACTAGACTCTGCCTGGGACATTTCATAGGCCGCCCACCGCTTAACACAGCACTCCTTTAGTTTCTTTGGACGCAGGAGCTTGCAAGCCGCACAAGCAGTCTCGTCGTGATTGAGAGGCAGACCCCTATTACACTTACGTTGTTTATCCCTCCAAGGAAATTTGGGCTTAAAAGAAGGACAAAACCTAAACTGAGTCCTCTCCATAGCGGAGGAAAAATATAGTGACAGACGCAGGAAAAAAGGGGAAAGGCATCATCAGAAAAGGAAATGTCCACCCCGACCCCACTCTACCTACTGTGTAGGCCGGCCAGAGGGCCCGGCCACATGTCAGCAGTGCTGACCAGAACACTGTCCGAAGGTCAGTGGAACTGGCTTCGGCGTAGATCAGGAAAACACCCGTCTAAGGAATGGACGGTAGAATAATATTCAACTAGAACATACGACCAAGGGTTGAAAGGATAACAATAGCAATGTCTCTGGATGACCTCCGCATAAGGCTAGCAGTATGCTGGGTGGGGAAAAAGGACCTCGACGCGTGACGGATTTTGGGTACACTACACGTAGGGATAGTGTTACAGGTACACCCATAGCAACATCCACTTTCGATTCTCGAAAGACAAGATGCAATACTTTGCAGTTACCATTCGATGTCGGACTACATGCACTGCATGTGATTCTAAGCAGATTAACAAGCATCAGAAACTCATTTTATCTGGTCCAGTAATTCCCCTTAAAACTATTTTCACATAATTTTGCATTATGAGCATGTACACTCCACTATTCTTAGTCTGCATGGGCTTTTGATGGAGTTACGGAGAATTCTCAAAATGTGCCAATTCCTCCCACCTTAGAGCCCTCTAGCTCTTTTGCTAAACGTTGGGACTTTGAACTTTTCAAATCAATGTGTTTTCTTTGTTGGTTTTTTTTGGTTATGGAGTCTAACCAACTGCATAGGCATTATCTTTTTCATTTGTGTCACAGCACCCTCAGTGCAGTGACACAGGGAAGCCTTTCAGGCTTTGCCAAGGTTTACATATGTTCTCTGGCATAAACTGTTTCCAGAGTAAGTAAAGTGAAATTGACTTTACTAGTCGTTTAAATTTCTAGACCCAGTACACCCTATCTTACAAACGAGTGCTGGAGGGTTACTTAGTATCCCCCATGTCCATTTACTCATGTAATAGGTAATAGTTTCTTACCTGTAACTCCATTTCTCCAGCATTGGTATCTTTCATGGATTCACATGCTTAGAATATTCCCAGTCGTCAGGCTGGGAATCCTCGGTAAATTATATAGACCTTTTCCATAGGAACATTTTTGACACTACGACATCTACGTCATTTTGGGCCGCGTACGCCTGCGCCACTAGGACGTAGAGGTATAAGTGGCCCCGCTCCCGCAGCTCCCTCAGTTGGAGAAGCATCCGTCACCACTGTCATCTGAACACCGGTTCCAGCAAGGGAATTCCCTTTGTCAGATTTATGGAAACTTTACACCATTGAAGCACCTGCACGAGTTTGCTGTTGGTCAATTTGACCGACCAACGCCCTTGACTGTGCCCATCGATCTGCCAAAAATTCCTTAATCGGTCTCATGAAGAGACGACAATTGTTGATTAAGGGTATGCAGGACGACATGGTCCCCCGTAGGGACATGTACCTTCGCACTGACACTCTGGTGTCGACTTTCCAATCCGATGCTTTTTGCTGCAGTTTCAGAACCCTTTCGACGGATGGCTTTACCAGTCCTGACTGCGTCTGGAACTCTGCCCCCCAGAAAGACCAAGGTCCTTGATGGCAATAAGGAGGACTTTTCGAAGTTTATTGCGAAGCCCAAACGTTATAGGAGGCACATGGTGACATTTAGACTTTCCTGTGCCCTTTCCGGAGACAATCCCCTCACTAGCCAATCGTCCAGATAAGGGTACACATGACCACCTTTCCTTAACCAGGCTGCTACTGGAGCCAGACATTTTGTGAACGTCCTGGGAGACGATTTAAGTCCGAATGGGAGGACCTTGAACTGATAGTGGGTTCGTCCGACGACGAACCGTAGAAATAGTGTGTCGTCGACGCATCGGGATATGGAAGAATGCGTCCTGAAGGTCTAGCGACGACAAATAATCTCCCGGTTGTATTGAACGGATCACTTCTTGGAGTGTAAGCATCTTGAATTTAAGATTCTTGAGCAGTTTGTTGAGAGCTCTTAGATCTAGAATGGGATGCCATTTTCCATTGGGTTTCTTGACGACAAAGTAACGGGAGTACACTCCCTGTCCTCTTTCTGCCATCGGGACCCGTTCTATAGCCCCTTTCTGCAGCATAAGCACCACCTCTTGCATTAGTATTTGAAGGTGGGGCTGCGTCGAGAACACCGGTGGAATGCGTGCTGGCTTGCCCTTTAACTGGAGAGTGGCCCAGATGTATCGTGTCCAAAACCCATTGGTCTGTAATGCATGCCCACTCGTCGATGTGACGAGACACTCTGCCCCCCATGAAGTTCTGTAAGTTGTCATTGCTGGCTTTTGGCCTGTTCATCCTTCGTCGACGAGGAGTAGGCGCCTCGTCGTCTGGAAGATTGGTAATCTCTGCCTTTACGATTAGCTTGGGCTGCACGTCTGTAGCCCTGGGAAGAGTAGGAGGGTCTGCTGAAACCTCGGTCTCTAGATGATCCAAACCGGGAGTTACCTGATGCTCCCCTGAAGGGACGAAAGGAACGAAAATTCCTACCACTCTGGAGGGCTCCAAGGGAACGAGCCGTGTCAGAATCTTCTTTCATGCCCTTCAAGGCTTCATCCACTTTCTCCCCAAACAGGTGTTCTCCTTCGCACGGCATATCCATTACCTTATATTGTACCTCTGGTCTGAACGTTGTACGCTTAAGCCAGGCTTGCCTTCGTAACACTACGTCATTGTTGATTTGCTTAAAGCCTGATTCCGCCAGGTCGACAGCAATGTTAATGGAATGATTGGAAGCCTCTTCTCCCTCACGTACGAGCAGCATGGCAGACTACCTGTGTTCCTCCGGCAGATGGTCCAAGATAGGAGCTAGCCGATGCCACATCTCCCTATCATACCTGGCCATAATAGCCAGGGAGTTGGCTGCTTTAACTGTAATCGCTCCAACCGATAGCACTTTCTTCCCAAAAGCATCTGGTCTCCTGGCTTCGTTGTCTGGCGGGTTCGTGCATTTGTGTTGAGACCTTGCCTTTCTGGCCGCCGCGGCGGATACCACTGATTCCGGCAAAGGTTGAGACGTCAAGCACTTGGGAGTTGATTCCAGAGCCTTTAACTTCGACTTTACTGCCGGTTCTGAAAAAGGGCGACGCATGGTTTAGTCCCTCCTACCAGACATGGTCTAAAATGGGGATAGCAAATATTGCCCTTCTCTTGCCCATAAGATCAAACAGAAAACTATCTTTTCTTCTTCTGGGACTAGGCCAAACTCTGCACATCCCTTACCCATCAAGGCATGGAAAGCACCCACATCAGGTGGTGATGGCTGCGCCGGACTCTTCGGAGTTTCCATCTCCACTTCAGAGTCCCATGTAGGGTCCCTTGAGGGGGGATAAGGAGATGTCTGAACCCGACCCTTCACGTTCCGACTCTGATAGTTCTCCATCCTGTGGACGAGAACGATTTTCCTCAACCGGGTAAGCGGTAGGAATTCTGGATGGAGGGCAAGGAGCCGGGCCTGGCTCGTCGACGACTGGCGAGGCCTGTAACACAGTCGGGACAAGCTGAGGTAACCGAGTGTCCAACCACTCCAACAGCTTCTGTGTGTTCAACACCTCCAGGGAAAGAACAGTCTGGGGATTCGGTAAGGAAGAGGTAACTGGAATGGCACTTCCACTAAAGAGCGACCCCGAACCAGTTGGTTGTAATCCCAGATCGGTTGAATGTGCGACCGGATCGCGGTTATCCTCCGCCGACATGGAGAAAGCCGCTTCTGGTTGCAGCAAGGCCTCAGGCGGGATTGGGTTAAAAACCTCTGGTTGCCATCCCACCGAAGGGGCCACCTTCGACGATGACATCTTTTCCATAGGCGCTGTTTGACCTGACAAAATAGTCGTTGGAAGAGCAGTCGCCGAAGACAAAGCAGACATCCACGACCGGATCGTCGTCAATGAAGTCTGGAGCAGGACCTTGAGGCGTTCCCGCCGTTTGACCTCTACTTGTAGGACGAGGACTCTCGACTCGAGGTAGACTTATGACGGTCTCCTGAGGAGGATTTCGATGAGTCTTCTCTCCTTTTTAGAGGAGGAAGACGAAGCCTTATGTGAAGGAGGACTTTGCAGGATGTTTCTCCGAGGGGCGTTTTTCAGATGAGCGTGATTTCTTCGCCAGAGGCTCCGCCGACACTGGACGACGAGGGGGGACAGGAGCCTTAGATCTCGAGGCTGTAGAGCCTACCTCCGATGCCGGGTACGCACCCGCTCCGTCATTGAGCCAAGTAACCAGGCGTCTGTTGCGGTCTTTTAGGGTCTTTTGTGAGAAGCCCTGACAGATCTCACACGTGTCCGCCGTATGAGGGTGAAGGCAGTAAATAGTCCATATGCCCGTCTCCTTCATATACTTTAAGACCGCATATAGCACACAGACGAAATAACGCCTTTCCAGACATTCTTCGAAAAGAAAGTTGAAGAACGCACAACCTAATGAAATAGTAGATACGCGAGGTAATCCCACTACTTTGGAAGACGGTTGAAATCTCAGGGAACTGCAGGGGCGGGGCTACTTATACCTCTACGTCCTAGTGACGGAGGCGTATGCGGCCCAAAACGACATAGATAGGACACAAAAGTGCCGAAATTCTTATGAAAAAGGTCTATATAATTTATAGAGGCTTCCCAGCCTGACGGGGAATATTCCAAGCATGCGAATCCATGAAAGATCCAATGCTGGAGAAGTATGACGCCAAAAAGCGCTCAAAAACCCAACACCCCTGGCACCCCTTCCAAATGAGATCTCCCGTTAGTATAGAAACTAAATCATCTTCCCCAAACATCAGCAACCAAAAACTAACCCCCATATCCAAACACGTGACCTGGAGAAAGACACTCGCACAATATCAACCACAAGCCAATTAGTCAATCCAATTGTCAGCACAGTGCCAAAATCTCATTCAGCCATCATCAAAACACAGGATTCCGTCAATTTTATCTTCCTCCCACATTTGATAACAAAAACATCTACAAAACCCACCCAATCAATATTTATATGTAGTGATCATATGTCATACACTAGGGCCCTGAATGAAGAGCATTTCCATAAACATATGCATCCCAGGCAGCACTCCAAAAACCGAACACACACCACTGCATGCAAAAGCCATTTCCAAAGTAAAAGGAAGATTGCAAAAACCAGCATCCCCCACATGTCAATCCGAAATTTGCACTTCAAAACATTGCCAACCACACATCATATTAACATTTATTATATGCTAATCAGTTAGTCAGAGTGGCAGTATTCCATATGTTGGACCTGTGATAACATTAAGTAATGGAGGAAAGAAAATCTATGCAAAATAGTCATGCACATGTATTCAGATCATCTTCCCAGACGGAATCCAGCTTCCTTCTTGCAAACCAGATGTTATGGTTTGCCTCAAGAGGATACTGAAGCCTCCTCCAGACATTCCCCCCACCCCCGAGAAGACTGTAGCAGTTGAATCAAAGCTCCTTAGTAGACCCGCTGCATTCAAAAGGTCTTTAAAACAAAACTGATTGTATAGCTCATTGTACAGGACATACAGCTGCAGGGAAAAATGCGTAATTGCAGCATGCGACTTAGTAATTGCAGTATGAAGACAGTGCCACAATCAGCTCAACCCTCCGAGATGGGCAGTAGCTGCTATGAACAGACTGTGCTGACATGGGGGGTGGGGTACGAGGCCCCCGCCACTCATTCCCAGTGGCACAGTATAAAATTCACCCAGGCTCGTCAGCAGTACCGTCCAATAATTAAAGTAGACAGCTCAAGGTGCCGGGAACCTCCCCTTCAACCTCATTTAGAAGCATTCATTCCGTCATCTGACTCCAGTGCCCCCAAACAGATGACAGCAGCACAACACGAGACCCAATCATCCATGGGCCGGCAAGACCAGCGCATCTGTGCTGACCAGTACACCACTTTCGGGATCAGGACCACGGTGTGCCCCTGAGAAGGAGCTGAACAGACCCAAGGAGGAAACGCTCAAACCCCTTTTATTCGGAACCCCTCCCAAATACCCAAATCAAACGTCACAGAATGACAATGCATTACTTACCGTAAAATCATTTCTGATGGTTGTATCTGCTTACATTAACATGCTGTGCATAGGTCGGACATCCAGTGGTCACTGCGGAGTATTGCATTTTGTTTTTCGTAGTCGAAAAGGTGACGTCGACAAGGCGTGTCTAACACTATCCCTATAGTGACGTGCGTTGTACCCACAATCCCTCACGCGTCGAGGTCCCTCTATTTTTTCTGCCCTGAGGGAGCCTTCTATACGTGAGTGAGTACAGAAAAGAGATGTAGAAAGATGTCTATGTTCCTTCCATCCGAGCAGGGACGACGGGTGGGCGCATGTGAATCTAAGCAGATACAACCATCAGAACTGCTTTTACGGTAAGTAATACATTGTCTTCTGATGTTTGTTAATCTGCTTAGAATCCCATGCTGTGCATAGACTAGCGAGCAGTACCCGGAGTTGGCGGTGGGTTATGAGAAAGAACAGTAGAGAAAAGGTGTCTTAATACTGCCTGTCCCACCTGGGAGTCAGATCTAGAGTGTGCGTCTAAACAGTAGTGTTTTGTAAAGGTGTGCACCGAACTCCAGGTTGCCGCCTTGCAGATGCACTCAAGGGTAACATTTGCAATGAAAGCTATGGATGCCCCCGTGCCTCGAGTAGAATGTGCTCTTGGCTTGAAGGGTAGTTCTCTCTTAGCAAGAGAGAAACAGTGATGCATTGAACAATCCATCTAGATTTATAGTGGACTTTGAAACTGCATCTCCTTCTCTTCCTGCTGCCACCGAGACAAAGAACTTATTAGTCTTTCTCAGTGGTCTGGTTCTTTCCATGTAAAACATGACAGCTCTGCGCACATCGAGTGTATGCAGACTTTTTTCTCCCAGATTGGAAGGGTTTTGAAAGAACGTTGGTAGTTCTATTGAATGGTTCACATGGAATTTCGAGATTAATTTCGGTGCAAACCGTGGGTGTGTGCATAGAACCACCTTGTCTTTGTGAACTGTTACGAAGGGGTCTAGAACTGAAAGAGCCTGTAGTTCACTTACTCTCCTAATGGAGGTGATCGCTATTAGGAAAGCAGTCTTAAGAGTGAGGTGCTTAAGAGTTGCCTTGTGCATGGGTTCAAAGGGCGAGCCCATGAGTCTGGTAAGTACCACATTTAGGTCCCACCCGGGAGCTGGGTTAGCTGTCAGAGAGTGTATTCTCTTTACACCCTCCATGAAGGCTTTGATGACTGGGATTTTCCACCACAACACTAAGTTGGGAAGTGGTGCATGCAGAAAGTGCCGCTAGGTGGACTTTAATAGAATTGAACACCAGACCCGAGTCCAATGGGTGGGTCAGGTACAGAACAATTTGTGGGTGAGCAGTCAACCGGGTTGATGCTTTCCCCTCTACACCAGATGACAAATCTTTTCCACTTACTAGAATAGCAGTGATGAGTGTTAGGCTTTCTAGCTTCCCTGAGGATGTCCATGCATCTCTGCGGGAGATCTCAGGAGCCAGGCTGCTAAGTTCATGTTCTGAGGGCATGGATGCAATATCCTGCCCTTGTTCTGTGACGGCATGTTGTACGGGCAGGGAAGTTTCACTGGGGGAGATAGGAACATCTCCATCAAGTGAGCGAACCATGGCTGCCGGGCCCACTAGTATCATGGTGACTTGTTCCTGGTGCATCTTGTGCACAATCTTGTTGAGAAGGGGAGTCCATTGTGAGTTCTCCAGAGTTGCGAACAGGTCCATTTCTGGGAATCCCCATTGTGTGAAGACGTCAAAAACGATGTCTTCTTGCAACCGCCATTCGTACTCTGAGGGCAGAGGGAAATCTCTGCTAAGCTCGTCTGCTAGCAGATGGAGTTCCCCTGGTACATGTCGTGACAGTAGGAACATGTGTTTGAGAGCCCACTTCCATATATTCTGGGACAGCTTGGACAGTCCTGGAGAGTGGGTGCCCCCCGGCTTGTTGATGTAGTACATGGCTGTGGTACTGGACGCAAGGACCATCACCGTCTTCCCTTGTAGGTGTTCTTGGAAGGCTTTTAGTGCTTTGAACACCGCCAGTAGCTCCAGTAGGTTTATGTGCTTGGAAGCTACGCTCTGAGTCCACACTCCGTGAGCAGTCTGATGGGATAGGTGAGCCCCCCATCCAGTGAGGGATGAGTCTGTGGTTAGAGTGGCTTCCACTGCGAGTGTGGCAAAAGGTTTCCCCTATTACCAGGTTTTCCTTTGTCCACCACCGTAGCAAGAGAACCAAGGCCTGCGAGACCACCACTAGATCGTCCCCATTGTCCGCTGGCCTGACACCACTGGCTGTTGAGCCACTCTTGCATTGGGTGCAGGCGAGGTACCAAATAAATACACGCCAGCATTGCTAGCAAGCGCATCGCTTTGCGCACCGTCACCTCTCGACATGCCACATATTGGGGGATCTGAAACAGCATGTTTTGGACCCCCTCGTTGGAGGGGAAGACGAGGCCGTCCTATTAGAGCCCCTAGGAATTGTTTGACTTGGCTGGGGTCTAAGCTGGACTTCTCGTTGATGGAGAAGCCCAGTTGGAACAAAAGGTCTACAGTCTTTTGGGTGTTTGAGAAGCATGTCTCGTAAGAATCCCGTTATGAGCCAGTCGTCGAGGTATGGGTATACTGGGATGGATAACCTGCGCAGGTGGGCCGCTGCCACTGCCAGTACTTTTGTGAATAACCTTGGCGCAGATGCTATGCCGAAGGGTAGCACTCTGAACTTGTAGTGTTTGCCCTCTATCATGAACTTGAGGTATTTTCTGTGCGCTGGCAACATTAAAATATGAAATTATGCATCTTTCATGTTCAGTGTTGTCATGTAATCTCCCTGTGATAGCAATGGGATCCCTTCCTGCAAGGTCACCATACAAAACTTTTGGGGTTTGCAAACTTGTTCGCTGGGCGCAGATCTAATACAGGGCGCATGGTTAGATCCTTTTTGGGTACAAGGAAGTACACTGAATAAATACCTTCCGTTACCTGAGATAGAGGCATGACCTCTATAGCTCATTTTTCCAGTAGCTGATCCACTTCTTGGAGAAGGATGGCGAGGTGTTCTGGTGTCATGCGTCGTCCCCTCGGGGGTCTGTATGTTGGGGAACTGTTGAACTCTATACAGTAGCCGCGGGCTACGGTGGATAGTACTCAGTGGTCTGATGTTATTCCCTCCCATGCTGGAAGAAAGGATGTTACCGGCCCCCGACCGGCGATGCATGGGAGGGGACCCGAATCTTCGCGTCACTTGGTGTTGCTGGTGGCTTAGGAGCCTCTAGGGGTGGAACCCCGGCCTCTCCCCTTGCCACGGCGTTGACCTCTCCGATTGTACTGGCCACTATTACCTTGGTAGTTGTTGGCAGAATACTGCTGCTGATTTTGTTGCTGGCGTTGGCCACGAAAAAAGCACTTGTTACCAAATCCCGCCCGTTAGGGGGGCTTTGAGATTTGGTCCAAGGTCTTTATGGTATGAAATTCTTTTTTCGCATTCTCCAGAGCGTTGTCAACTGCCTTTCCAACGAGGTTAGACTCTTCAATTGGCTTATTAATGAGGGAAGCTTGCGTTTCTGCCTTAAACCCGGAATTGCGAAGCCAGACATGACGCTTCAGCAAACTTCCCTGTACCAAAGTACGGCCAGCCGTCTCTGCTGCATCGAGGGTATTCTTAACGATGCTTTGGTTGACCAGAGAGCCTTCATTCATTGTAGCCAATAATCGAGTTTTTAGGGGTTCAGGGGCCTCTTCGATGTCCTGCTTAAGCTTTCCCCATTGAACATCAGCGTAGCTTGCCAATAATGTATTATTGGCAATTCTAGTTGCAAATGCTGCAGAGGTGGTGATTCTCTTGACCAGGGCATAAAGCTTCTTCCCCTCTCTATCTGGGGGTGCCTCGCTGGTAGACAGTGGGACCTCAGCCCTCTAGTGTTGGTCACCACCAAGGAGTCCGGGATTGAATGACCCCTAATATATAGTAGGTCTGACAGAGGGTGAGAACAATTTCTCAATTCTCGGATTGACCCCTCTCACCAGTGCCGGAGTGGACAGTGAGGGGGTAATACGTCTTAACTGAGGCGAGGATGGGAATTGTTTGGCTAGTGGGAGGTTTTTCCTTTATAATCCTTTCCACGAAGTCAGTATCTGGGGTGACCTCCCCAGTTGAGTTTGAAATGTGCTGCTGCCTTCTTCAGTAGCGCATTGAAGGTGGGCTGATCATCAACAGGCGATGGGTTCCTGACTAGTGTAGTCTGTAGACCTAGCTGGTGACTGCCAGGGATTTGGGTCACCCTCGCCTGTGTCCTCCTCACCTATGGTTAGTGTCCTCATGAAACCCTTCTGGTTGGTCTTCCTTCAGTGAGGTCGTAAGAGTCCATGTCTTCCTGTATGGGGTTATAGAACTTTGGGTATTTAACCATTGGACTCTCCTGGGGTGCCTCCCTTGGTCTCTTGGGTGCCCTATTTTCTGGGATGGCCATGAACCGGTCTATTTTATCCATACAGGACTGGAACTTCTCCAAGGTCCACTGAGGTAGGCCAGAGCGGTCTGGGAATGAAAAAGGATTTTCTTCTCCCTGTAGTTGCCTGGTGCTGTCCCATAACAAAGAAAGCGAACCTTCGCCTTCTGAGAAGCCTTCTCGCAGGCTTGGGCTTTCTGTCGACGGCGGGAGCTGTCCTGACCCGTTTTCCTGCACCATCGGCATTTCTTTGGCCTTGTGCGCGGTTTTTGGCGTATCGCTCGCCGTCCGTCTCTGGCAGTCTTTAGTGGATATACGCGCGAGGCTTTCGGCAATCCTTCTCTGCCGAGGGATCGGTCGCCGTCACGCTAGGTAACGTCGAGTCTTTACTGTAAACGTGAGCACTCTTACGAGGCGTGTCGCCAGAGGATTTGGTGTTAGCGCCCTTATATTTAGAATGCCCGGACGCCGGTGGCGGGGAGGGCCAACGACCCTTATGGTCGGAAGATGCTGGTGGACCCGACACCGCCGTTGGCGCAATGGCTGCCTTCGTCTTCGACAAATGCGTGCCGGGGGGGTATGTGTTTGTGCTTTTTTGTGTGCGTCCTTGTCGCCGGGGTGTTCATCCCCATAAGCTGGGCGTGAGCTGGGCTTGTCGGGGACGGACTGTCATGATCTCTGCTTCCAAAAGGTCAGGGTTTTCCCAACTCCCTTGGAAGCAGATCCATAACCCAGGTTCCGAGTGCCAACCAGTCCCAATTGGGACCTTTTGGACCCAGTCCTGGCGCCAGTGGCACCAGGCTCATAAATATGCCCAGTCCCAGCGCTGGAAGCGCCGGGCTCATAATGCTTGGGTGGACTTACCTGCAGCAGACCATGCTGCTTACTTGCCTGCCAGTTGAGCCTCTGATCCTCTTCTGTTTGGAACTACTTTTCCTGTTGGGTGGGGCAGGAGCCACTCCCTAGATTCAGAACACTGGAACTCTTCTGGAAAGCAGGAACTCTTTTCTTACCTAGGCGTGGCTGTGGAAGGAGACACCTAAGCACTACAGGAGGCTATTTAAACCACACCCGATGGATGAATCTTGCTTTGCGTTATTCTGCATCCTCTGCAGCAGAACGCTCATCGTGCCTTCTGCATCTGATTCTGGGCCTAAGGAAAAAGGCTTACCATCCTGAATCCAGTCTTCAGCAACACCTATAAAGACAAGAAAGAACAGGTTAGCATTACGGTCTTCAGTGACAGCTCTTCACTTACCTGGTCCATCGGCTGTCACCAACGCCTTGCGCTGCATTCCGGCATCTGAAAGACAAAACAAGGTGCGTTTAAAGACATTGGGGAACTTTAATACTCACGTGCCATTACTCCTTTCCACATCTAACCCAGTGGGTATTCCGGCACCCCGCAGCCGCTCCGAACTTGTACCTGCAAAATAAAAAGACAGTTAGAGCGCATCGTGAAGCAGGCAACAGGCGCTTACTTACGTGCTTCCAGGCGCTTCTATTCATCACACTGGCTCCATCTTCAACTCACTTCAGCCCGTCATCCGCCATCGCCGGAACCCCGCAAAACAAGAAACATCATTACTAAAGACTTTAAAGACATTAGAATTACTCGAAACTTACCATTCGTGCAGTAAACGACGGACAGCAGTCCTCTGAAGTCAAAAGGCCTGCTCCCCTTATCCAGTGAAGAAACTGGTTACAGCACCCTGCCCCGAGGCAGATGGAGAGCACAGCGTTCACTTACCTAAGGTGAGAGCGTTAACCTTTGGGGTTCTACAGGAGAAGGGGAAGGAGAGACATTCAATAACCCAGTTCCTTAATCCCATATTTTCTATCTGCAGACATCTTACCCTTCGAGTCAGACATACAGTGCACAGAGGTCCAGCCCAAAGAGCCAGCCGTGTGTTACACATCACCTTTGAAGATACGGTATACGCCCAGTCAAGACCGGCGCCTCTACGGGAATCAGGTGAGCGTTACACGGACGACAAGGAGCGTGAACGCTCCTTTGCGAGGTCTACAACCTCCGTTACGGGGGCCGTGTAATCAATGTCCTCATCACATTCGGCGGCAGCGGGCGAGGAGTCAGACCTAGACATGGCATAGGCCGCCCACCTTTTGACCCTGCGGTCCTTTAACGTTTTGGGCTTCAGTAACTTACAGGCTGCACAGCCGTCCTTGTGATCGAGGGGCAAGCAACGATTGCACCATTTGTGCTGGTCTTTCCAGGTATATTTACCCTTGCAAAGCGGGCAAAACCTAAAGGGCGTCCTCTCCATAGCCGAGGGACAGAAGTGTGATTACGACCTCGGAAGAGAGGGAAGGAAAGAGAAAGGCATTCTCAAAGAGAAAAGAAAGCCCACACAACCCCACTTTCCCTACTGTGTAAGGCCAGGCCACGTGTTCAGCAGCGCCAAAGGATCTCCTCCGCTCGTCCTTCCGTCGAAGATCTTGCTCGGCGGAGAAACAGCTCTGCATCAAGGGAGAGCTCTACGTTAATAATAAACGACCAAAGGTCGAAGGAATGATTTGCCAATGTCTCGAGGAACTCCACACAAAGGCGGCCAGTAACTGGGCGGAAAAAACAATGAGGGACCTCGACGCGTGAGAGATTGTGGGTACAACGCACGTCACTATAGGGATAGTGTTAGAGACGCCTTGTCGACGTCCCCATTGACTATGAAAAAGAAAATGCAATACTCCGCAGTGACCACTGGATGTCAGACCTATGCACAGCATGGGATTCTAAGCAGATTAACAAACATCAGAACTAAATATATCAAATAATGCCATTTTCATGACACTGCATCTGCCCCTCAGCTTCGCCACGTTGCATCTCTCCTCATTAAACTGTAGCCCCATTCCCATGCCTGCAAACAAAAGTACCTTGGAACACCACTCGGAACGGTCCCAGTGACTCCAGCATGCTGAATCGGATCAGAGACCAACATCCAGGCATAAATGAAAGCCACCACGGGGGAAATACCTTCCATCAAGTCCAAAACCACAAAGCTCGATAACTGGAGACCACCTACATTCCCCACGGCGGCATGATATATGATATGGTATTTGTAACGCGCCTATACACAAGTGTTTCAAGGCGCGACGAGGCAGGGAGGGAGGGAAACAAGGGGAAGATAGACAAACGATCCTACTAGGCCAGGTGTCATTCAGATCGCGCAAGTGCAGAGGAAGGGGAAAAGGAGAAAGTGCAGGGGGAGGAGGTGGGGGGGGGAAGTGCAGTACAAGGTAAGTAGCGTAAATAAAAAATAATAAATAAAAAGGGCCAGCTGGTGGCAAGTGCGAGGTAAGTGCAGAGCTGGGAAGGGGGCTGTAGGGATACAGTGACAGTCCCGCAGTGCAGGGGGAGCCAGGGAGGCAGTGCAAGTGGAGAGTGGCTGGGCCCAGGACCGAGGTCGCTGAGAGTGGCCCAGATGCAGGTATAGTGCAGAATTCAGTGGGGAGTTAAGCAGGTTTAGCAGGGGAGAGGGAGAGAGAAGGCAGAAGCGAAGAGGAAGGTTTTGAGGTGCTTCCGGAACCGGAGATGGTTCTCCTCAAGTTTCAGGGAGGCAGGAAGGCTGTTCCAGAGGGAGGCCCCTGCTGCGGAGAGAGATCTGCCCCCAGCTCGTTGCTTCGAGAAGCGGCTGACCATGAGGGAGTTGGAGACGGATGAGCGAAGGGCTCGTGAAGGAAGATATTTAGGAAGAGAGAGTTGAAGGTATTTAGGCCCCAGGCCCCAGAAGGCCTTGTGGACAATGCAGAGGGTTTTGAACTTAATCCTCGCAGCCACTGGGAGCCAGTGAAGAGATTTCAGTCCTGGAGAGATACGGTCCCTGGGCTTGAGGCCAAGGACAAGTCTCACAGTTCTGTTCTGGATAAGTTGCAGAGGGCAGAGAGTGGAGGCAGGCAGATTAAGATAGAGGCTGTTACAGTAGTCCAGCCTTGAGAGAACCAGGGCTCGGGAGACAGTGAGCTTCTGGGGGAAGGAGAGGAAGGGAAGAATACCTCTGAGGAGGTGCAGCTGGTAGTGTGACTTCTTAGAGACGTCAGATATATGAGGAGAGAAGGAGAGTGTGGAGTCGAAGATGACCCCGAGGTTTTTAGCCTTGCAGGTAGGGGCAGGAAGGGGGCCAAGGGAGGCCGGCCAGAGAGCTGCAGGGAAGGAGGGAGTGGGTGTGCCGATGAGTAGAATCTCAGTCTTACTGGCGTTAAGGCAGAGGTCGTTGGCGGCACACCATTCCTGGATAGCAGACAGACAGTCGGAGATGAGGGAAGGAGAGGAGGAGGCCGAGGGTAGCCTGCAAATGAGCTGGGTATCGTCCGCATAGCACTGGAAGTAGGGGCAGAGAGTGGCGATGCGGTGGGCAAGGAGTGCCAGATACTGGTTGAAAAGCCAGGGAGAAGTTGGATCCCTGGGGGACACCACAGGTGGAGAAAAAGATGTCAGAGAGGAAGGAGCCCATTTGGACCTGGGAGGGTCAACCGGAAAGGAAAGAGGTCAGCCATGCCAGAGCCTGACCAGTGATACCCAGGTTATCACGGAGACGGTTGAGCAGGATGGCATGGTTGACAGTGTCAAAGGCAGAGGAGAGATCGAGCAGAATGAGAACACAGGGAGTGTTGGAATCGAGGTTCAGGAGCATCATCTGGAAACATCCGGAAACAATCCAAGAAGCCGATCTAATCACGTGACCGATCAGCTGATCGGACCGAGGATGGTCCTTTTCTCAAACAAAGCATCTTTTCAGCAGAGAACAGGAAAATTCCACGGTAAAAAAAACGTTTAAACGAACCAAATCGCCGGTGCCATTTTATTCCATGTCCATCACGTTATAAACTGTAAAGCCACAAAAAAAAGGTAAACTTGAAAACTGAAAAATTACGTTAATTGAAGTTACCAAAAACAGGAATCCGCAATAGTATCACGCATTTTCTGAATTTCCTCTAGCCAAGAGAGTGCCTCCTTAGGGTTGGATGTAGTCTTATCACCTTCTGGTAACACTAATGTTAGAGCATTGAACTTATTCAAGAAGACCCTCACTTGGAAGACTTTTGCCAAGTCTTGCACTCCTTTAAAGGATCTCCTAGCATCCACATGCTCCTTAGGGTAGTCAGGATAGGCATACATGTGCTTGCCCTTGAAAGAAGCAGATCCTTTGTTCCTAGATGCAATCAGTAATGATTCCTTTTTCTTGAGAGAGCAAGACACCAATATGTGTCTCAGTCTAGAGCCAGGAGCTCTACTGACCCAATATGCATGATCAATGTCCTTTTCTCCAATGGTATCAATACCATAACAATCCTGGAAAATCTGCATAACCAGTGTTAACACTTTCTCAGCTTTGGGATCAGCATGCTCTACAACTCCAACCAGTCTGATGTGCCTCTCCCTCATCTTAAAGTCCATTTCCAAGCATTTGCTTTCCTCACTCTGCAAATCTGTTTTCAAGATGTTGTAGGCTCTAACTTCCTGCCATTTCAGACCCCAGATCAGATTGTCTCCAAATCAGATACCCTTGTATGCAGATGGGCAACTGGAATTCAGTTCTGCCATGGCTGTCTTGACTTCTGCCATGTCCAGAGCCACTTGTCTCATCAGCTTGTACAAATCCTGTATGCTAGGATTCTCTTCATTTCTAAAAGTTGTTTCTTAGATGAAGGATTTTCAGGTTCCTCAATCTTCTTTGAATTCACATTCATATTAGTATGAAATAACTTCAGGGAGGAGGCCAGGAGCTGAGGGTTCAAGCTGCTTCCACCTTGGCCCCCATTCCAGAAAGTCCCCAGTCTGGGTCTTGTTAGACTGGGTTTTGATCATAAAGATGAAACCCTTCATAGGAAATCTGGGTTGGGTTATCGGGACCGTCAAAGATGTTGTGTCCCTGTGGTTGCTCCAAAGGGGAAAATTGGCCAAGTGAGGGACATTTCTGAAATGTAGAGGGGACGGGGCAAAGAGTCCACTTCCCTTGGTCTCCTCAAGGCCCTGTCATACTGGTCTGAAAAGTCTTATTAACTCAGCCATCTTAGCCATACACTGTTCAAACCTCTTAGTCAATTCCGAGGAATGGAAAGGGCCAGGGGGTGGGAAGGGCTGCCTAAAAGGGGATGAACCCTTATGTAAGGCCTTAGAAAGAGGCTGGGGGCCTCAGAATAGTCCTCTTGGGGAAAGTGGGTACCTTTGCAGTGAGACTGAACTGTCTGTGTTCATTGACTACAGAGTCCAATGAGTTTAATAACGAAGTAGCCTGACCCGTGTTTCAAGTCATCACCGACTCTTCATCTGAGGCTGAAAGTTTCAAGCGCTAGCCTAACCAAGTATATCGTGGCCAGTGCCAGATGCACTCACTGCTTCGCAATTTGCGGAACTCTGCAATGCTGCTGAACTAAATGAAAGTAAGCCCAGACCCATGAGAAATCCATCCTTCGAATTACTTGGAACACCTGTCACTATTGCACTGTTCAGCGCAGTGAGACTGAGAACTGTATGTTCATTGAGGTTCTTAACTGTGGGTGGCATCTGGCAGTGCTCCCACACCCCTCAGCCACCTGCAGCTTTAGTGCTTCCCTATTTTCTTCAGTGTACAAGCGCTGTGGACTTTGACTTGTTCTGCCATACCTTTTTCCCCAGCCGCCGAAAGGCTATCCAAAAGCTTCTTGCAAAGCTTGGTAGCTGTACTGATGGCGTACAGTGTTTTGGTGCACCAGACAGCGCTGCCGGTGACAGTCCTTTGGCATTTCAACAGCAGTGCACTTTTAAATAGGACTGCACGTTCCAGAAGGAGTTTTACCCATTCACATGTTGCGGGGAAGGCACCTAACCGGGAGGTTTAGAAGGTAGTCAAAATTTTCAGTAGGCCTACGGGCGTTGAGGACTTCGGCAACCAAGAAGAGGCCTTGGGGGTTGTGTGCTTAAGTACATGTGGTCGTGGGTGCCCTCATCACCAGGGTGCGACTTTCCCATAAGTGCCGAAGGCCTGCCTATCTGGGCTGGGGACAGGCACTTCGGAGCACATAGGCTCTGCAGAAAGGTCGATGGCTTTCGAATCAGAGCCATGGCTGTCAACGGATTCCTCATCCGAGCACTGGCGCGGAAAGGCTTTCAGACTGCATAGTGTAAGCTGCCCAGCGCTTAGTCTGCTTGTCTTTCAGCATTTAAGGCCAAAAGCGTTTACATACCTCACCAGAGCGCTCCTCACGGTCACGAGGAAGACACTTATTGCATCGGCGATGCAGGTCTTTCCAGGGTAATTTGCTGTTACAAGACGGTCAGGGAGTCCTCTCCATAGCAAAGGTTAGCGGCAGCCAGACCGAGCAGAAAAAGGAGTGAAGGAAATGCTTTCTCAGAAAGAAACTGGGACTTGCTCTCCCTACTGTAAAGGCCAGGCCTGAGGGCCGAGGCCACGCGGTCAGCTGCTGAACAGTTGTAGATTTAGTCAGAGGCGGCAGGAAACCCACGATCCAGCCTTCAAAAAGGCAAGTGGACTAAACGACTGTAGGCCATGGGAATAAAGCAATATAAACTTACGAGCTCCACATAAGCGATCAACTAGGTTGGCGGAAAAAAAAAAATCTGGTGGCACCTCTACGTGCGAGGCATTTTGGGTACACTATGCTTCACGTAAGGAATAGTGTTACAGTCACCCCACTGTTGACATCCCTTTCGATCTTTGAAAAAAGATGCAATGCACAGATTACCACTAGCCGTCAGACTATGTACAGCATGAGATTCTAAGCAGACCCACAAGCATCACGTTTCCCAGTACTGACAGCTTGAAGGACATGTCAGTTTCCCCATGACAGATGAGCAAGCCAGTGTAGTAAAGCTTATAGCTCCACTGCACCGCAAAAAGAGCAGGTCAGATAGAAAAACGTTTGGGGGTCCATAGAAATGGAAGGATAAAGAGAACGCTTTCCCAACATGCCACATGACAGGGGAGTCTGAGAGTTACTCCCTGCATTAGGTATCAAGGATTCTTAAGGCAGAGCACAAAACTGAGCCACACTGTTAATATCTGGATTAAGCCTGGCTCGGAGTAAAGCAAATTCAAAACTCAGACATCAAAACATAATGGGGGCTACGAAATGGAGTGAAAGGAGGGCTAACTGGTACAGAGGCAAGGATATCTAAGCAGGCATACTGCCACTTATATGATTGTATTTTAAAGCTGCATCTCCTCATGCTGGTCTTGTCCCCTTCAAAAGGGCGCCATCACATGCGGTGGGGGAGGGATATTTAGGAGTAAATTGGAGGCAGGATTATTCAAACTAAGATGCTTTCGTACACACCAATGACAGTCAAAAGCAATTAAAAATAAGAAATGCAAGAAGCTTAAACAGCATTCACACCCACATATCAACAAACTGGTCTATGAAGTGTTGGAGACATGTTACAGATTTAGTAATTACCTGTTGCGTTGAGAAGATCAAGCAAAAAAGATCGTTTGTCCGACTCTTCGACCCACACAACCTTTTGAGTAATGTTCTCCGAAGTGGAACCCACTCTGCCAACAGCCAAAAAAATGTACTCATCCAGAAAGTCACGTGCAAGTATCTGAGGAGAGGGAAACATCACTTAGTAGTCATTTCCAGAGCTCACAACTAGACTCGTCAGACAGATATAAGCCATTTCAGGAGCTCGCAACTAGACTCGTCAGACAGATAAGCCCACCCACACCTGTCTTTCCTTTAGTTTGGGACCTAGTCCTGAATTAATAATGGAGAAAGAAACCTACAACTAGAAATGAAATTACTTATCCCTTGTAGTTTTCTTTAACGGATTCTCCTTCCAAACTTAATCTCCCATACAGAATAGGCAGAAGCAACAGGCATCAGAAATCCGAAAACTTCACCAGCAGGGGGACGGACAGCAATCAACCCCCTACATTCAGGCACACCCCACGGCCTGTTTATGTACCCCCCCCCACACGATAATAGTGGAGGTAATGGGCACAAAAGATGATATTTGCCCTTTACTGCTGCTCCCCAATATTTGGTGTAAATTTGATATTTACAACCTGTGAAGAATCCAGACAGGGGAAAGTAAAACAGATGTGTAGAAAGTAAACCGTGATAAAGGCCAAGTCTCAGGAGGGCACAGCCTGGTAAGCAGCCCTCAATGACTACACAGTGAAAAGTCAAGGATTACACTGGGGCAAACGGTTATACATTATTTTATTTATAGCCATACAAGACCAAAAAAAAAATAGCATGTAATGTCACAAGCCTAAATAAAAAAAGTACATATATACAATCATTGAATAGGGCAAACAAATCCATGCAAAGGAAGCATAGTATTAGTATGCAGCACTACAACTTCACAGAGATGCAACTCTAAAGTCAATTCCAAAATGTATGGGGCCTTGTGTAGGGCTTCTAGGGTCAAATGGCAAAGCCAAACTATTACAAAAGTTTCTAAACATTTCAAAATATTTAAACAGGAGTTAGGGGTTCAGGTATGTACTATTAAAACTTACCACCCCATCCTCCCCCCACCCCACACTCAGACAGGTCTCTTCCAATCAGGTGCACTCAAATCACAGGCTTTACCTAGGGATTCTTTAAGGCCAATGAAGGCCTTCCCGCATGGCACAAGTGGCTACCTTCCCTTTCATTTCAAAATGATAAGTTACTCACTGTAGTGACCAACATACTCCTAGTCCACAGTAGGGGTGTCACGGTATTAGTTTTATGACGGTACAATAACCTTCTTGCCAAATGACGGTATATCATGGTTATCGCGGTATAGCAGGTGGAGTTCTTAAATATTTTCTAAAAGGTCATAAATTGTCAGATTATTCATCACAAACAAAACGGAGGCACTCAAGGCAGATTTGGGCTTTTCAACATACTTTCCATTGAAATGCCACCCCTTGCTTCCACCAAACGCAAACACACGTGTGGAGAAGGAGGGGGGGGGGGGGCCCTGCTTCGACTGGCAAAGCAAACTGAATAGCTTTTCTTAAGTGGTCATTTAGGCTTTTAGCTCCCCCACTGGCTACTGGTGAAGATTAATATGTTGCCATCTTGATAACCTGCATGCCACAGATCAATGGAGTCTGATGGTAGTATATGCTTGTGCGCATGCACACGCACTCTCTCTTTGTCACAGCCTTTAGTTTACTTCCGGACCAAAAGGTGTTCAGTAATCACGGACATGTTACCCTTTGGTATGGCAGCAGGGAATACCCACAGAGATGAGTAAATTTCGCAGTGTGACTTATTATATGTAAATTCAATGATAGAACCAGGGAAATCCCCCATTGTCATATGTTTAGAAAACATTATCCATTATAAATATATAAACCCCAAAGCCGCCAACCCAAAGTCCCGGGAGGATAGCTCAGCGGCAACGTGTGCACCTTGGAAGCAAAACAACACTAGCAGCAACACATGTTCAATCCCCGGGTCCGTGTTTAGAAACCTCTGGGTGTTTAACAGTGTTATAAATAGGCAACTAAGACACAATTACACAACTAAATAAACAAAAACAATTTCTTTAACAGCGCCGCGATGACTGCGGGTGGGTGTGAGCGCTTTAAAAAAAAATGTAAATAAAAAAAAGCAAACCCTTTTCCTCATTGGCACTGTATTTATTCTTCCTATTGCTAACATATTGATTTTGTGTCAGGAAGTGTGGTTTATGGAATGGCATTAAAAATTGCTCAAACTGAAACTACTTGGCAGACGGCACATCCAACAGTGCAAGGCCAAGACTGCGCAGCACTTGCTTACTGCAGCCTTTCCAAATCAGATTGAAAAGCACACTTAACGGTATGAACGGTATACCGGTATAAACAATGTGACGGTTATTATTGTTCAATTCATTGGTTCACGGTATCTTTAACGGTATACCGTAATACAGTTACGTCCACAGTCCCCAGTCCCCTTTCCGCCATACTGTACGGGCGTCCCTACAGAACCTTTTTCACCAGAAAAATCTTCCACTTTAAATTTAGATGCGCACTGGGGCACGGCCCTGGGAGCATGTGCTCGCTTGACTCTGCCCACCGGCGCCACTCCAGTCCCCATTGATGCGTTGACAATATTAACATTGCTCAAGGACACCAGTTTTATTAGGGAGAAAGGTGGGACTTATGGAGGAAAGGAGACTATGGACTAGGAGTAGGTTAGTCACTACAGTGAGTAATTTGTAATTACTCCTACATCCCGTTCCCTTTCCTCGATACTGTATGGGAGAGT
The DNA here is from genome assembly GCF_040938575.1 of Ambystoma mexicanum. Taxonomy (NCBI): domain Eukaryota; kingdom Metazoa; phylum Chordata; class Amphibia; order Caudata; family Ambystomatidae; genus Ambystoma; species Ambystoma mexicanum. The sequence goes on from NC_090939.1 coordinate 495,280,274, forward strand.
ACAACTGAATGTAGCCCCAGTGCGGAGATGTGCTCTCTTAAGAAAACAAGTTCCTTAACACTGCCTGACCAAATACTGCATCAGACCTGCAGTCGGCACCCAAGCAGTAGTGCTTGCAGAAGGGAGAGGGCGTAGCCCATTGTTAGGCAAAGTTTGTATGCAGTACCTTGGGACCACTGCAAACAACTAGGACTACAGGTGTAAGCAAACCAACCTTTGATACAAGTCTGTACTACACAGTTTTGGTAGCTGAGCAGCCAGGCCTATCAAGAGGGGAATGTGAGCAGCATTGATGTTAGAGGTCTACAATCACAAGTGTTCAAGTAAACTCTTACACTGAAGGTTTCTTTGATAAATACTTAATTTATCTGTCAGTTATAAAACGTTAAGGAGGCAATATAATCACACACAAGTATGGGATCGAGTACTCACCGTAATCTTATTTCTGATGCTTGTATCTGCTTAGATTCACATGCTGTGCATAGGCCGACATCTAGTGGAAGCTGCATAGTATTACAGTTTGTTTTTCGAAAATCAAAATAGGGCGTCGACACAGGGCGTGCCAGTAATACTATCCATAGTGTGACGTCCACTGTACCCATGATCCCTCACGCGTCTCAGACCCTCAGATTGTATTTTTTCTGACATGCGGTAGCATGAGGAGTAGCGCGAGTACAGATTATCCAAGCAGATAGAAAGATAAGACTACAAGCATCCATGCGCATTCTCTCAGATGGGAAGAAGGGTGGGTCGCATGTGAACCTAAGCAGATACAAGCATCAGAAATACGATTACGGTGAGTAATATATCCCTTCTGAGGCTTGTGGAATCTGCTTAGATCACATGCTGTGCATAGATTAGCGAGCAGTACCTGAAGGAGGTGGGATGTGAGAAGGGTCATGAGCAAATAAATGTCTTAGAACTGCTTGTCCCACTTGAGTATCTGTCTTGGAATGAGTGTCAATGCAGTAGTGCCGAGTAAAAGTACCCCTTGACACCATTTGCAAAGCAGCTACTTGGAGCTCTATTCACATTTGCAATGAAAGCCAGAGTGGCCCCAATGCTTCTTGTAGAGTGGGTTCTTGGCGTGAAAGGCAGAGTTTTTTCAGAAAGGGAGTAACACCGCTGGATACAATTTATAATCCACTTAGAGATGGCACCTTTAGAGACGCAATCTCCCTCTCTGCTTGTAGCTACAGAGACAAACAGTTGGTCTGTTTTCCTTAGCGGCCTGGTCTTGTCTACATAGCATAGGGCCGCTCTACGCACATCTAGGGTGTGTAGTTTCACCTCAGCAGAGCTTTGGGGTTCTTGGAAGAAAGCTGGAAGCTCAATGGACCGGTTAACGTGGAATTTAGAACTAAACTTAAGTGAAAACCTGGGGTGCGTTCGTAAAACCAGTTTATCTTTATGAACAGTAAAGAAAGGATCCTGCACTGACAGAGCCTGAATTTCACTGACCCTTCTCATCGCTGTAATGGCTACTAAGAAGGCAGTTTTATATGTCAGGTGTTTGAGACTGCTTTTATGCATGGGCTCGAATGGGGGGCCCATAAGTTTAGCCAGCACCACATTAAGGTCCCATCCTGGTGGTGGGTTCGAAATTGGAGGGTTGAGTCTCTTTACCCCTTCCATAAAGGCTTTAACCACTGTTACTTTCCACCACGATACGTTATGGGAGATGGTGTATGCTGACAGAGCTGCCAGTTTACTTTTAGTGAATTAAATAACCCTGCGTCCAGCAGGTGGAGCATGTAGGTGACAATAGTGGAAGGAGTGCAATCAACTGGGTTGATTTGCTTATTCTGGCACCAGATAACAAATCTTTTCCATTTGTCAAAACAGTGCCTAGTGTTGGGCTTCCTAGATTCCTTTAGGAGGTCCATGCACCTCTGTGGTAAGTTGGTGTCCAAACTGACTTCAGGAGCCATGAAGCCAAGTTCTTTGAGCTGGGTTGAGGATGCACTGTTTGACCTTGGTGCTGGGATAGTAGGTTGTACCAGCACGGGAGTCCTATTGGTTCGCACGTTGCTAGCCTGCGCAGGTGTGGGAACCATGGTTGTCTCGCCCACATGGGAGCAACTAGGATGAGCGTCATCGATTCCCTGTGCATCTTGTTGACCACCTTCATCAGAGGAGTTGGTGGAAAAGCGTAAGCAAACATCCCTGACCAGTTTGTCCACAGGGCGTTCCCCTTGGAGCCTGGCTGGGGAAACCTGGATGCAAAGTCTGGCCATTGTCTGTTTTCGCTTGTGGCGAATAGGTCTATAGTGGGGAAACCCCACTGTTAGAAGAGGTCTTCTACGACTTTTCTGTGTAGAGACCACTCGTGTTCTCTTGGGAGAGGATCTCTGCTCAAGGCATCTGCTAGAGAATTGAGATCCCCTGGAACATGTTAAGATGACAGGTAAATGTTCCGTCTGAGTGCCCATATCCAAATTATTTGGGCTAGCTTGGACAGATTTGGCGACAAAGTCCCTCCCTGCTTGTTTAGGTAGATCACTGTTGTGCTGTCGTTTAAGATCTGCACCGACAGGTTTAACAGGTGGGGCTTGAACACTCAAAGCGCTCTGAATACTGCCAGAAGCTCTAGCAGATATGATTCTTGGCCACTGTGTGAGACCAGAGACCCTGAGCTGTGTGGTGAAGGAGGTGTGCTCCCCACACTGACAGGGATGCGTGCGTTGTGACTACAGCCTGTACCTCTCGATTGTAAAAGGGTTTCCCTTTCACAGGTTCTCTTGTCCACCAGCGAAGACTTAGTACCAGTGTTGGCGAAACGACCACTAGATCTTCCCACTGACCACTTGCCTGAGACCACTGTTTCGCCAGCCATTATTGCATGGGGCGCAGGCACGCGTGGGTGACCAGGTAAATACATGATGCCATCATGCCCAGCAAACGCATCGCTTTGTGCACCGTTATCTGGCTACCGGACAGAGCAATCTGCAGTAGTCCTAATTCTTTCCTCTGATGGAAAGGCCAACCCCTCTTCAGTGTTTAGTACAGCTCCTAGGAACTGTTGGAGGTGCATGTCACCAGGCTTTATTTTTCTCGTTTATGGAGAAACCCAATTCGAAGAGGAGGTCGATCATTCTTTGAATGAACTGGAAATTGCTGGGGTCTCCCCCGTGATGAGCCAGTTGTCCAGGTAAGGGTAGACTGGGATTGCCTCCCTGCGTAGGTGTGCCGCCACCACCGCCAGAACCTCGCTGAATACCCTTGGAGCCGAGGCTATACCGAAGGGCAGCACCTTGAACTGGTAGTGCTGACTGTCCACCTTGAAGTGCAAGAATCTTCTGTGCGCTGGGAACATGGAAATATGAAAATAGGCATCTTTCATGTCCGATGTTGCCCCTTTTTTTTTTAGGAGGGGGATTACTTCTTGGAGAGTAGTCATGCAAAACTTTTGGGGCTTGACATACTTGTTTGCAGGGCGTAAGTCTAAGACTGGGCGCATAGTTAGATTTTTTTTGGCACAAGGAAGTAAGTACCCTGGTTTACCCGTGACGAGTTCTATCGCGGCCTTTTCTAGAAGATAGACAATCTCCTCGAGGAGGATCTTCTGGTGGTCCAAGGAATGTACTTTGTCAGTGGGGTGGTTTCGGGGATGCTCAAGCAGTTCTATGCAGTATCCTGTGGACACTGGACAGCACCCATCTGTCTGAGGTGATCCCTTCCCATGCTTGGGTGAAATTGGTAATCCGTCCCCCTACTGGAGATGCGTGTGAAGGGACCCTGATCTCGGTGTCACTTTTGCAGGAGGCGTGCCGCCTCTGCTGGAGCTGCCCCTTCCCTTACCACGGCCCTTTTGCTTTCTCCGGTTACAACTTTGGGTAGACCGCTGGTTATTACCCCATGATGTACCCAGCCCCTGAAAATAGTTGGAGCTTCTGAATTTTGGTCGCGTGGGCGACAAAAATTGCCATTCCCTCTTTGATTAGGGGGGCTTGTTGGTTAACTGTCCCAGGGATTTCAGAGTCTCATACTCGTCTTTGGCATTTTTGAATGTGTCCTCTACCGTCTTGCCAAACAGATTAGGCTCCACCGGCATGTCGATTAAGGATGCTTGTGTCTCGGGTTTAAACCGCGACTGTCTTAACCACGCACGCCTCTTGTGCTCTCTGCCATTAGCCTGCCAGCGTTATACGTGGCATCAAAGGTTGCCTTAAGGATGCAACGGGACCCTGCTCTCCCCTCCAACGCAAGGTTCCGGTGCAGAGTCGTTAAGTGCAGCAACTTGCTCCCACTGGTGGCAGTTGTAACTAGCGAGCAGAGTGGTGGAGTTGGCAATCCTTGCCTGGTAGGCGGAAGTGAAGTCTACCTTCCTTCCCAACCCATAGATCTTGCTCTTTGTCGGGGGCAGCCTCAGACGAAGATAGGGGCGTTCCTGCCCTCTTCCGCGTATTGGTCACTACCAGGGAGTCAGGTATCAGTTTCCCCTTTATGTAAAGCGGGTCTGATTGGGCTGCCCTGTACAATTTTTCGATTCTGGGGTTAACCGCCCTGGTGAGGTTAGGATTGATAAGGGAAGGATCAATTCTCCTTTGTACAGACTTGAGAATAGGGATGGCCTGGGCAATGGCTCTTTTCTCCTACTAGTTCCTCGGCGAAGTCCCTCTACTCCTGTGCTCCCTGGTGTCTATGCGGAAGTGTTCAGCTGCTCTAGACAAAACCACATTTAGGAGAGGTTGGTTGTTGACTGGAGAGTCGGTAACCTGAGGTTCTTTGCCTACCGGTGAGTCTACTCTAGACTTCTGGGTCATCTTCCTCTTGGTCCTAGTCATCCCCATAGTAGTCCACCCCAGTTTGATCGTCCAATGTTACCAATTCTGGATCTCATCTTGTAGTGGATTCCGAGTGTATGGCTGTATGTAGAATGGGTCAGAAGACAGACCTTGCGTTGGTGCCTCAACTTGAGGTTTCTTACCAGGGGGGGTAGCGGGTCCCTAGACCCTGATGGAGTAGCCCCGTCAGGGGTATAGGAGAGGAAGTGATCTGGGTTCTTGGCATAGAAGTCCGCTAGGGATGACATTCGACATAATGGTCTATATCCTCACTGGACCATTCTTTGGAGCTGGGGATTACCCTTTCCTGGGAGTGTTTCCCTGCTATGACCTGACTGGACCGATGGGCTTGTGCAGGGGTCTTGGCTAGCTGTTTATCAGAAGACTTAGCACTGTCTTTATGTAGAAGAGGTGTAGAAGGCTGAGAAGGTTTCTTCTGCTGTTTTCCCCCCTCCCCTGAGTGGAAGAGTGCTTCCCTGGTGTTTTCACCTCAGAGGTTTTCGACGTCTGGCCTCGAGATTCAGGATAGTGTCCCTTTCCTTAGAGTGAGGACGTCGGGAACCGCCGTTGAGCGGTCTGCTGACGCCGACTCCTGGAGTGCAGCCTGGGGATGGAGGTCAGCTTAGTCTTCCAACGATCGTACCTCCATTACTTTGGTGAGTGAGACATTCTTGGCAACAGTGGATGTTGCCTGTGTCATTGCAGCGATCTTGACCGAGCACGCCCAGAGGAAATTGGAGCGTTCTCCGCGTGCCTCTTTCCAAGAACTCAACACGCGCGTCGAGTCTCGGTTGGACCTCGAGTGTTTAGTGGAAGTGGTGTGGGTCGAGCTTGCGTCACTGGGTGTGCTCCCCATAGCTGCCCTGCCAGACAACCTTCCGAGGTCAGGGACTTGCGCTTGGCTGTCTTTCGACGCCACGTTGCCCTCGACGTCCGATAGTACGGCGTTGCTGCCATCACTGAAGGAGCCCTCTGCTTCCATGGCCTCTCGTTGCCTGGCGTGGTGGGCCCAACGTTTGGTCAAACGGTCCTTTAGTGTCTTAGCCTTTAACCGGCTACATGCAGTTTGCCTCAGGGTGGTCCCTCGGTAAGCAGAGGTTACAGGTGGCGTGTCTATCAACCCAAGGGTACTTGCGGTTGCACTTGTGGCAAAATTGGAAAGGGGTACCCTCCATACGCACCCTGTGGCAGCAGGCTAGTGTGTGTAGGAATATATATATAAATATATGAGTGTAGAGTATGTACCACCCCCCCACTCTCCCTACTTGAAGGGCAGAGGACTTCCAAGGCCTGGGCCTAGGCCAGAGGCCTTCCGAGGCCCAAAGTCCGACTGTGCAGCTCTCGACGGTTTTCCTCTCCGGGCTGGCGTCGAGCTTCAAAATTCGGTGACTCGACGTGGGAATGGAAGAAACAGGGAAATATGCCATTTGCAAAATTATGGCTAAAAGCCAGGGAACTCCGCGGAATGCTTCCAACAAGTATGGCGGGGAAAAAAACAATCTGAGGGTCCTAGGCACGCCACAGTAGGGAATAGTATTACTGGCACGCCCTGTGTTGACGCCCACCGCAGCTTCCACTAGATGTCGGCCTATGCACAGCATGTGATCTAAGCAGATTCCACAAGCCTCAGAAACTTCAATACTATTTCAGAATAATTTTCAAGAGGAGTAAAAGGCAAAGATTATTAGAACATGAAAGGTTACGATTGTTCTTAGACAGTGCATGTACTCACCAGAAGAGTCAATTCAATAGGCTAGTCCAAAGTCAATGGGCTAAAGTCTTGCATAGGATAAAGAAGTTCTGGTAAGTAAACATTAAAGTCTCTGCACCAGTTCTTGGAAGTAGTTTGTAAAAAGAATAATCATATTGGGTCACAAGCTCAGGCCTGTGAGTTGCAAAAGTTTCAAGCACTTTCACTGCGAGAGCCAAGTACTGTGTCTGGATATCACAGCAAATAAAAAAAAAAGATGCTGTTCTTGAGCCTCAGTCGTGGGGACAAGAGGGGAAAAACGTCTGGGCACTCCTGCACTGCGATTGGTCAAAAAGTTGGCACTTGGCAAACTTCAATTCCGGTGGCTGTAACGCACACTAACTGGTGTCCCTCTCCCTGGTTGTAAGGTTTCCTGCAGCAACTGAGGAAATTCAACCAGCTCTGAAATGGGTATCTAGGTGGCTTAGCGGAGAGTTGATTGGTGCCACCAACTCAAAAGGGAGAAGTCATCGTTGTAGGGGCTTCTCCATCGAGGCGAACTTGGCGATTTGGACCTGCAGCAGGGCTTCACCGGGCAAACCAACAGTTGCAACAGGCATCCTCTTCAAACTCTTCTTTGGTTCCTTCGTCCAGTGGTCAACTCTGCCTTCCAAGCCAAAAGACTCCTTTTATTCAGTTCTCTCCCATTCAATCCAGCATAGCTGTCGCTCATCCAGCAGGGTGGCTGTCCTTGCAGCCCAGTAAGCCAATCACCATTTGGGTCTTCTAGGAGACTAAGCACAGGGAGTTTCGGGCACCTCCCTCACTTCCTGCCCACCACAGACACTCGGGCGCCAGAGGCAGTCTTCACCCACAAATGCGAATGAACAAAGGGACCAAACCTGGTATGGCGCACGGATCAAAACTCTAGAAGGACCTTTCCACAAAGAAAGGTCGAAAAAAGACAGGGACCTGTTTTTACAGAGGGGGCTCAGACGACATCTTGAAAAACATGGCTCCCGCAATTTTAATGCTACCGGCGCTCAAGGAAAAACCATGGTAGTTCGTTGTAAACACTACCAGCCATTGAGAGGAAAGGGTAGCATTTAACAGCTACACGAGTATCTAGACACAGTGGATACTAAGTAACCCCTCCAGCACCATTGTAAAATAGGGTGTGCTCGGTCTAGGAATTTAAAAGACCAGTAAAGTCAATTTCACTTTACTTACTCTGGGAAACAGTTTATCCCAGACAAGGTATATAAAACTTGGGAAAGCCTAAAACGGGTTCCCCCGTGTCACTGCACTAAGGGTGCAGTGTGACACAAATAAAAAGATGCCGATGGAGTTGGTTAGACTCCATAACCAAAAGAAACAAGAATAAAACATTTCAAAGCACATGAGTGGGGAAAAAGGGTCACTCCAGGTAAAACAAAAAAAAAAAACCAAGCCCTCAAAATCCAGCAAAGTTGCTGGGGGTCTCCAAGGTGGAGGGAATTAGCACATTTATAAGAATACTCCCCAAGACCCGTGTAGCCGCCTTGCTGCTAATCTGCCATGGGACGTACCTCTGGAAAGCAACCAATTTGGCTTTAGCTTGGATTGTGTGGGCATGCATATTTGCTGGAAGAGGTTCGTGCTGTGCCTCGTACACCTGCTTGATGGCTGGAACCATCCACCTTGCTATGGAAGCCTTGGAGGCTTGACAGCCAGGGTTTGACCCACCAAAGGTGACAGGGCATCTGATTTGCAGAAGCTATTGGTCCTGTACAGGTAGTATCAGCGCGTGCCTCACATCCAGACAGTGCAATACCCTCTGAGCATCATCCATTGGGTCCGATAATGTTGGTAGCACTCATTTAGGTGAAGAGGTAAAAATGCGGGGCGAGTTCTGTCAAGGCTCTGAAGCCACCAGCGTCTGTTAGGCAAAGTTTGAATGCAGTACCCTCTGGGAACGCTACAAGCAACTAGGACTACAGGTATAGGCAACCCAACCTTTGGTATAAGCTACAGTTTTGGTAGCGAGTTGAGCAGCCAGGCTTATCTCAAGAGGGGAAATGTGAGCTGTAGTGGAGCTACAAATATTCAGTTCCAGGTATTCAAATGAACTTTTGCACGCAAGGTTTCTTGCATAAACAATTAATAATCAGTCAGTTATAAAGCCTTACTCAGAAGGGAGCAATAGAATAGTAACACAAATATAGTTCATAACTGTACCGAGTTTCTGAATCAGACAAGACCCTTTTGGGATGGCCCACAGACAACCTACACCCACAGGTGACTTCAGTAACAAGGGTGCAGGGGACATTAATATCTTACGGTTGGCATTCAGAACACAAAAAGTTGGTAAAAGGCAAAGATTATTAGAACACAAGAAATTACAAATATCCCTAAGCAGGGCAATTACTTTATGTTTAGAGACCAATCCAATAGAATCAGCTGACGTGGAGCCGCCATAGAGATGTTATCGATCGATAGAAGAAAGTGAAGGAATGCAAAAACACAAGAGTGAATAGAATATTAAATAAGTAGAGCCATGGACTATCTTGAATAGCTGAAAAACGAATGTACAGAACCAATATGCTGAGTTTCAGTAGTAGTCTAACTGGAATTGGAAATATTTTTTTTATATAGTCTATGTCTTATTAAGATTTTACTTTTTTGTATTCAAGTTTTTTTCCTTTTTTGTCTCACACGCAATGTGTTCTTCTAGTCAAATTTCGAAAAGTTTGTAAAACCTAAACGAAATGAAATAAAAAAAATGACTTAGAGTTCACTAGAAAAGTTATTCCAAAGTCAATGGGCAAATGTCTTGGATAGGATAAAGTACTTCTGGAAAGTAATGGAAAAGTCTTTGCACAAGATCTTAGGAGTCTTTGAAAAGAATCAATTGTAGGGCCACAAGCTGATTAGGCTTGTGAGTTGCAGAAGTTACAAACACTTCCACAGCAAGAGGTAAGCTTAGACTTGTTTTACAGTACTTTGGTAAAGAAAAGATGCAGCCGAAAACTTCTGTTCCTGTGCAGCTCTGCAGGTCTCACTGTTCCTGGACCTCAGTCGTGATGAGGACGTTGGGGACTCCTGCACTGACACGGTCAAAGCTGGAAACTGGCAAACTTGTTACGCGTTTCAGCTCCTTGCGGTACAGCAAATAGCAATAAGCGCTGTTCCGGGCTGTCAAGGTGGACTTTCCTCACATCTGAGATCCCGCACTCATCCGAGGTGGGTCAGGCTTGGCCAGTCCTGCTTTGTGGGAGTCCGGAGGATCGTCCAAAACCTTTAGGCCAGCTTACAAGCAACGCACACAATCTGGTGTCCCTCTAACTGGCTCTACAGTTTCCTGCAGAAACTGTCAGGAAATTCAACCAGCTCCGAGATGGGTGTCCAGGTGGCTTAGTTGGGAGTTGGTCGTCCGCGCAGGGCTGCTCTGTCGATGCAAACTTGGCAAGTAGTCACTGCAGCAGGGCTTCACCTGGCAAACCAACAGTCCAGGAGTTGCAGCAGGTGTCCTCAAACTCTCCTACGGTTCTTTTGTCCAGTGGTCGACTGACTTCCAAGCCAAAAGACTAGCCTTTTATTGATTTCTCTCCCATTCATTCAAGTCTAGCTGTCACAGATCCAGCAGGGTGGCTGTCCTTGCCGGACAGTCAGCCAGCCAATCACCACAGAGTGCATGAGTGTTCAGCTGCATCTTTTTCTTCAATATAAGGTACTGTGAAAACCCGACAGAACTTAACTCAAAAAAGTTCGTGCAACTTTGGCAACTTGCAGGCCTAGTCAGCGTGTGACCCGACTTACAAACCTTCCGTGAACTACTTCCAAGAACCGTGGCAAAAACCTTTCCGTTTTAAATACCAGAACCGTTTTTACTATACAGGACACTAGCCCATTGACTTTGGCCTACCTATTGCATTGACTCAACTCCTCTGGTGAACAACTATTTGCACTGTTTTAAAGCAACTAATATTAGATTTAACTTATGCCTTTTTGCTCCTACTTCAATGCCATTTTGCTCAGACTTCAAGGTAGGTCAACTGCTTAATAATCAGTATTGTAGTATAATGTGTGATTATTGGTTACCTCATTTAGTGAATGCTTTATAAATGATTGTGTAATAAAATAAGAAGTGTTTTACCAAGAAATCTTGAGTATAGGTGTATGAGTACTTGTCATTGTAGACCTTTTATGTAACACCTTTACAAGCTCACATTCCCTCTTGAGATCAGCCTGGCTGCTCAGCTTTCTACCAAACAACCAATAAAACTACGGAGAGGATCCCTGGGTCCGAGAACCAGGTCTGCCAGCAGTGAGCGTGAAGGGCAAGCCTGCCCCCCTACCGGAGACTTGTGGGTCTGGATGGCTATAATGCTTTCTAGCCCTCTGAGGCTGGTGATAAGGGTATAACGTCCCTTCATCGCGGGACGTTTTTTCACCGCAAATTTTTTTTACAAAATAAATCCCATCTAATTCTGGGGGGGTGGGGGGTTTATAAAATTATATATGGAATGTGGATGTTTGGGTTTAGGGGGACCCCTCAAAAATAATGTAAAAATGTGCAGTAAAAATAAAACCAGCGAAAAACATCCCGCAATGAAATGACAGGGAACCGTGATTGGGGGGGGGGGGGGGGGGGGGGGGGGGGGGTGGAATTGGAAAAAAGGCTTGTGCCTGTGCTGGCCTGGGGATCTGTCCGGTTGTCTGGGCCATCTCTCCTCCAAGCCCTGAAGCCCCCAAAGGAACAACCTTGGAGCGCCTGGCTATATGCCCTGGGAAGGACTTTGTGATTATCGTTAAGGATTTTGCAGTCAACTATTCTTATCGGGTTCCTAGTCTGGTTGAATGAACAGATCCGCCCCCCCCCCCCCCCTTCCCCTTCAAAAGGTCTCCTGGACGTCAGGATTGAACTTAGTGGCACTGAGCTAGGCCGTCGTCCTCATATCGGTCACAATATAGACGGCCCACTCAGATGCATTATTGTGAGCCACCGTGGACTCCATTATGTCCCGAGCCACTATCTTGGCTTCCGCAAGCACTGCCTTGTACCGAGCCTGGCTCTGCACAGGGAGCTCAGGTAGAAAGTCTGCGATCCATCGCCTTAGCCTCTGCTTGACCGTCATAATCACTGCATCTGCATTGGGCTGGCATAAATGGGAGTGTAGCATTCAAATAGATCTTTACGAACACCTCCAGAATCTTCTCCTTGCCCTTACTTCGTGTGCGTGCCCCATCCTTCCAGGGAGGCGTCCGTTGTGACAAGTCTCCCGATGAAGTGGGGCCTGGAAGTCAGCGCCCGCCGACGGATGTGCGCAGACTCGCCCACCACCGTATCACTCGACGGAAATCCTTGCCGAGAGAGCTCTTGTCCTCGAAGTTTCCTGAGAACTGAATCCAACGGGCATCGAGGAACTCTTGCAGTGGTAGCATCCGCAGCCTGTACACCCGAATGAGGTATATGCATGAGGACATGCCGAGAAGGGACTTGATTGACCGCACCCTTGCGATCTTCAGGGCCAACAGCCATTGTACCTTGCCCAGGATGGCCGCTACCATCCCCTCCGAGACGCCAGGCATGACACTGTTTAGTCGAGACCCCAGAAAGTGCGTTTTGCAATGGCACCAAGCAAGATTTTGCATAGTTCACCGAGAACCCCAGCTCAATCACCAGCGGGATGGTTTCTGCCTTGTGTGCGACAGCAATCTCCCTTGATTTTGTGCGGATGAGCCAGTCATCCAGGTAGGGGTAAATGTAGATCCTCGTAGACGCAGCTGCACCGCCACTGGTGCCAGGCACTTGGGTGAAAACCGTTGGTCCCGACTCCAACCCAAAGGGCAGGGCCTTGAACTGATAATGTTGCCCTTGAACCACGAAGCGCAGAAACATGCGGTGTCCCTTGTGGCTGGGGATGTATGAAAAGCGCCCAGATACCCCTGGGTCAGGCACGCTATATAAATAAAACAAAGTAGGCATCCTCCAAGTCCATCGACTATAGGAAATCCCTCTTCCAGTTGTCCTAGCACATGCTGAAGGGCGACCATCCGAAACTTCTGGGATCTCATGTACTTGTTCAGATGGCGGTCCAGGATGGGTCTCCAGCTGCCTGTCTTCTTGACAAGGAAGTACAGAGTAAACTCTGGAGCCCCTTTGGAACAAGCTCTATTGCAACTTTCTTCAGCATGGCCCGCACCTCCAGCAGCAGCTGAGGGACATGGTTTTCCTGCCTGGCCATGGGTGGTATGCAAGGACACTTGTTGGAATTCCAGGGTGTGTCCGTGGGCCAGAGCGTCCAGCACCCAACAGTCAGAGATGGACTTCAACACGCTGACCGAAGTCCACCAGCCGGCCTCCCACCGTGGTGCGAGGTTGGGGCCTGCCGACACGGCTGGTTCAATCTTGCTTCGCCGCAGAGGTGCCGCCTTGGGGCCCTCTGGACTTGCTGCGGCCCTGTAAGCCTCCTGGGCCAAAGAATGGGGACGGTTGACTAAGACGATGAGCTTCCGCCAAAGCCCTTAAAGGAACCCCTTGGGATTTTCCTCCAGAGGTCCAAGAGAACGGCTGTCTCAGTATCCGCCTTGATAGCCTGAAGGGACTAGTCTGCGGTCTTTCCGAACAAATTATCCCCGAAGGGCATGTCCAATACCCTCGAATGCACCTCCTGGCGAAAGTTGGTGGCCTTCAACCATCCCCGCTGACAAAGGCAAACTGTTGCCCATTTGGCGGAATCCTGTGTCGGCAATGTCCGTGGCGACTAATGGCATGGACCAATGCCACCTCGCCTTCCAGCAGGATCTCCAACGCTTCCACCCCGTCATCAGGTAGGAAGTCCTGGAGGGAAGTGATCTTGAACCAGAGCTAACCGTCATAGCGTGCCATGATGGCGAGGGCGTTGGCCGCCTTGATGTTCGCCGCTGCCGATGTGATGACTCGACCCATGGCATCCAACTTCTTCCCTTTGCTGTCTGGGATGGCGGATGGCGTGCAGTCTGACGCAGCCGAGGCAGAGGATTTCTTCCCCGCTGGCGCCAAGACTACCGAATCCGGGGAAGGCTGAGACCTCGAACACTTGGGTGCAGAGTCCGGCACAATGTACCTATTTTCGTACAAGTCCCTCTTGGCCGTGGCTGAGGACGGGCTCTTCATAAGGGACAGGCCCTCGTCCTAAATGTCTTCCAACACCAACATTGGAAGACACAGCAGTCTTCCTCTTTGGGGAGGGAGCGATGGGTGAAAAGGCAGTGGATGTGTGCTCTCCTCTTCTTAGTAGGGGCACACCCGATGGTCCCTGGGGCTGCCAGATCCTCTGCCGGCAGAAGGGGCATCATCGTCCGAGGAGTGCCTGGAGGATGGCCACTGAAATGTCCGCTGGGGGTTGAGGTTGTTTGAGGGGGCGGAAGTGGAAGAGAGGCAGCGGTGTAGGGTTCTCCAACTCCTCCACAGCCTGCTCCTCCTAGTCAGTCTCGTCACCACTCTTGACGTCTCCATCGGGATCCCTCCCGTAGGCCTGGACTAATTTCTTCTCCAAAATGGTCTAGAGTAGAAGGCTCCTCAGAGGAGAGGTCTGTGCCCTGCAGGACCACTGTGCCCCCCCACCCCCACCCTTTCCGACAAGGGGAGACTGTTTCAGAGAGATGATAGCATCACCTTCTCTGGTGTCTTCTCATTGGGCTGCAATGCCGATTCCCTTCTGGCAGGCAGGGAAACTCACCTTGGGGACTGTACCCTGCAAACCCTTAGCTAGGGACGCCACCATGCCTTCAATGGAAGTCTTTGTTGGGTGAATCTGGGCTTGCAGGACCTTGGTCGAGCTAGGGGCCTTCACCCAGGAGGGGGCAGGGGTGCTCCCCTTGGCCTTCACTGACTCATCCATCCGGGGCTTCTCCAGAAGCTTACCCGAGTGGTCCGACTTACACTTTTTCGCTGAACCGGAGCAGTGGATTGTGGTTGAAGGTGCCGGAGATGCTGTGCCCGCCCTGGCTGCCAGGGAGCTCGTCACTCCTGGTGCCCGCGGACTTGCGGTGCTTGGCCTTCTGTTGGGCCCCCGTCACCGGGGCACCCTCAAAGATCGAAGGCCGCTCAGACTTTATGGCTGGGGGAGGCATGCTGCTGGAACCCACCGGCAGCAGTAGCCCTGGCCTGGTCCCACTCGGTGAGGCGCCTGCGCTGGTCCCTCATGGTGCAGGGCACCATATCCTGGCAAAATGCACAGTCATCCTCCAGGTAAGTTTGGTCGGAATGCAGGCAGTAGAGGCACACGGAGTGCCCATCATCCAAGTAAACGTTCGGTAGGCCGCATCCTGGACAAATCCTGAACAGACGCGCTGTCTTCCTTCTCTGCCATCTCCACACGGGGTAGGCCTGAAGAAGTTTCTGGAATCCTCCAAGAAGAAACCCTAAGAAAAATCGCCCTTGAGGGATGCAGAAGAATCTAAAAACGGGCCCCCTTATTCGGAAGATGGATCGATGGCGCTTGAGGCTCGATTGACCGGAAAATAAGAACTCAAAACAAAAATACAAACAAATATTTAAAAAATACAACAAAAAAATAATCACTAAACGCAGTAAAAGCTTGAGCTATAGCACGAGGACTCCCAACACTTGAAGGTGCAATAAAAATCTGAAGATGGCTGACAAGGGGCTTATGTGGAGGGCAGTCATTGGCTGGGGCAATACGACCCAGAGACCAGCGATTGGTTGTTAGGAGAAAGACAGTTCAGAAGTGAAATAAAAACTGATTTTTCTTCTTTACTGAGGATTCCCAGCCAGACAGAGGGAATATTCATGATCATGTGAATTCATGCCAGACCCCATGCTGGAGAAGGTTATTTTACCTAACTGAATTGGTTGTGCCTCTTCAACAAAGTAATGCTGTTGGCTTCACTTTATTTCTTTCAGAAAATGAGTGTGCAAGTTCCCCAACTGGGTCTTGCTTCCCTAGACTTGCTGTTAGCATGTCCATTTTACGTCCATTAGGTTTTCACTACCCAGAATAACTGAGTCATTCATAAAGTGAAACATTGTTTTTTGCTTTCCCTGGTCTGTTTCAGACAGACACAAAAATAGTCTTAGGTTAAAACCTGCCTTTAAGTTGCCGATAGCTCCTGTAAAAGTAGATAGGCTTCACTTATTTAGGGATAACAGTTCTACTCAGAGTTACTGCCCTAGAATTCGTTAGGTTTTCCAAAGAAGGAAATATGCTTTGGTCTGTGTACCATCAAGCAGTGTTGTGGTTATATATTATGTGACAGTACTTATTCCCGACCCCCTCAGCGCCCTCCCTCCCGCCATCGACCCCCCCCGCCCTCGCTCCCCCCGAACGCAGGTGGTAGAGCATTATACCAAGAGTGCCTCAGTTGAATGGTTTTACAAAAATGCTGTCCAAACAGCCTGTGTACTCGGGTAGGCTCCCTTTGAGCTCCTAGATTTTCATTAACTACTGACTGCTTGAATAACCGCTGCTCAAACTGTCCATTTGACTTTGCCTTTACTGGATCCTCAAAAGTCCATCTTCTGATACTACTGCTTTGGCAATGTCGAGTCCTTCATAGGTTTTAATTGTAACCACTTGTATTGCTGGGAACCAAACTCCCCATATAGCCCTCTAGGAAAGTAATTGTTAACAGTTGCTAGTCTACTATATAACCTTTATTTCTCCATCCTCAATTTTGCTAAGTACTTTACTAAACTTAATGGATGTGAGCTGGATATTTAGAAGTTATTCACCGTAGTGACTAACGTACTCTTAGTCCCCTTTCCTCCATACTGCATGGGTGTCTCTTCCAAGGGACAGGAGACTGAAGCGCTGCCCTGACTCCGCTGTCATGATCTCTGCTTCCAAAAGATATGGGCTTGCCCGACTCCCTTGGAAGCAGACCCATAACCCCGGTTCCGAGTGCCAGCCAGTCCCAATTGGGACCTTTTGGACCCTGTCCTGGCGCCAGTGGCACCAGGCTCATAAAGATGCCCAGTCCCAGCGCTGGAAGCGCCGGGCTCATAATGCTTGTGTGGACTTACCTGCAGCAGACCATGCTGCTTACTTACCTGCCAGTTGAACCCCTGATCCTCTTCTGTTTGGGACTACTTTTCCTGTTGGGTGGGGCAGGAGCCACTCCCTAGGTTCAGAACACTGGAACTCTTCTGACCTAGGCGTGGCTGTGGAAGGAGACACTTAAGCACTACAGGAGGCTATTTAAACCACACCCGATGGAGGAATCTTGCTTTGCGTTATTCTGCATTCTCTGCAGCAGAACGCTCATCGTGTCTTCTGCTTCTGATCCTGGGCCTAAGGGAACAAAGGCTTACCATCCTGGAATCCAGTCTTCAGCAGCACCTGTAAAGACAAAGAAAGAACAGGTTAGCACTACGTCTTCAGTGGCAGCACATCTCTTACCTGGTCCATCGGCTGTCACCAACGCCTCGCGCTGCATTCCGGCATCTGAAAGACAAAGGCTTACCTACTCTTCGCATGCTCCGGAGGTCTTCGCACTGCATTCTGGCATCTGAAAGACAAAAGCTTACCAGCTCTTCGCACGCTCCGGAGGCCTTCGGCGCTGCATCCCGCATCTGAAAGACAAAAGAAGGTGCGTTTAAAGACATTGGGCAACTTTATTACTCACGTGCCATTACTCCTTCCCACGCCGAATCCAGTGGGTATTCTAGCACCCTTCAGCTTCTCTAAAGCTCCGAACTTGTACCTGCAAGATAAAAGGGACAGTTAGTGCGCATCGTGAAGCAGGCTACAAGCGCTTACTTACGTGCTTCCAGGCGCTTCTATTCCTCACGCGGGTTCGATCCTCAACTCTCATCAGCCCGCCATCGCCGGAACCCTGCAAAACAAGAGATATTACAAAAGACTTTTAAGACATTTGAAGTGCCCAGAACTTACCGTTCGTGCAGTTAACGACGGACAGCAGTCCTCTGAGGTCAAGAGGCCTGCACCCTTATCCAGTGAAG
The DNA here is from genome assembly GCF_040938575.1 of Ambystoma mexicanum. NCBI lineage: Eukaryota > Metazoa > Chordata > Amphibia > Caudata > Ambystomatidae > Ambystoma > Ambystoma mexicanum. The sequence continues at coordinate 495,297,699 of NC_090939.1, forward strand.
AAACTGGTTACGGCACCCTGCCCCGAGGCAGATGTAGAGCTCGGCGTTCACTTACCTAAGGTGAGGGCGTTAACCTTTGGGGTTCTACAGGAGAAGAGAAAGGGAAGAGGAGAGAGGCACCCAATAACCCCAGTTCATTAATCCCATATTTTCTATCTGCAGACATCTTACTCTTCGAGTCAGACATACAGTGCACAGAGGTCCAGCCCAAAGAGCCAACCGTGTGTTACACATCACCTTTGAAGATACGGCATTCACCCAGTCAAGACCGGCGCCTCTGCGGGAATCAGGTGAGCGTTACATCCGCCCTCTGGAGCCACACCCCAGTTCCCATAGACGCGTGGACAAAAGACTAACATTGCCTAATGACACCAGTTTAATTAGGTGGGAGGCTGGCAGGACGTATGGAGGAAGGGGGGATTAAGAGTACGCTAGTCACTACGGTAACTTTAATTACTCATACGTCCCGCCCCCTTCCCTCCATACTGCATGCAGATTAAAACCGAGTGCAGCCCCTGATTGTTGACGTAGAATGAGGACGACCTTGCCCTAGATAACCTGAAGGAAGGCTGGTAGCGCCAACCAGATGGCCTTAAATTCCAGCCAATTGATGAGTTACTCCTGCCAAGTCAAGGTGCCATGGACGCAGTGGTTGTCCAGAGTGGCCCCCCCCACCCCCCGAGAAGAGTCTGGTGATGGTGACGTGTGGAGTAGGTTGCCAGAAAAGCTTGACCATTGCAGGTTGCAGTCCCTGGACCACCATGTGAGGTCTGGACAAAGCAACTGAGGAACGTTGATCTGACTGATGGCCCCGCTCCTGGTTCCAAGATGCTGCCAAGTGCAGCTGTATCCTCCTCATCCTGAGACTTGTGGGGGACGGCCAAGAGGAATGCCATGAGACCCAGTAGGTGTTGGTACCACCAGGCAGAGGTCAGGTGGTGCGCCGTGGCTTGATGGCTGCGATTTTGTCCGAGGGGAACAACGAGAAGCATGTGTCCCAAATGAGGCCCAAGGTGGTCAGTCTCTGCGTGGGCTGCAGCAGCGACTTCGAGGTTGAGGGGAAAACCAGTGCTAGGGAGAATTCTCATAAATGGCTTATTTCCCTTACCTACTGAGCCCCTCAGCAGCTTTGCTGGATTTCTAGGATTTCTCTCACTTGGTAAGAGTGAGCCTTTTATCCCACTCCATGTGTTTTGCTGTGCGTGTTTTACCTTTGTGCGAGATCTTGGGCTATGGAGCCTCACCTACTTCACAGGCATCTTTTTAATGTGCGTTACACAGCACCTTCAGTGAAGTGACACAGGGTTGTCTTATAGACTTCTCACACAGTTTTTCTGGGACTGACTACATGCTTCTGGGAGACAAAGTTAACATTAACTTCATGTAGTCTCTTTAAACCACAGACCCAGTACACCCCATCTTCCATGAAGTATTGGAAAGGGTTAATTTTTATCCTTTTTGTCTGTTACTCTTGGAGCATGGTTTTGCTCCCTTTCCATTAAGGCTTGGCTGGTGGCAGCGGCAACTACCCTATTTTTTCTACCGCGGTCATCTTAAATAACCGTGATATTGTTTAAGGCCATCTTGGTAGCCTCAAACTTAAACCCGCTTGACCATATTTATTGTATTATTATTCCGGCTGGGTTTAGTCGCCATTTCTTTTTGAAAAAGTCTTGCGTTTGTCTCTATGCGCCAAACCAGGGTTGGTTCCTTTGTTCGTCTTTTTCGCGGGCCTCTGCACAGAAGTCCTCCTTTAGGCACCTGAAAGTCTGGGTAGGCAGGAGTCTTAGGACCCCTGCCATGGGTTCCCTTGGTAACCAAAGTCACTCCTGTTTGACTGGCTGGGTGACTGTCTGGCTGGGACAGACACCCTGCTGTGTGATTGACGGCCAGACTGTGTGAATGGGGGAAAACTGCATAAAAAGCAAGTCTCTGGGTCTGGAAGAGCAGAGTCGCCACTGGAATGAGAGAACTGAAGGAGCTGACAGAAGAGAACCCCTACGACTGAACTGCCTGGTGAAGCCCTGCTGCAGGTCCGAATCTTCAGACTCGGACAGAGGATCTTCCAAGAATCTTCTTCCCTTGAGCTGGTGTGACCAACCAGTTCCCCCAAATTCCAAGCCAGGACTCCCTCTGGTCGAATTTGCTGTACAGAGCTACAGTGGGCCAGAGAGCCAGGAAGGTCAGACCCTGCTTGGGTTTTAAGGAGCGCACCTTTTATTTGTTGCTTTGCTCCGCTGCTGGTTTCTTCCCTGGGTAGTGCAGGACCCTCCAGTCTTCCTACTTCTGATCAGTCCGATAGTCGCTTCAGGAACCATCAGCCTGCTGGAACTACCAGCAACGTCTGCTGCAGCTACAGTTTCTTCTCCATTCGAGGTACTGTTCAACATCTGGTTGTTCATTTCGTCCAGCCGCGCTGAAAGTGTGAAATCTTTCTCCAATCCGAGGGATTGTCCTGCTCTACTCTTTGAACTAACTTTTCTGCCAACCAACTTCGTCCGGAACTCTTAGCAAAGACTTAACCGCGAAATCCCCTGAACCGTGTGATCTTGAGCAAAAGACTTCAGTCCTATTGACTTTGGCCCTAAGCCTATTTGATTCGATCACTGGAGTTCCCATTTCTAGATTGCCCTGCTTACTTACCTGTTGGCACTGCTCCATTTCTGCTCAATTTGTTCTTTCCCTCCTTTTTTAATGAACAGAGTGCCATTTTGCTCCCCCTTCATTTTTGTGAGCTTAACTTGTCTCAACTATTGGGTGTGGTGTATCAAGAGTGATTTTTGAACTGCTTCACTTTAGTGAAATGTTGTATAACTAAAAAGTAACTAAATGTATATTCTTTCACTTGGAAACCATGAGTCAGTGTTTGCAGAATCATACTAACTGCTGTCTTTTGTGTAACTATCTGATACTGCTCACTTGCTCTTGAGATAAGTCTGGCTCTTCAGCCATTGCTACCACTTTACTCTGTAGTACAGGCTTGGACTGCCACTTGTAGTCCTAATTGTGTGTAGTGTTCCCAAAGGGAACTGCATATAATTCTGCCCAACACCCAGCTTGTGCAGTGTTTTCATAAGAGCGTGGGAATTATGGTGCACTTCTTCCTGAGATGTAGCCCTGACGAGCCAGTCGTTGAGGTACGGGTAGATGTGTTGGCCCTGTGAACTGAGGAGGGCCGCCACAGTGTTAATCAGCCTGGTAAAGACCCTGGGGGCCGAGTTGAGGCCAAAAGGCAGCACTTTGTATTGGAATTGGTAGCCATGATCTGAATCATAGAAAAGAAAAAGGCTGCCAGATCGAGACGTGTAGGTACACGTCCTTCAGATCTAGGCAGCACATCCAGTCTGCCTTGCACAATGTCACTGCTATCAAAGCGGACGTAACCATCTTGAATTTTTGTAGAAGTAGGGAGAGGTTGAAGGTGGAAAGGTCCAGCACAACTCAGGCCCACCTGGTTCTTCTGAATGGTGAAAATCCTGGTGTAAAAGCACAAGCCTCGCTGGGAGGCTGGGACTTGCTCCACTGCCTGGCTCTCGACGAGTGACCGGATCGCCGACAAACTAGTTGCTGTCCCAACCCGTGGGAGGAGAGGCTGTGATAGGGAGGTGGTACCCCGTGGAGACTACCGAGAGAAACCAGGGTTCCACGAAATTCTGGCACCAGAAATGTGCATGAGAGCAAGCCTGCCCCCCACTGCACTGGAGACATGTGGACCTGGAGGAGTGTCATGCCCTTTTTTCCTCTGAGGCTGTTGTGGAGTGGGACTGTAAAGTAGCCCTTACTCCCCTGCCCCCTTTTTGTCGTTTGCGCCGATGCTGGGAGGGAGAATGGTCAGGCTGCCGGGACCTCCGCTCTTGGAAGCCGCGGAACCCTCCGTACGTACGTCCCTTCTCAGAGGGCTGCTGTGACTTGGTGTACGGTTTGGTCGTGTCTTTGTAAGGATGGATAAAGAATTGTATGTTTGAGAGCAGTTTTTCTTTTTATCCAGCTCCTAGTCTGTTGTGGAGTGGAAGAGGTCCCCCCCACCACCCGAACGGAAGATCCAGCATGCGTTCCTGGACATCAGGGTTGAATTTCATAGCACAGAGCCGGGCTGTTCTCATGCCTGTGGCGATACAGATGGCACAGCCAGAGGTGTCAGAGGGCTGCGGAGGACTCCAGTATGTGCTGGGCCACAATCTTTACCTCTACCAAGAATCGCAATTTGGCTCTGTGCCGGAAGCTCTGGGAGGAAATCTGCAATTTTCCCACCAGAGCCTCTGGTTAACAGCTGCCAGCATGGCATCAGCGTTGGCTGGACGCAGGTGCAAGGATGCGTTGAATACAACTTCTTCCCATAGGAGGCTGAGGACGCCTGAGGCTTGGAGTACAGTGATGCCGCAGCGATCACTGCAGAGTGGCGGAGTATGGGCCGATAGCAAGTGTATCCCCCTCCATCTGCCTGAACTTGGCGTCCAGGTGTTTACTTACCCGAGTGGGGCTTGAGCGAACCCTTCTTGGCCAAGGCAACTATGTCCTTCTGAATCGGGATCCCCGTTCTGTCCACGGGACGTAGCGTGAGGACTTCCGCAAGGACCCCCTCTGCTGGTTGCTCGACCTCAGGATGAGGAAGGTCCAAAAGCACTGCCAGACGTTCATGGAAAACCTTGGCTGAAGATGGTGTCGGGTCGTCCTCATCGGTGTCCACCTGCGGCTCTGGGATGGGATTGCTAGGAGCTGAGGTGCTGGGACCGGAGGCTGGTACGGAACATGCCCAATCGATTGGGGGCTGGAGCAGGCTAGTGAGGCTGAACATGTACCAAAGGAGCCTGTACTGGGGCCCGTGGCGAGCCGGGGCCATTGGAGGGAGTAAGTCCCTGATGGCATCCCTGAGGATGACTCCCATCTGGGGAGATTTCATGAGCCCGAGGAACTTTACAAAGAACCTGTCCTCGCAGGCTGGATTGTTGGCAGGTGATATTGACAGGGTAGTGGGTTGCTGCTGGAGCCGTTCCATGCCCTGCCCATATGGATGCAGCAGAAACCTGCCTTGCGCAAAGGAAGGGTAAGCTGTAGGCGACATACCTGGTTGACACCAGTCCCACTTCACAGTCCTCCAGCTGCCTTCCTTTGAGCAGCATTGGCCCGATGTCTGGATATTCCGGCGCTGCAGCCATTTTGTCGAGCTATCGTGCCACATGCCAGAGTTGTGTTGCTAAGCTTACTGGGCCCCGCCCAGGACTTTAGTATGGCTCATGGGGCCTACCCCGTTCCTCCGGCCGAGGCCCGGTAGGCGTTATGCTCTCAGAGGATCTGCCTGTAGAACTACGTAAATGCACCGCCTCAGACATGCTGCTGTTACTGGGTGTAGTCCCTCGGGCAAAGACCCGGTAAAATAACCTTCCGGTCACCAGGAGGATCTACAGATCCCGTCGGCAGGTAGCTGATGCAGCCTTTATACTTGTGCTGATACCAGGAGCTGGGCCTTCCCTCCTGTGCGGCCAAGTCCTTGGTAAGGAGTCTCCCTTGCGGGGTTCACTGGAAAAGAGCAGCCCTTCCTTGGGCTTGGATCAATGATACACAGGTCGCCTCCAGAGGTGAGCTCCCCCCACCTGGCTAGTCTGTTCTTCAGAGTCAGGGCCAAGGCACCGTAGGATGAGGGCGTCGTCAGTCGAGAAGAGCCCATCGCAGGAAGGGCACCTGCTGAACCCTCTAGAAGTCAAGTGTGACGCCTGAGGACCGAGTACCTGAATGATAAAAAGACAAAGTATGCACACGTGGAATTACATGTTCGAAGCCAAACCCAGGAGCGCTGGTTAATTCTGCCCGTGCCAGTCGATGTGGAAAAGGGGATTGGGGTGTGGTGCCGGAGGGCAGCGTCATGGCAGCACATGCTCCCAGGGCCGGACTCCCACACCTCTAAATTTAACCAGGTTACTCACCGTAGTGACCACCTTACTCCTAGTCCATAGTCCCCTTCCCTCCATACTTATGGGACATTCCTCCGTCCTATGGGACGGGACTGGAGCACTTTGTAAAAAGCACCCCAACTTTTTGCAAACATTTTTAGTCCCTCTCTGCGTGGGGCCCAGCACATGGCCGTAACCCCGCCCATCTCGGCTCCGCCTCACGCATCGCCCATCAGTCCTTTTCTATCGCCAGGTCTAGGCCTCTGATGAACCTTATTAGACGGGATGGCGGGCAGGCGGATGGAGGAAAGGGGACTATGGACTAGGAGTAAGGAACAAGTTACTTACCCGTAACTGTTGTTCTCCAGCATGGGTCTGGCATGGATTCACACGCTCATGAATATTCCCCGTCGTTAGGCTGGGAATCCTCGGTAAAGAAAAATCAGTATCAGTTTCGTTTCTGATCTGTCTTTCGTAGTAGTAACCAATCACTGATCTCCGAGTCATACTGACCACAGCCAATGACTGCCATCTCCCTAAATCCCACCTCTGGCAGCCATCTTCAGATTTGGTAGCACGTGAAGTGGCAGTATGACCAAGTGAAGAGCCGCAGAGGGGTAGGCGGGAGGGTTCGCATGTGAATCCATGCCAGGCCCATGCTGGAGAACAACAGTTACAGGTAAGTAACTTGTTCCTTCTCCAGCATGGGGTCTGGCATGGATTCACATGCTCATGAATAAAAGAAAACACAGCAGTACACACATGCACAACCACGGGAGGTGGCAACATGCTCAACATTAAGCAATACCACAACTCAACATTAAGCATCTTACCTTCTCACCAGGCTCACCTTAGGCGAACAGGCTGACAAGGGCCTGGATCTCTCCCACCCGTCGTGCGGAGGTGATGGCCACAATAAACGCTGTTTTCCACAACAAGAACTACAACGGAGCCGAGTGCAGAGGCTCGAACTGAGGTCCCATGAGCTTGGTCAGCACCACGTTGAGCTCCCACGCCGGGGCCGGAGCCTTCACCGGCGGGAACGATCTGAACAGGCCCTTCATGAATTCTTTCACCAGACGATGAGACCACAGACGTCCGTCCCGTGGGTCTGGTGTATCGGGAGATCGCAGCAAGATGAATCTTGATGGAAGCGTGTGCCAGTCCAGCCTTGGCCAGCGTCAGCAGGTGCGGCAGTACTCGAGGAGCCGTAATCCGTAGAGGGTTAATCTTCTGTGCGTGGCACCAGACAGAGAACCTCTTCCATTTGTGTCCGTAGCATTTAAGAGTTGAGGACGTCCTGGTCTTTGCAAGAACCTCTTTGCAGTCAGCCGGTATGTCGTAACCTCCAAACTCTAACGCTGCAGGAGCCAGGCCTGCAAGTTCAGCGACTTCGGGTCGTGATGGAGGATTGCGCCTCCTTCCCTGGAGAGAAGATCCGCGTCCACTGGCAGCTTGATTGACGGGGACGCTGACAAGTCCAGAAGGTCCGGGAACCATATCTGCCTCGGCCACGCAGGTGCAACGAGGATCATCCTGCACGTGACCTCTTGAGCTGGATCAGCAACGGCAATGGAGGGAACGCGTGTAGGAACATGCCCTCCCAGGGGGAACGAGAAAGCATTGCCCATGCTCCTCGGCTGGGGAAACCTGCTGGCGAACCTCTGGCACTTGGAGTTTATTGCCGTTGCAAACAGATCGATCTGGGGTGTGCCCCACCGTCGGAAGAGGCGGTCCACTAGATCCTGTCGTAGTTCCCACTCGTGGCACGAGCGCAGCTCTCTGCTGAGCGAGTCGGTGATGGTGTTTTTTATTCCTGCAAGATGAAACTGCACCAGAAATATCCCTTGGGCGACGGCCCAATTCCACAGATCCTGCGCCTCCTTGGACAGGGCTGGGGGATCTGGTACCGCCCTGCTTCCTGATGTAGAACATGGTGGTGGTGTCAGAGAAGATCCTCACCACCTTGCCCTCGAGGGACGGAAGAAAGGACCCGAGGGCCCAAAACACTGCACGGAGCTCCAGGACGTTGATATGGAGGGACTTCTCGGTCGGCAGCCAAAGGCACCTTGCGTGCAGATTTTCAATGTGCGCTCCCCACCCTTCCAGGGAGGCATCCGTGGTCACTGTCTTCTGGTGGCCCGGGGTCTGGAAGTCCATGCCCGCCGTGAGACACGCGCGGGTGCCCCACCACCAGATCGCTCGTAGAGTGTGATCCGGTCCTCCAAGCTGTCCATCTTGATCCAGCGAGCGTCCAGGAACTCCTGTAACGGGCGCATCTGAAGCCTGCACAGGCGGATGAGATAAATGCAAGAGGACATCATTCCTGGGAGGGATTTGATGGACCTCACCCTGGCCACGTCCGCAACCAGCATCCGCTGCACCTTGCCCAAGATGGCCCCCATCCTTTCCGACGGAGAGGCCAGAAGCGCCACTGTCGAGTTTTGCTCCCAGAAAGTGCATCTTGCGCGGGCAACAGGTGGGACTTGGCGTAGTTTATGGAGAATCCCAGGTCCATGAGTAGTTGGCCGGTCCTCGCCGTGTGCTCCGCTGCGAGCTCCTTTGTCTTTGCTCGGATGAGCCAGTCGTCCAGGTAGGGGTAGACGTGGATCCCCTCCAGGCGCAGCCGCCCCACCACCGGTGCGAGGCACTTGGTGAACACCCTGGGTGCCGACCTCAATCCGAAGGGAAGGGCTCTGAACTGATAGTGACGCCTTCGGACCACGAATCTGAGAAACTTTCGGTGTCCCTTAAGGATGGGGATATGGAAGCAAGCATCCTCCAAATCCAACGACGACAGGAAATCGCCATCCTCCAGCTGACCCAGTGTCAGGACTGACTAGTTTCATAACAGGAAGAGTAACAAGATTAACATTGTGCCTTTAGAGCTGGCTGGGTTGGTTGTGCTTTGAGAACTGGCTGGTTTAGTAACAGGAAGAGTTTGTTCATAGAATTAACATTGTGCTTGCCCAAGTCAAGATGGAGTGAAAGAAACTCACTCTGATTGGTTAAAGAAACAATGATATGTTTGGTTGCCTGATTGGTGGAGAGGACAATGGGTTTGATTCTTGGGCGATGAGCAAGATTCTAAACTGCATTTCATCCAGAGTAATTCAGTGGCTGGTTGTGTTTTAGTTAAGCTCCTTAAGTAAGGCCTTTTCAGAGCTCAGAAGATCAACTAAAGTAGTAAGAATTTCGTTTGCTGATCCATTTGAAACAAGAAGTTATCAGGTGGGATCGTTTCTTTAAAGATTTAAAATTGTCACAGTGAACTTTCACTTTTTTAAGAACATTTAAAAAGTTAACCAAATTTCAAAGTCATTTTGAGAAAAGAGACATTTAAAGTTGAAGTTATTAAGGAAGACAAGTTTGAAGATATGCGTAGGAGTTTAAATGAAATTAATTGCATGTAATGCTCTTAAAGACTGTTAAATGTGTGCGCGAGCTCGCAAGTTGTTGTTTACGTGTTTTTTGAAGACGCGCGGGTATTCGGAGCGATAGAGCGCGTGTCCAAAAGATTGCGCGAGTGAATTTTAGCGCGTGTCCATTTTAACGTAAATGACGTCTCATGGAAAAGCGCGTGTGGGTTTGCGATAGAGCGCGAGTCCATTTTGGTGAAGCGCGAGTGGTTTTAAGCGCGTGAACTGTTTTACGTGAAATCCATTTAGTCACTCCGCGCGAGTTCGGTAGCGATAGAGCGCGAGTCCATTTTTAACCAGCGCGTGTGATTTTTATCGCGTGTACGTATTTTTTGCGTGTGTTTGTTAAGAATCGCGTGTGGATTTTAAAAGCGTGCGCTTGCTAAAAATCGCGTGTGGATTTTAAAAGCGTGCGCGTGTGTTTGCTAAAAATCGCGTGTGGATTTTTAAACGCGAGCGCGTGTGTTGCTAGGTATCGCGTGTGTATTTTTAACGCGAGGACAATTCTTCACGTCTTCTGATTTTTACGTGTTTATCGCACACGCTATTTAAGGAAGAAACTATACGTTCTTATGTAAATAAAGAAAACTATTCACACGCACAAGGAAGCAATATTCCAGGAAGTTGAAGAATGCTTATTTTCTTAATGTAATTTATGCAAATGGACATCAATATTTCAGAGAAAGACTGCCACTATGAAAGCATTGAAAATTACATATGGTTAAAGAAAACTCTGAAGCAAGAGGAAAGTTTAATCCAGAAATGGTGTTTGCAAAAAACCATCACTTTAGAATTCTAGAGAGACTAAGTGGTTTGAATTGTATGCACAACACAGACATTTACAAGACATCACACACAGATTAATAGCCTCTAAGTCTTTTACTGAGGTTAAGAGGTAATGAGTTTAGAGTTTATTTAGAATACTTTTAGAAAACAGAATTTTCTTATTACATAAATAACCAGGTGTATTTGTTTACCACAGATACCAGAGCCTACCAGACGGTTGCAGGGCTGCAGTGTCTCCGTTGTTATTTTGTCCCAATTCCCCTTTCCCTTTCTTGGGGTTTTCAGCTCAGCTTATAATTAAGGGTTGAGAGGTGAACTCCTGGTGAGGGTCTGTGGGGCCAGCATCAGCTCCTGTGGAATTCAGTCAAGCCGGACCCTGACACCCAGGACATGCTGGAGGGTGACCCTGTGCCAGGGCGTCCAGCACCCAACGGTCGGTGGAGATGGACTCTCACACGCTGACTAAGTTCGCCAGCCGGCCTCCCACCGGGATGCTTCGGTGGGACCCCGACCCCACGGCCGGTTCAGTCCTGCTTCGACGAGGCTTTGCCGCCTTGTCCTCCCTGGCAACGATGGCGGGGTCCGCCCGACTTGCCTCGTCCCCTGTAGGCTTCCTGTGACGACGAACAGGCCGCTTGACGGTAGGTGGAATATCTGCCGCCGGAACCTTTGGAGGCACCCTGCTTGCCTCCGGCGCTCCGAAAGGGCGGCCGTCGTTGCTGGAGAACACCAAGAGCCCGGGCCGTCTCCATCTTGATGGCTTGTAGGGAATCGTCCACTGTCAGATGCGCGCGGGTGCCCCACCACCGGATCGCTCGTCGGAAACTATCGTCGAGTGTGATCCTTTCCTCGAAGCTGCCCGTCGTTTGGATCCAGCGCGCGTCCAGGAACTCCTGCAACGGGCGCATCCGGAGCCTGCACATGGGAATGAGGTAGATGCAGGAAGACATCATTCCGAGGAGGGACTTGATGGACCTCACCTTGGCCGCGTCAGCCACCAACATCCGCTGCACCTTGCCCAGGATGGTCCTGGTCCTCTCCTCCGACGGGGAGGCCAGAAGGGACACTGTGTTGAGCCTCGCTCCCAGAAACAGAGCGTCTTGCGCGGGTACCAGGTGGGATTTGGCGTAGTTCACGGAGAATCCCAGGTCCGTGAGAAGTTGGACGGTCCTTGCCGTATGAACCACGGCGAGCTCCCTCGTCTTGGTTCGGATGAGCCAGTCGTCCAGGTAGGGGTAGACGTGGACCCCCTCGCGGCGCAGCTGCGCCGCCACCGGTGCGAGGCACTTGGTGAATACCCTGGGTGCCGACCGTAATCCGAAGGGGAGGGCTTTGAACTGGTAATTACGCCCTTGGACCACAAACCTGAGGAATTTTCGGTGCCCCTTTAGGATGGGAATATGGAAGTAGGCATCCTCCAAATCCAACTACGACAGGAAGTCTCCTACCTCCAGCTGACCCAGGACGTGCTGGAGGGTGACCATCCGGAACTTCTGCGCCTTGATGAACTTGTTCAGACGTCGCAGGTCCAGGATGGGGCGCCATCCCCCAGTCTTCTTCACGAGGAAGTATCTCGAGTAGACTCCGGAGCCCCGAAGCCTCTTTGGGACGAGTTCGATGGCGCCCTTCCTGAGCATCGCTTTTACCTCCAGGAGAAGTTGAGGGACGTGAAGTTCTTTCCTGGCCACGGGGGGGGGGGGGCGCGCGGGCACCTTCTCTGGAACGCGATCGCGTGGCCCCGGGCCAAGGCGTCCAGCACCCAACGGTCGGTGGATATGGACTCCCACACGCTGACGAAGCTCGCCAGCCGGCCTCCCACCGGGGTGCTTCGGTGGGGGCCCGACCCCACGGCCGGTTCAATCCTGCTTCGACGAGGCTTTGCCGCCTTGACCTCCTTGGCGACGACGGCGGGGTCCTCCAGACTTGCCTCGTCCTCTGTAGGCCTCCTGAGACGACGAGCAGGCCGCTTGACGGTAGGTGGAGAAACCGCCGCCGGAACCTTTGGAGGCGCCCTTGCCTCCGCTGCTCCGAAAGGGCGTCCGTCGTTGCAGAACTCCCAGGGCCCGGGCCGTCTGTGTCCGCTTTAATGGCCTGAAGGGAATCGTCCACTGTTTTGCCAAACAGGTTGTTCCCATCGAAGGGCATGTCCAGGACTCTGGTCTTAACGGAAGTCCGTAGCCTTGAGCCATCCACGCCGCCTAAGGCAAACGCCGTTGCCCAACTGGCGGAACCCAGTGTCGGCGATGTCCGTCGAAAACGGTAATGGCGTGGTCCGAAGCCACCTCACCTTCCTGCAGGATCTCCAGGGCCTCTGTCCTCTGGTCGTCCGGCAGGAAGTCCAGCAGGGGAGCCAGTTTGTACCAGAGCTCCCTGTCGTAGCGGGCCACGATAGCCAAGGCGTTGGCCACTTTAATCGTCGTCGCTGCCGACGAGATGACTCTGCGTCCCATAGCGTCCAATTTCTTTCCCTCACCGTCCGGTGGGGAAGTCGATGTGGAGGCCGCACCCCCCCCCCCGCTTTCTTCCTGGCCGCCGCGGAGACAACGGAGTCCGGGGTAGGCTGCGCCCGGAGGCACAGGGGGGGGCCGTGTCCGGGACCCAGTACTTCTCGTACCGGTCTCTTCTAGCTGGCGGCGTGGAAGGGTTCTTGAGGAGGGTGAGGCCCTCATCCCAAATGTCGTCCAATAGAGGCACTGAGAGGACCGTCTTCCTCTTGGCCTCGCGCCGCTGATAAAGGAAACCTTCCTTCTCCTCAGGGCAGAGTTGAAAAAGCTCGGATGCCCTGGTGATCATGGAGTGGAACGATCCAATCTCGTCGGGCGGAGAAGCCCTGGTGGGAGGCGACGACGCTACATCCTCGTCTTATACCTAGTCGTCCGTACCCGTCGCTGCCGTGTCAGTCCCCGTATCATCCCCTCGGGTGGACGGGGAGGAGGGCTGGATGGGGCGCGACGGCTGAAAAGGAGGTGGAGGGTGGATCCTTCTTTTTTTAGTAGGGGGAACACCAGAAGGTCCCGGTTCTGGGTCCCCCGACGGGAGAGGTTCCTCCGTCGGCAACGGTAGTCTCGTCCTTATCTCTGAGCATAAGGACTGTATAGCCAACAAAATGGCCGCCGAGTTGTCTTGCGGTGCTGGCAGAGGGGAATCCGACGGGCGATCAGGGGCCCCGTTGGTACCCTCGACGATGTCATCGTCACCTGCGTAGGGATCCATCCCGACGGGCCGGTCTTCTTCCACGCCGAGGCCATGGCTTAAGACCTCGACCAGTTCCTCCTCCGAGGTTGACGCCGAATCTACGACGACGCCCTGCCCCCCCCTTTCTCTTCCCCTCGGGGGATTTCACGGGGGTCCTATCGATGGGCACAAAAGAGGACTCCCTCCGAGGTGGCAGGGAGACTGAGCCCCGAGGTCGCCACCACTGGTGTAGCCTGCACAGGCTGAGCCAGAGCCGCCGCGACAGTTTCGATAGAGGGCTTGGCCGGATGGATTAAGGCCTTCACCACCTTAGGTGCGCTCACCGCCTTATCCTTGAGGGGGGGGGGGACACCGCCTCGCTCCCCCTTCCGATGGGGCCTTCGAGCTCGACCGGGGCCTCTCCAGGAGCTTTGCCGGGTGCTCGGCCTTCCTCTTACCCGACCCAGAGCGTTGGCTCGTGGTTGATGGTGCGCCCTGCCTGGCGCCCGTAGAGCCCGACCGTTCGGCGATCCCGGTGCCAGCGGACTCGCGGTGCTTGGCCTTATGTTGGACCCCCGTCGCCGGGGCGTCCTCAAAGGTCTTAGAAGACCACTCAGATTTCTTCTTCTCGCCGGACGGGCTCTTCCCTTCTAGCCAGTTGGCGAGTCGTTGATGGCGGTCCTTCATGGTCCGCTCCGACATGTTGCCGCAAAACGCACAGTCCTTCTCCACTTGCGTCTTGTCCTCATGTAGGCAGTAGAGACAAAAAGAGTGTTCGTCCTCCTTGAAGACGTTCTGCAGCTGGCATCCAGGGCAGACCCTGAACAGCTTTCCGGGCGTCGAGCTTCCCTTCTCCTGGGCCATGACCGGGCCTGAGAAACTTCTGGAGTCCTCCAAAAGCGTAGCTCGACGAAATCTTCACCCTTGAGGGGCGCAGACGAATCCGACACGGGTCCCCGTTGATCGGATAGAGTCGGTGGAGCTTGAGGCTCTTTTGACTGAAAAAACGAAGTTTTTGAGAAAAAACGTGAAAAAATAGCACTAACGCTCGAGAGCAATAGCACGAGGATCCCAACACATGAACGTGCGGTAAAAATCTGAAGATGGCTGCCAGAGGTGGGGCTTAGGTAGAGGGCAGTCATTGGCTGTGGTCAGTATGACGCAGAGACCAGTGATTGTTTATTACTACGAAAGTCAGATCAGAAACGAAACTGATACTGGTTTTTTCTTTACCGAGGATTCCCAGCCTGACGGGGAATATTCATGAGCATGTGAATCCATGCCAGACCCCATGCTGGAGAAATGTTGGTAACTTTAGCCTCTGTACGAGGGACCTCTGACCCAGGTCCGGTTAACAGCCTTACGAGCGCGGGCCTCAAACATCTGTTCGGTAACACCAAGCCCAACCAAGGCCTCGGGGCGCACCCCGGTTTTATTTGAGGGAAGCCGATAAAGAGGCCTCGGAGCTAGCTCCGGTACCCCACGACTCAGAACTGGGTTTGCAAGCAGCCCCTACAGGAGGGGCCTCTGAGTTTACTCCGGTATCCACAGGCCACACAGAGACCCTTCGTTTTCTCCGAACAATTTTTAGGCCCAGAAGGCACCTCAGGGCAATCCCCGGTGACAGTGTGACTAACGCTCCTCCCGGCTCGGGAAGAGCCCAGAAAGGTATCTCCCGGCCAGAGTGCTCTAAAAAGTAAACTTATCAAGCGTTTTCTTTTTGTCGATAAAAGCTTGAAAATGCAAGGGAGGGGCACGTCGAAACACCTCCCAGCGCTCCAACCGACGTTCAAGTGCCCAGACCTGAAGGGGAAATCACAGTAAAAACAGGAGTCCCAACGGTGGTCCAGGCCCAAACACTCAAGACAAAGGATGGGGGTCCGCCCTCGTGAAGCGTCGCTGACACGAACAATCTGGAAAGTCTAGTTTGAACGACAGACTAGTACACGATCGCTAGCGAGAGCCAGAGAGGAAAATAGGGAAAAAAATCTTCAGTGGATGCAAGTGTCCAGTCCCGAACGAGTGGAGCCAAGGACTGATGTGCGATGCGAAGCCAAGATGGACGGGGTTACAGCCACGTGCCAGGCCCCGCGCAGAAAGAGAGGAAGGACTAAACAGGTCTGCAAAATTTTTGGATGCTTTTTACAAAGTGCTCCGGTCCTGTCCCACAGGACGGAGGAATGTCCCATAAGTATGGAGGAAAGGGGATGGACGTAAGAGTATAACCAAAAGTTACATTATTGTACCATGTATAAACTTATTTCCATTTCTAAATTCTATATTGTTAGTTGCTTCATTTTAGAATGGATTGTGTCTTGTGTAGATAAATATGACAATGCATTACTTACCGTAAAAGCATTTGATGGTTGTATCTGTTTAGATTCACATGCTGTGCATAGGTCCGACATCCAGTGGTCACTGCGGAGTATTGCATTTTGTTTTTCGTAGTCGAAAAGGAGACGTCGACAAGGCGTGTCTGTAACACTATCCCTATAGTGCCGTGCGTCGTACCCACAATCCCTCACGCGTCGAGGTCCCTCTATTTGTATTTTTCTGCCCTGAGGGAGCCTTCTAGACGTGAGTGAGTACAGAAAAGGGACATATAGAAAGGGATGCCCATGTTCCTTCCATCCGAGCGGGGAGGAAGGGTGGGCGCATGTGAATCTAAGCAGAGACAACAATCAGAAATGCTTTTACAGTAATGCATTGTCTTCTGATGTTTGTTAATCTGCTTAGAATCACATGCTGTGCATAGACTAGCGAGCAGTACCCGGAGTTGGCGGTGGGTTAAGAGAAGGAACAGTAGAGAAAAGATGTCTTAATACTGCCTGTCCCACCTGGGAGTCAGATCTAGAGTGTGCATCTAGACAGTAGTGTTTTGTAAAGGTGTGCACAGAACTCCAGGTAGCCGCTTTGCAGATGGACTCAAGGGGAACATTTGCAATGAACGCTATGGAAGCCCCAGTGCCTCGAGTGGAATGTGCTCTTGGCTTGAAGGGTAGTTCTCTCTTAGCAAGAGAGAAACAGAGAGTGATGCATTGAACAATCCATCTAGATATAATGGACTTTGAAACAGCATCTCCTTCTCTTCCTGCTGCCACCGAGACAAATAACTGATTAGTCTTTCTCAGTGGTCTGGTTCTTTCCATGTAGAACATGACGGCTCTGCGTACATATAGTGTATGCAGACATTTTTCTCCCAAGCTGGAAGGGTTTTGAAAGAACGTTGGTAGTTCTATTGACTGGTTTACATGAAATTTCGAGATGAATTTTGGTGCAAACCTTGGGTGTGTGCGTAGAACCACCTTATCCTTGTGAACTGTTACGAAGGGGTCTAGTACAGAAAGAGCCTGTAGTTCACTTACTCTCCTTATGGAGGTGATAGCTATTAAGAAAGCAGTCTTAAGAGAGGTCTTTAAGCGTTGCCTTGTGCATGGGTTCGAAAGGAGGGCCCGTGAGTCTAGAAAGTACCACATTTAAGTCCCATCCGGGAGCTGGGTTAGCTATCGGAGGGTGTATTCTCTTTTCCCC
Organism: Ambystoma mexicanum; assembly: GCF_040938575.1. NCBI lineage: Eukaryota > Metazoa > Chordata > Amphibia > Caudata > Ambystomatidae > Ambystoma > Ambystoma mexicanum. The sequence goes on from NC_090939.1 coordinate 495,314,497, forward strand.
CTCCATGAAGGCCTTGATAACTGGTATCTTCCACCACGACACTTTAAGTTGGGAAGTGGTGTATGCTGAAAGTGCCGCTAGTTGGACTTTAATGGAATGGAAGACTAGACCTGAATCCAGTGAATGGGTCAAGTACAGAACAATGTTAGTGGGAGAGCAGTCAACCGGGTTGATGCTCTTACCTTTACACCAGATGACAAATCTTTTCCACTTGCTAGAATAGCAGTGGCGAGTATTAGGTTTTCTGGCTTCCCTGAGGATGTCCATACATCTCTGCGGGAGTTGTAAATGTCCAAATTCTATGATCTCAGGAGCCAGGCTGCTAAGTTCATTGTCTGAGGGCATGGATGCAGAGTCCTGCCCTTGTCCTGTGACAGCATGTTGTACGGGCAGGGAAGTTTCACTGGGGGAGATAGGGACATCTCCATCAAGTGAGCGAACCATGGCTGCCGCGCCCACATTGGGGCCACTAGTATCATGGTAACCTGCTCCTGGTGCATCTTGTGCACCACTTTGTTGAGAAGGGGAGTCGGGGGGAAGGCGTAAACAAATTTCCCTGACCATTGAATCGACAGACCGTTCCCCTTGGACTGTTTCTGGGGGTACCTGGAGGCGTAACTTTGGCATTGTGAGTTCTCCATAGTTGCGAACAGGTCTATTTCCGGGAATCCCCATTGCGTGAAGACGTCTAAGACGATGTCTTCGTGCAATTGCCATTCGTACTCTTCGGGCAGGGGGAAGTCTCTGCTGAGTTTATCTGCTAGCAGATCGAGTTCCCCTGGTACATGTTGTGATAGTAGGAACATGTGTTTGAGAGCCCACTACCATATATTCTGGGACAGCTTGGACAGTCCTGGAGAGTGAGTGCCCCCTTGCTTGTTGAGGTAGTACATGGCTGTGGTGCTGTCTGTGAGGACCATCACTGTCTTTCCTTGTAGGTGTTCCTGAAAGGCTTTCAGTGCTTTGAACACCGCTAGTAGTTCCAGCAGGTTTATATGCTTGGATGCTAAGACCGCCTCGCTCCCCCTTCCGATGGGGCCTTCGAGCTCGACCGGGGCCTCTCCAGGAGCTTTGCCGGGTGCTCGGCCTTCCTCTTACCCGACCCAGAGCGTTGGCTCGTGGTTGATGGTGCGCCCTGCCTGGCGCCCGTAGAGCCCGACCGTTCGGCGATCCCGGTGCCAGCGGACTCGCGGTGCTTGGCCTTATGTTGGACCCCCGTCGCCGGGGCGTCCTCAAAGGTCTTAGAAGACCACTCAGATTTCTTCTTCTCGCCGGACGGGCTCTTCCCTTCTAGCCAGTTGGCGAGTCGTTGATGGCGGTCCTTCATGGTCCGCTCCGACATGTTGCCGCAAAACGCACAGTCCTTCTCCACTTGCGTCTTGTCCTCATGTAGGCAGTAGAGACAAAAAGAGTGTTCGTCCTCCTTGAAGACGTTCTGCAGCTGGCATCCAGGGCAGACCCTGAACAGCTTTCCGGGCGTCGAGCTTCCCTTCTCCTGGGCCATGACCGGGCCTGAGAAACTTCTGGAGTCCTCCAAAAGCGTAGCTCGACGAAATCTTCACCCTTGAGGGGCGCAGACGAATCCGACACGGGTCCCCGTTGATCGGATAGAGTCGGTGGAGCTTGAGGCTCTTTTGACTGAAAAAACGAAGTTTTTGAGAAAAAACGTGAAAAAATAGCACTAACGCTCGAGAGCAATAGCACGAGGATCCCAACACATGAACGTGCGGTAAAAATCTGAAGATGGCTGCCAGAGGTGGGGCTTAGGTAGAGGGCAGTCATTGGCTGTGGTCAGTATGACGCAGAGACCAGTGATTGTTTATTACTACGAAAGTCAGATCAGAAACGAAACTGATACTGGTTTTTTCTTTACCGAGGATTCCCAGCCTGACGGGGAATATTCATGAGCATGTGAATCCATGCCAGACCCCATGCTGGAGAAATGTTGGTAACTTTAGCCTCTGTACGAGGGACCTCTGACCCAGGTCCGGTTAACAGCCTTACGAGCGCGGGCCTCAAACATCTGTTCGGTAACACCAAGCCCAACCAAGGCCTCGGGGCGCACCCCGGTTTTATTTGAGGGAAGCCGATAAAGAGGCCTCGGAGCTAGCTCCGGTACCCCACGACTCAGAACTGGGTTTGCAAGCAGCCCCTACAGGAGGGGCCTCTGAGTTTACTCCGGTATCCACAGGCCACACAGAGACCCTTCGTTTTCTCCGAACAATTTTTAGGCCCAGAAGGCACCTCAGGGCAATCCCCGGTGACAGTGTGACTAACGCTCCTCCCGGCTCGGGAAGAGCCCAGAAAGGTATCTCCCGGCCAGAGTGCTCTAAAAAGTAAACTTATCAAGCGTTTTCTTTTTGTCGATAAAAGCTTGAAAATGCAAGGGAGGGGCACGTCGAAACACCTCCCAGCGCTCCAACCGACGTTCAAGTGCCCAGACCTGAAGGGGAAATCACAGTAAAAACAGGAGTCCCAACGGTGGTCCAGGCCCAAACACTCAAGACAAAGGATGGGGGTCCGCCCTCGTGAAGCGTCGCTGACACGAACAATCTGGAAAGTCTAGTTTGAACGACAGACTAGTACACGATCGCTAGCGAGAGCCAGAGAGGAAAATAGGGAAAAAAATCTTCAGTGGATGCAAGTGTCCAGTCCCGAACGAGTGGAGCCAAGGACTGATGTGCGATGCGAAGCCAAGATGGACGGGGTTACAGCCACGTGCCAGGCCCCGCGCAGAAAGAGAGGAAGGACTAAACAGGTCTGCAAAATTTTTGGATGCTTTTTACAAAGTGCTCCGGTCCTGTCCCACAGGACGGAGGAATGTCCCATAAGTATGGAGGAAAGGGGATGGACGTAAGAGTATAACCAAAAGTTACATTATTGTACCATGTATAAACTTATTTCCATTTCTAAATTCTATATTGTTAGTTGCTTCATTTTAGAATGGATTGTGTCTTGTGTAGATAAATATGACAATGCATTACTTACCGTAAAAGCATTTGATGGTTGTATCTGTTTAGATTCACATGCTGTGCATAGGTCCGACATCCAGTGGTCACTGCGGAGTATTGCATTTTGTTTTTCGTAGTCGAAAAGGAGACGTCGACAAGGCGTGTCTGTAACACTATCCCTATAGTGCCGTGCGTCGTACCCACAATCCCTCACGCGTCGAGGTCCCTCTATTTGTATTTTTCTGCCCTGAGGGAGCCTTCTAGACGTGAGTGAGTACAGAAAAGGGACATATAGAAAGGGATGCCCATGTTCCTTCCATCCGAGCGGGGAGGAAGGGTGGGCGCATGTGAATCTAAGCAGAGACAACAATCAGAAATGCTTTTACAGTAATGCATTGTCTTCTGATGTTTGTTAATCTGCTTAGAATCACATGCTGTGCATAGACTAGCGAGCAGTACCCGGAGTTGGCGGTGGGTTAAGAGAAGGAACAGTAGAGAAAAGATGTCTTAATACTGCCTGTCCCACCTGGGAGTCAGATCTAGAGTGTGCATCTAGACAGTAGTGTTTTGTAAAGGTGTGCACAGAACTCCAGGTAGCCGCTTTGCAGATGGACTCAAGGGGAACATTTGCAATGAACGCTATGGAAGCCCCAGTGCCTCGAGTGGAATGTGCTCTTGGCTTGAAGGGTAGTTCTCTCTTAGCAAGAGAGAAACAGAGAGTGATGCATTGAACAATCCATCTAGATATAATGGACTTTGAAACAGCATCTCCTTCTCTTCCTGCTGCCACCGAGACAAATAACTGATTAGTCTTTCTCAGTGGTCTGGTTCTTTCCATGTAGAACATGACGGCTCTGCGTACATATAGTGTATGCAGACATTTTTCTCCCAAGCTGGAAGGGTTTTGAAAGAACGTTGGTAGTTCTATTGACTGGTTTACATGAAATTTCGAGATGAATTTTGGTGCAAACCTTGGGTGTGTGCGTAGAACCACCTTATCCTTGTGAACTGTTACGAAGGGGTCTAGTACAGAAAGAGCCTGTAGTTCACTTACTCTCCTTATGGAGGTGATAGCTATTAAGAAAGCAGTCTTAAGAGAGGTCTTTAAGCGTTGCCTTGTGCATGGGTTCGAAAGGAGGGCCCGTGAGTCTAGAAAGTACCACATTTAAGTCCCATCCGGGAGCTGGGTTAGCTATCGGAGGGTGTATTCTCTTTTCCCCCTCCATGAAGGCCTTGATAACTGGTATCTTCCACCACGACACTTTAAGTTGGGAAGTGGTGTATGCTGAAAGTGCCGCTAGTTGGACTTTAATGGAATGGAAGACTAGACCTGAATCCAGTGAATGGGTCAAGTACAGAACAATGTTAGTGGGAGAGCAGTCAACCGGGTTGATGCTCTTACCTTTACACCAGATGACAAATCTTTTCCACTTGCTAGAATAGCAGTGGCGAGTATTAGGTTTTCTGGCTTCCCTGAGGATGTCCATACATCTCTGCGGGAGTTGTAAATGTCCAAATTCTATGATCTCAGGAGCCAGGCTGCTAAGTTCATTGTCTGAGGGCATGGATGCAGAGTCCTGCCCTTGTCCTGTGACAGCATGTTGTACGGGCAGGGAAGTTTCACTGGGGGAGATAGGGACATCTCCATCAAGTGAGCGAACCATGGCTGCCGCGCCCACATTGGGGCCACTAGTATCATGGTAACCTGCTCCTGGTGCATCTTGTGCACCACTTTGTTGAGAAGGGGAGTCGGGGGGAAGGCGTAAACAAATTTCCCTGACCATTGAATCGACAGACCGTTCCCCTTGGACTGTTTCTGGGGGTACCTGGAGGCGTAACTTTGGCATTGTGAGTTCTCCATAGTTGCGAACAGGTCTATTTCCGGGAATCCCCATTGCGTGAAGACGTCTAAGACGATGTCTTCGTGCAATTGCCATTCGTACTCTTCGGGCAGGGGGAAGTCTCTGCTGAGTTTATCTGCTAGCAGATCGAGTTCCCCTGGTACATGTTGTGATAGTAGGAACATGTGTTTGAGAGCCCACTACCATATATTCTGGGACAGCTTGGACAGTCCTGGAGAGTGAGTGCCCCCTTGCTTGTTGAGGTAGTACATGGCTGTGGTGCTGTCTGTGAGGACCATCACTGTCTTTCCTTGTAGGTGTTCCTGAAAGGCTTTCAGTGCTTTGAACACCGCTAGTAGTTCCAGCAGGTTTATATGCTTGGATGCTAAGCTCGGAGTCCACGCTCCGTGAGCAGTCTGATGGGATAGGTGAGCCCCCCCCCCCATCCAGTGAGGGATGCGTCTGTGGTTAGAGTGGCTTCCACTGCGGGTGTGGCAAAAGTTTTCCCTAATAACAGGTTTTCTTTTGTCCACCACCGTAGCGAGAGAACCAAGGCCTGCGAGACCACCACTAGATCGTCCCATTGTCCGCTGGCCTGACACCACTGGCTGTAGAGCCACTCTTGCATTGGGCGCAGGCGCGCGTGAGGTACCAAATAAATACATGACGCCATCATCCCTAGCAAGCGCATTGCCTTGCGTACCGTCACCTCTCGACCTGCCATATAATGGGGGATCTGAAACAGCATGTTTTGGACCCTCTCGTTGGAGGGGAAGACGAGGCCGTCCTTTGTTTGAATTAGAGCCCCTAGGAATTGTTTGATTTGGCTGGGGTCTAAGCTGGACTTCTTTTCGTTGATGGAGAAGCCCAGTTGGGACAAAAGGTCTACAGTCTTTTGGGTATTGGAGAAGCATGTTTCGTAAGAATCCCCTGTTATGAGCCAGTCGTCGAGGTAAGGGTATACCGGGATGGATAACCTGCGTAGGTGGGCCGCTGCCACTGCCAGTATTTTCGTGAATACCCTTGGTGCAGATGCTATCCCGAAGGGTAGTACTCTGAACTGGTAGTGCTTGTTCACTATCTTGAACCTGAGGTATTTTCTGTGCGCTGGCAACATTAAAATATGAAAGTATGCATCTTTCATGTCTAGTGTTGTCATGTAATCCCCTTGTGATAACAGTGGGATTACTTCCTGCAAGGTCACCATACGAAACTTTTGGGGTTTGACAAACCTGTTCGCTGGGCGCAGATCTAATACAGGGCGCATGGTTAAGTCCTTTTTGGGTACAAGGAAGTAAACTGAATAAATACCTTCTGTTACTTGAGATAGGGGACAGCCTCTATAGCTTCTTTTTTCAGTAGCTTTTCTACTTCTTGAAGAAGACTGGTGAGGTGTTCCGGTGTCATGTGTCGGTTCCGTGGGGGTCTGTACTTCGGGGAACCGTTGAATTCGATGCAGTATCCGTGGGCTATGGTGGATAAAACCCAGCGGTCCGACGATATTTCCTCCCATGCTGATAGGAACGATGTTAGCCGGCCCCCGACCGGTGATGCATGGGAGGGGACTCGAATCTTCGTGTCATTTGTTGGTATTGGGCGTGGAACCTTTGGGGCTGGAGCCACAACCTCTTCCTTTGCCACGGCGTTGGCCTCTTTGACTGAATTGGTTGTTACCCTGGTTAGAGGGCCAGTTGGTAGCAGAGTAAAATTGCTGTTGGTTTTGCTGGCGTTGGCCACGAAAGGAGTGTCTATGCCATAGCCGTGTCTGTTAGGGGGGCCTAGAAATTTGGTCAAGAGTCTTGATGGTATCAAATTCCTTCTTTGCATGTTCTAGGGCCTCATGAACTGCTTTCCCAAACAGGTGTGTTTGTTCTATGGGCTTATTTATCAGGGAAGCCTGGGTTTCCGACTTAAATCCCAAATTGCGCAGCCAGACATGGCGTTTGAGAAGTATTCCCTGAACCAGGGAACGGCCAGCCGTCTCTGCGGCATCTAAGGAGTTCTTTATGATGCCCTGGTTTACAAGAGTTCCCTCTGAGATGATATCTAACAGGCGTGAACGCAGGGGTTCTGGTGCGTCCTCTGCTTCGCAGCTTGCTCCACTGTGCATCTGCGTAGCTAGCTAGTAGGGAATTGTTATTCGCAATCCTAGTTGAGAAGGCTGCGGAGGTCGTGATTCTCTTCCCAAGTGCATAGAGCTTCTTGCCCTCTTTGTCAGATGGTGCCTCACTAGTGGATAGTGGTACCCCCGCTCTTTTTCTTGTATTAGTAACTACAAGGGAGTCCGGAATAGAATGTCCTCTGATGTACAAGGGGTCAGAGGACGAAGGGCTGAAGAGCTTTTCTATCCGAGGGTTGACCCCTCTGACTAATGCAGGATTGGAAAGGGAAGGAGTTATTCTTCTCTTTATGGAAGCCAGGAGCGGAATAGACTGACTAACCGGGGCTTTTTCTTTAATAACTTTTTCTACAAAGTCTATGTCAGGAAGAGTTTCCCCTGTGTCTATTACAAAATGCGCTGCTGCCTTGCGCAATAGTGCATTAAGGGAAGGTTGGTCATCTACGGGAGAGGTGTTTCCAATAGGTGAATCCTTGGGAGGAGAAGGGTGAAAGGCATCAGGGTCTGAGTGCACGGATGGGGATTGCCAGGGCTGCGAGGTGGCTGTATCTTCTTCAAAAACTCCTGCACTAGTGCAAGGATCTTCTTCAAACCCCTCTTCCTCATGTTCTTCCTCCCCACCCAAACCCTCATCTTCTTGGAGGTAATGCTCCTCTTCAGTGAGGTTATATACGTCTGTAGAAAGGGGAAACAGTCTAGGGATCTTGACCCTAGGGTCATCCTGGGGCCATTCTCCTGGTCTTGTGTGTGGGTGGGTTTTGGCTTCCCAAAAACCATTCCATTTTCTCCATACAAGAATGGAGTCTTTCAAGGGTCTCATGGGGGACCCCTGAATAGTCTAGAGGGGGGAAATCCGTGTTTTCGCCTTCCAAACGCTTAGAACGCTACCACAACGTCGACGAAATGTTTCCCTCGCCCTCAGAAAAGCCCTCCAGTAGTTCAGAAGTGCCCTTAGATGAAGGGGGCAATTCTTAGCTACTCTTGTGCTTTTTCGGCGTTTCTATAGCTTTTGGTGCGGTATTCGACGTCTGTTTCGTCGTCCGCTTACGTTTGTCTTCGGAAACAATTCTCGCCAGGCTCTCGACAACGAGTTTGTCAGTAGAGGGCTCTGGTATCGACGTTGCCTGCGTTACGCGTTGTTTCTCGACGGCCGCTCTATGGAGCGTTACGTCGGATGTTTGAGGTAGCGCCCGTGTCTGATGAAAGCCCAATCGCTGGTCGCGGCTGCGTTTGCGGGTGGGGCTTGAGACCCTACGGTCTGAGGTAGACCCCGGAGTGCCCTGCGCCCCCTTCGGCGCTGATGGATCCTTCGTCTTCGACGAAGAAGAGCCGTGGGTTGTGTGCTTAGGCCTATGGGGTCTATGTGCGTCCTTGTCGCCGGGGTGTTCATCCCCATAAGCAGGGCGTGAGCCGAGCCCGTCGGGGCCGGGGACGGACGTCGAGGAGCGCGAGTGCTCCTTCTGGGGGTTAATGACTTCCGTAACGGACGTAGAGTTATCACCCTCCTCGTCACTTTCTGTAACAGCGGCGGCGGGTGAGGAAACTGACTTCGACATAGCGTAGTCCGCCCACCTCTTAACTTTCCGTTCTTTAAGAGTTCTTGGTTTCAAGAGCTTACAGGCCGCGCAGCTCTCCTCCTTATGATCGAGGGGCAAGCAACGATTACAGAGCTTGCGTTTATCCTTCCAAGTGTATTTGCGCCTACAGCGTGGGCAAAACTTAAAAGGTGTCCTCTCCATAGCTGAGGCAATAATAACTGGTGATAACAACCCCAAGGGAAAGATAGGGGAGAAAGAAAGACATTCTCAAAGACAAGATAAAAGTTCGAACCCCCACTCTCCCTACTGTATGTTGGCCGGCGAGGCCAGGCCACGTGTTCGGCAGCGCCGAAAGATCCCCTCCGTCGAAAACTTGTTCGGCAGAGACACAGCTTCACAGCTAACGTCGAGTGGAGGGCTCTTTAAGAATATAATAAGTATAATTAAGGACCGAGGTCCGTAGTAAGTATTTTGCAATGTCTCTCTAGGAGCTCCGCGTAAGGCGACCAGAAGCTGGGCGGAAAAAAACAATCTGAGGGACCTCGACGCGTGAGGGATTGTGGGTATGACGCACGTCACTATAGGGATAGTGTTACAGACACGCCTTGTCGACGTCCCCTTTTCGACTACGAAAAACAAAATGCAATACTCCGCAGTGACCACTGGATGTCGGACCTATGCACAGCATGTGATTCTAAGCAGATTAACAAACATCAGAAATATATTTATAACTAAGTGGGTACGTGTTTTCTTGGGTCTATAATGTACCGATTTCTTTATAGTGCTCTACAGCTCACAACTAAGATAAGCCTGGCTGCTCAGCCACTACAGACTTGTGTAGTGCAGGCCTAGATTAAGAGTTGGTCCTGAATACCAAGAGAAGTCTTATGAAGTCCCACACCAGTTGGACTTCAGAAAAACGTACTCAACCAAAGTGACATGGTTTAGTTTAAAGGGGTTAGTTGGACATTTAAAAATAAAAGTTACTGACCTGTATTTCTTTAGGGAAAGTAGCACTAAACATCATCGTATGGCGGACACCCTTTGGCGGCATAGTGTCCTGCTCAACAATCCTGCGAATTTGCGGCTCAAACCCCATATCCAGCATACGATCAGCTTCATCCAACACCAAATATCTAAATGGACGAAAGAATAATTGTCACTGGTAAAACAAAGAATGGCATTTACACAGTAGAAGTTAAGGGGAGGATAAGAATTACCATTATGGTAATTGCAGTACTCTTGGACCTTTGCAATTCACTCCCTCACAAAAGTAGCCCATATTAAGTATTGAAAAGGTTTTACAAAGTCACTACCTGTGGCAACTTCTAAAGGCTAGTCACTATTTAGAACAGTTGAGCGAAGCTACTCAGTTGTGTAGATCAAACAGCGAGGCTGAACTGTTGTAGGACGGTTGACATAATTATGTTGCATTTGTTGGTCTTTACTTGTCTGACATTTCAACACTACAATAAAGCGCACTTTCAATATTCCAAGTTAAATAAAACTATGTCTAGGTACATGCATCTACAGCTCAGTTTGTTAACCAAGTAGGGGGGACATACTCATTTATTATCAGTTATGATAAATGCAATCACCAAAGTAGAGAGGAAAAGATGTTTCACAAATCAAAAAGTCTTACAACGCAATCTGGGCCATTTACTAGCTCATCCAAGTCCAGGCTGTTAGGGAGAATTCTAAAACATTGAATTCCCTCCACCTTAGAGACCTCCAGAAACTTTGCTGGATTTTGAGTGAGACCCCCCAGCCCCCCTCATGTGTTTTAATGTGATTGTATACACTTTGGAGTATACCCAACTCCATAGGCATCATCTTTTACAATTGTGTCATAAGGCACCTTCAGTGCAGTGCACAGGGAAGTCCTCCAGATTTTCCAAGGCTTAAATACCTTCTCTGGGATCAACTGTTTCCCAGAGCTGTTAAGTGAAATTGACTTTAATTTGCATCGTACTTGCTAGACCCAGCACACCCCATCTTACAGTAGAGTGCTGGAGGGGTTGCTTAGTATCCCCTGTGCCGAAATGCTCATGTAAAAAATGTTATGTTACCCTTTCCTCATTTGACTGGCTGGTGGCAGTGGTTTAGTTTTGAACTACCTTTGTTTACATTTACTGCGACCGTTTGCGGCTCCGGTAAAGTAACCGCAGGAGCCATCTTTTTCAAAATGGCATCCAGCCAGCTTTGCTAAAATGGTGCCTGGTCTTTTTTTGCCAGGTCTTTATGGGAAGGTCCTTCTAGAGTTTCTCTGCACGCCAAACCAGGTTTAGTCACATTGTTAATTTCACGTTTGGCAGGGTTTCTGAGAAAAACCTTCCTCTGGCGCCAGAGTGTCTGGGGTAGGCAGAAAGTAAGGGAGGTGCCCGAAACTCCCTCTGCTTAGTCTCCAAGGAGATCCAAATGCACTCTGTGGTGATTGGCTGGCTGACTGTCCGGCAAGGATAGCCACCCTGCTGGGTGAGTGACAGCTAGGCCGGAAAGGATGGGAGAGAAATGAATAAAAGGCGAGTCTTTTGGCTTGGAAGGCAGAGTTGACCACTGGACGAAGGAACCGAAGAGCTTGAAGAGGACGCCTGTAGCAACTCGACTGTTGGTTTGCCCCATGAAGCCCTGCTGCAGTGACTACTTGCCAAGTAAGCATAGACAGATGCCCCTGCAAGGACGACTGAGTTGGTTGGAACAATCAACTCCAAAGGAAGCCACCTGGACACCCATCTCGGAGCGGATTGAATTTCCTCAGTGCTGCAGAAAACCATATAGCCAGGGAGAGGGACACCATATTGTGGGCGTTACTTTTAAGGTGGCCTAAAGCTTTTGGAAGATCCTCCCGACTCGCACGAAGCAGGACTGACCAAGCCCGAGCCCCCTCAGCAGAGTGCAGGACCCCAGAAGTAAGGACAGTCCACCTGGACAGCCAGGAACCACACTAATTGGTGTACCGCAAGGAGCTGAAATGCCAAACAGCCACTGAAAGTGAAGTTTGCTGGTTGCCAGGCCTGAGGCCCAGGAACAACGAGATCTGCAGAGCTGCAAGGAAACAGAAGTCATTAACTGCATCTTTTCTTCTTCACCAAGGTACTGTAAAACAACTAAGAACTTACCTCTTACTGTAGAAGTGCTTGTAACTTTCACAGGTCTAATCAGCTTGTGGCCCTACATTTGATTATTTTCATCAAAGACTAAGAACTTGTGCAAAGACTTTTCCATTACTTACCAGAAGTGCTTTATCCTGTCCAAGACTTTAGCCCATTGACTTTGGCTTAGCCTATCAAATGACTCCAAGTGAACTCCAAAATATCTGCACTGCTTTGGAATATTTGTGGTCTGGGTTCTAATAACCTTTGCCTTTTACCAACTTAAGAGTATTCTGAATGCCAAAAGTAAGGTATTAATGTCCCCAGCACCCTTTTTCCTGAAGTCACCCAAGGGTGTAGGTTGCGTCTGTGGGCCAACCCAAAAGGGCCTTGTGTGATTCAGAAACTCAAAGTGTACAGTATTGAAGTACATTTGTGTTTTACTATTCTATTGCTCCCTTCTGAAGGCTTTATAACGGACTGATGAATTTGTTTATGCAAGAAACCTTGTGTATGTTTATTTGAATACCTTTGATTGTGAAACTGTAACTCCACTACAGCTCACATTTCCCCTCTTGAGTCAAGCCTGGCTGCTCAACATGCTACCAAAACTGTAGTACAAGCTTATACCAAAGGTTGGGCTGCCTATACCTGTAGTCCTAGTTTGTAGTGTTCCCAGAGGGTACTGCATTCAAACTTTGCCGAACAGGCAAAACCACATTTTCGCTGAGATGGAATTCCAACGGGACCATTGGCATGAAGGAGGGGTGTGTCCGCATCACCACCCTCGTCTTGTGGAAAATCAGACAATGCCGCTTGCAGGACAGGGACTTGAGCTCACTCTCCTGGCAGAGGTGATGGCCACGAGAAAAGTGGTCTTCCATGAAAGGAACTTGAAAGGAGCTAGCTGCATAGGAATGCCCCCCCACCCCCTCATGAGCCTCGTCAGCACCACATTGAGTTCCCACACCGGGGCAGATGCCTTCACCGGTGGGAGCGATCGAAGCAGTCCTTTGAGGAACTCCTTCACTATACTGACCAAAGAGAAGACAGCCCCTGAGACCTGCCCTGAGATGATAATTTATATCGCACCTATACACAAGTGTTTCAAGGCGCAGCGAGTGAGGGGAAAGAGGGAACAAGACTGACAGTGTGAAAGTGCACGGAGGATGAGCAAGTGCAAGACATATGATCAAACATTGAAAACAGGAAGTGTGGCGAGCAAGTGGCAGTGTAATGGTTGTGTAGAATAAATAAGTGAGAGATAAGTGCAAGTATAGGGGGTTGTAGGATTGCAGATACAGCCCCAAGTGCAGGGTTGCCAGTGCAGGTGTGCAACTGGGAGGGCAAGAACCTGGGCCTGTGGTTCAGAGGGTAGCCAGGTAAACAGTGCAGTATCAGACAGGATATCAGCAAGGTTGCGGAAGAGAGAAGACAGAAACAGAGTAAAGTCTTGAGCTGCTTCAAGGAACCGGAGAGAGGCGCCAGCCAAAGATCTGCCCCAAACTCGTTGCTTGGTAAAGCGTTTGACCCTCAAGGAGTTGGAGGAGCGAAGTGTTCGTGTAGGAAGATAATTCCGAAGAGAAAGCTGGAGATATTTTGGTCCCAGGCCCCAGTGGGCCTTGTGGACAATACGAAGGGTCTTGTACTCTATCCTTGCTGCCACTGGGAGCCAATGGATAGCTAGCAGTGCTGGAGAGAATCCCTGGGCCTGAGGCCAAGGACAAGTCTTTCAGTCCTGTTCTGGATGAGTTGCAGTAAGGTCACTCACGGCAGGGTTAAAATGATAAAGTCATAAAGTGCAGCAAAAGAGCTTTGGGTCTCTAAGGTGGGAGGAATTTAGCACTAAAATGAAATATACCTCCATAATCAAGAGCAGCAGTTTGCATACCACTCGCATTGAAATTTAATGTTAAAGGATATTTATACTGCGCACTATCAGCACCAGAGTGGTCCCCAGACGCTCTGGAGGATCTGAAAAAAAGGAGGTTGGTTGGGGTACATTAGCTGTGGTGTGCTGTTGGCAGCTTTTGTTCTATTAACAGTTTGCAGAGATTTTTGGTGTGGTATCCAGTCGGTATCCCCCATGTGCCATTGTGCAAGGCTGTGCGGTTTGTTGTTGCACTGCAGTGAGGTGCATGCGGTTTGGTTTTAGAGGCATGGTTGGGTTTAGTTCGTGTTTGAGGTGTATGCAGGCGGGGTGATGTTTTAGTAGGGTTGGTTATTAGCATTGTTGTCTGAAGAGATGCACTCATTTTGTGGGTACTCAGTGTGACTCAGTAATAGTCAATCCTCTCAGGATGTGGCGCCAGCCAATATTCCCAGCTCTATCCAAAACCTGGCCAATATACAGTTCTATCTTAATGTGGCACAGGTCAATAATCACTAAACTCTGGAACGCAGGCCAATATTCGCAGTTCTAGCCTAGTGTGGCATCAGTCAATAACAGTCCTCAAGGTGTGACTCAAGTTAACATTCACTAAAATCTCTGGATGCGATGCAGGCTAATATTTGCAGTCCTCCCTTAGTGTGGGCCAGGCTAATATTCACAGATTGCCTGAACTGCGTATCAAAGGTTTGTATTTTTGACATTCATTAACCAGACCGAGTCCTAATGCAAGATCTCACCAGAGGCGCACACAACCCTGCATGCTCCCCTTACCAGGGTTTTGCTTTAAATATTTTAAAATCTACGTTTCCATTAAGTAATCAAGTGTTCAATGGTCTTAACTGAGAGCAGCAGTTCAGGGTTTATGAATATTAATGTCCACTAAAACAGCGAATAAAGTTCAAGTCCATGTGCATCACGCACAGCGCAATACACAAACAAGGTGCACAATTCCTTAGCGACAAACTACGCCTACATCAACCGACAAGAACACCAAGATCAAGCACCGACATACGCCTGGAACCAAAACCCTACAACAGAAGAAAACTCGGAGGAGCCTCTTTCTCTCACCAGGCACCCAAAACCTGGAACAACCTAAGAATATACGCAACACAACCAACCATCTAGCTAGCATTCAGGAAACCCCTCAAATCATGGCTCTTCACAGCGTAACCACAACAGAGACGCACTAGAAAGCGCAGACATTAAAACAACGATGAAAATAACTCCAACCCCGGCCTCTCTCAAATTGGACAAACACTCAAACCAAAGAACCAACCACTTGACAGAGCATAAGATATCATGAAAATAGCCACTAAAGGAAGGCTCCAGAGACTGATCACATACTTGGACCCAGACGAAAGCCCTCAAGTGACTCGCCCACTCGTACGTGCAGACGCATTTAGATATAATTGTGAATGTTAGCATGGCCACGCTTAGATGGAGTTGTGCATACTGGCCTGCATCGCATCTAGATAGGACTCTAAATATTAGCATGCCCGCACCTTCGCTAAACGTGAAGGCTAGCACAGGCCACACCTAGAATTGTGGACAATTGGCCTGCGTCGCACCTAGATAGGATTGAAGGATAACATGCCCGCGCCTAGATGAAACTAATGTTAGCAGGTGCCACACTTAGAACTGTGAACACCAGCCTGCGCCGTATCCAGATAGTTATGAATGTTAACATGCCCACACTTAGACAGATTTCTAAACACTAGCCTGAGCCGCACCTAGAAAAGACTGAATGTAGGCATGCCCACATGTGAATGCCAACAAATGCCACACTTAGACAAAACTGAATGTTAGCATGCTTAAGGTCATGTAACCCACTAACCAATATAAGCTCAAACTCTGCATACATCTCACTCAACCATCTCGCACAACAAGCCACACGCACTTCACAACACTGCGACCCCACAAGCTGGAGCAACAGCACACACGGACTGACACCGATCCAATACCTGCACCAAAGCTCAGCACCCTGTGTACACCGAGTTGAAGCTGCCAACAGAACACCACTCCTCTCACTATCCTACTCCCTCTTCACCCTAACCAATCCCCCCCACCCCTTATTTACAGATCCGCCAGAGCGCCTGAGGACCAATTCCGTTGGCGACGGTGCACAGTACAAATACCTTTAACATTTAACTTAATACCTGCACACAAGAGTGAATAGTGTGTCAGAATAGGCTAGCAGGAAAGTAGAACTACCAATAATGCATTGAAAAAAGTTTGAGCGCTCATTAATGAGCAACTGGCATTAAGCTTCAAGGTACATCAAATATGAACAGCACTGCAATAAATATTTAAAACAAAGTAACTTACTTGCAGAAGTCTAGGCCAATCTTCCCTCGCTCCATCATATCAACAAGACGTCCAGGAGTTGCTACAAGTAAGTGACAGCCACGTTCTAAATCCCTGATCTGTTGACCAATGTCTGCTCCTCCATACACCACACAGGGACGAACTTTGGAACGGTAGGCAAACTGCAAGGTAAGACAAGTTTAAATACTGGCCTTAAAAATCTTGGCACATTAGAAAATCTAGTTTTGATCTATACCTTTCTAGCTTCTTCATAGATCTGAACAGCCAGCTCTCTGGTTGGAGCCAACACCAAAGACATTGGATATTGTTTGCGCCTCCCATATTTTCCATTTTCCTTTTAAAGAAAAAAATATATCAATAAGCTGAACAAAACTTAGAGAGCAACATCTTTAGGACCTGCATGGCCTCTACTATAGACAGTTCAAACTTACTGTAGACCGACTGCACAGAAAGGCTCACATTTGGGAGGGGTGTTTACAGCTATATGGTACAGCTCACTGCAAAGGATGCCCAGTACATATGGTCCACACATACTAAAAATATATCCACATATTTGTCAAGAATAATGTGAATTGACAGCATGACAAAGGCAAGTTCTCATCTTTTAACCAGTTTACCTCCATGGAACCTTCAGAATACTGGATTTAGATCTGGAATGACTTTGGGGGAGTGCTTTCAAACTTACCTGCTCACCACATTGAGGAGCACTGGTCTGCTTTTAAAGTTAAACATACAGTGAAGGCTTGTATAGCAGTACAACCAATTCTCACACACACCTTCCTTAGGTAGTGCTACAAGAAAACATTGTGTCCCCATGCTGGTCTGTAACTTGCTACCATCCCATTCATGACGCATATAGAAATAAACAGTCTGGGCAATTTTTACACAAAACCCTGGTCAAGGATGTGCCACCTTCTAAACTAATAAAACAATTTTTAAAAAAGGGAAGCCAAACCTCCAAGGTAAAGATGGATTTCCAAACTCAACCCTGGGGTAGATTTTGGGAGGCCATAATATACTGAACCGGGGGGAGATGGATTTTAGTCAAAATCAATCAAGAAGTTCGCAGAGCAACAAGGCTTAGTCTGAAGGGTGCAAGTGGTCTGGAGCTACAATAAGGGCATAACACCAAAAATTCCAGTTAGACAGGCGAATACAAAAATAGGGCTTTAAAATACACCCGAAGCAAGCAAGAGAACAAGTTACTTACCAACTGGTAACATTGTTTCGACTGGATGTTCCTCCAACGTATTCCTCTTTGACATGCAATGCCCAGCTTCAGAAAGCAGAGGGCACCCTGCGTCTAGTTTATGTCCCTCGAAAGCCTCCGTCGAGGGTGGTGGCATTGGATGTTATAAGTAGCAGGCACAGCACCCGTTGGTCTAAGTTCAGTTTATCCCCTCATCTTTTTAGCATAGTTGCCATTTAGTACATGCAGGCATCAGCCTTGTTGGAACAAAAGCTGTAATAGCATGGGAAATTCTACAGGGGGTAGGATGTGAGGGCGATGAGGAACATCCACTCCAAAGAACTTTACCAGTTGGTAAGTAGCTTCTTCGAATGGATTGTCTCCAATGTATTCCTCATCTCTGACAGACTCCCAAAGCAGTATCCAAGACTGGAGGAGGGTGGAACATTTAGATTTGCCAATTGTCAGGGCAGAATAAAGTACTGCCTTACAAAAGCGATGCCCTGAGCGTGGAAGTATCCAAGCAATAATGCTCGGTGAACATGCGCAACGATGACTACGCTGCAGCATCAGAGATGTTTCGAATGGGTACTCCCATTGGCAGGGCTGTGGAAGAGGTCATGGCCCTGGTGCAGTGTGCCCTCAAAACCTCTGGTGGGTCCTTGCCTGCCAGTCTAACATTCTGAAATCGTAAGGATGAGCCAC